>NC_041385.1:139263769-139370510 GCF_002162155.2 Triticum dicoccoides
GGGCCGGCGGTGCGGGGGCTGGCGGCGGAGGCCATGTGGCGCGCGGTGGTTGGCTGCGGGCGCGGCGGCGGGACGTGTCCGGCGAGATTGGACATGTCCGGCGGGCGAGAGAGAGGTTGATCTAGGGTTTGCCCGAAAAATTCGGGGAGAGAGGCCTTTTTATAGGTAGAGGGAGCTAGGAGAGTCCAAATGAGGAGCGGTTTTCGGCCACGCGATCGTGATCGAACGACCGAGAGCATGGAAGAGACTTAGATGGGTTTTGGGCCACTGTGGAGGGGCGTTGGGCTGCAAAGAGAGAGGGGCTTTACGGCTACCCGGTTAACCGTTGGAGTATCAAACGGACTCCAAATGGCACGAAACTTGACAGGCGGTCTACCAGTGCTATACCAAGGCCGCTTGGCAAGACTCAGTCCATTCCGAGAAAGTTTAACACCCACTCACAACGAGAGACAAAAGGGGAACGCCGGAGGGCATAGGAGCGCCGGATTGCAAAACGGCCAACAGGGAAAATGCTCGGATGCATGAGACGAACACGTATGCAGTGCAATGTACATGATGACATGATAAAATGCAACACACAAGCAAATGACATGGCAATGACGGCGAATAACTGGCAGACACCTGGCGCACCGAATCCGGGGCGTTACACCTGGCCCATGTGTTGTCGTAGGGGCAGCCCATGTACACGTGCAGGACCAGGGGCTCCTAACATCCCCCCTCCTTGAGATTCGGCTTGACCCCAAACCGATGCCACCCAGAACCGCCCGGATCCCATTGCACTCCATGGTCCGTGACTAGCTCAAAGCCGCGGTGGTAGCCAAAGTTGGGGTTGACTTGAACGACATCGGGGTAGTAGTCGTGGGCGATGGTGACCGAGTTGAAGGAGACGCTGAAGAAGTAGTCGATGAAGTTGTCGGCAGAGCCCTGCACAAAGCCAACAACAATAGTGGCGACACCCCACCTTCCTTGAAAATATTCTTGATTGTAGCAGGAAGAGGACACCATACCACCCATGCCCGGTGCGCTCATGCATCGTGGACACCCCTCAATTGCAGCTTGTATGTCTGCTGGTGTACTGAAAGCCACCCAAGACTGGTCAGTAACATTATCATCAGACACTTCTTTAGTTCCAGGAGCCCATAGCCTCTCAAACTGAATAAAGAAACGCCAATGACTATAATTCCCAGAGGCACTGACTGCACATGAATTCAGATATGCAATGCACATCCCCAACTCAATCAGTATTAATAAACTTCCCTCTGGTTGGAGCCCAAAGCATGGAAAGTTGTTGCTCTTAAATTCTTTGCACTCCACTGTACTAGGTTGCCCTGTCTTCTTGTGAATAGTATGAATAAGATCTCCGATGAAATGTGCAAATAATTGAACCAACACCATGTACCTTGCAGGAGAATATGCCTCTGACTTGTAGCTTGACAAGGGGCCCAACAAATTAAGCACAAGAATAGCAAAAGAGGAAGTTGTTTCTTGTAATTGCTTCACAGATGCACTTTTCCATCTCCAGTCTAGTACTAGGAGTATCATTCTGCAATTTTCAACAAGATTGGGACACCGTTCCCATGCATTGCTAATGTGAAAGCTGATTGAAACACGACCACTGCCTTTAAATTCCTCTTGGTTCAAAACATTCCAGTGCACTGACATAGGCATAAAATGAATCTTCCTTTTCAATTTGCCGCCCATAGAAATACTACATACAGTAGTATGCTCCAGTATGTGATGCTCGGACAAGTTCCAATGCTCATCAAGTTTGCACGCATGGTTTCTAGTAGTATCGCACTTCCTAGACCGCTCATCGATAATTAGAAATATATCCTCCAAATATTCCACTGAACCTAGATCAGGGTCATATGTAGTTGCAGGCCAACACAAACTGGTAACACTAGGGAGCTCAGTTTTGGGTAGTTCTGATTGCACGCATACCGCTCAACAACTGCAGGCAAAATATAGTAGCTTTGGCTGAACATTTTTCTGACTGAACCCAAACCTCAATGGTACATCTTGAGCACAAAGTTCATAAGAGGACTGCACAATGCATACTAGTTCATATGGCCCAAGTTGTTGAGGTACATGCATGCTCTGTAATACATGTGCAGCCATAGTACCAAGAGGTGAATGATGATCTTCAGGAGAAATAGCAATAGAACATGTACAGATTTCCAAAAGCCATTGTTTACCTTCGCACAAGACCTGTTTACTGAAACATGAATCATCATTGTCCTGTTTCATAAACCACAAGTGCAAGAACTGGTCGGTGAGTATCCCTTCAAAGTGTCCACTGAAATTGTACTGCCGCTTCCATGATTTGTACAGAAAATATCCTTTTACAGTATATTGGTACGAGCAGAGAGGAATTCCACCAATAAGAAGCAGAGCCAACCACCCAAACTGATATAGTTGAAGACAAACCATGTTACAAGTGACGTGTTGTTGAATAGTGGATGTTTCCACACTTTTGAGCAGAGATAATGTCCAGCTCCAGATTCTGTTGGAAGACTGTGGCCGAATTTCCCTGAAATGAAACTGAAAATCATGGACAAAACAGGATCTACTAGTAGTTGTTTTCCTCTCGGAATTGAGTGGACATGTAACTTTCCATTGGTATTGTTTAGAGCATTTAGGGAGAACAGAAGGACTATTGAATTCCACTCTCTGTGACCCAGCCTCACAACACTTGCTTGGCTCAGTGGAAACCCAGAAAGTAGGTTGCCCAGAAGGCCATGGTTCCACTAAAGGCCATGGTTGTAACTCCACTAAATTGATAATCAGAGTCTGCAACCGAGTATGAAGAATTCCTCCTCGCATTTTCCTCCTTCGGTGATGATCAGGAGGCCACCACACATTGCTAGTCACCGGTGACACCATTGTGAGCTATTCCATAGAGCAGAACAACATCATTATCTGTGACCTGCACTGGAGTAGGTGATGGCCAAGGGTGTTGTCGTAGATTCTCAAGTTGCAATTCTTCTTCAGATAACACATGTGCAAGGATATCCTCGATGTTGTGGCGCAGCAGGGATGGCAATGAGGGTGTCACGGCTGGGTAGAGCACAAACCTTAATGTTTGAGCGACATGTCGAGAGCATTTCGTCGAACATGTGGTCAGCACGGGTGTAGGAAGGTCACTGGAGATGTTGAGGACAACACTGCGGCCCACCTCGTTTGTCACAAGGGTGGAGGTGTTGATGGAGAACAGCGGTAAGGCATCGAGCTTCTGCACGCCGGCCTTGGGTTCGACGTCGATGGTGGACGCCCCAGAAGGAACGACCTCCTCGGTGATACCATGGATCGCAGGCTCGAGGATGATGGCGGCAGTAGCACCATGGATCGCGTTGACGATGTCGGCGGTGGCGACCTAGTGCGAGCATTCTGTCGAACATGTGACGGGCACCATCTCCATGCAATCAGGGGACGCATCATGGACGATCTGAAGGACCTCCGGAGCCTTGAAGTTGGAGAAGGAGACGTCGGTGGAGACTGCAGTGATAGTGGCTTCGATGGTGCGGTCGACTGCAAGCTCGACCGCTTGGTGGATGGGGTCGACCGTGGGATCGAGGTGGACGGCGGTGGCGGTGCCATGGACCTTGTCGATGTTGTCGACCGTGGGCTCGAGGTGGACGACAGAGGCAGCGTCATGGACCTTGTTGATGCTGTCGACCGTGGGCTCGAGGTGGACGGCGGTGGCGGCGTCATGGACCTCGTCGATGCTGTCGATGGTGTCGACCTGGGTCGAGCACTCCGTCGAACAGGTGACGGGCACCATCGCAATGCACACCGGGGACGAATCATGGACGAGCTCGAGGACCGCCGGGGCCTTGGCCGTGGAGGAGGAGACACTGACGGGGTCGATGGTGATGTCGGTACTGGGTATGACCAGGGCCGGTGGTTTTTTAGACGAGGAAACAGCCGAGTCGAGTCGTGCATTAGCAGCAACGAGCTCAGCAGTCATGCCCTCGATCCTGGAGATGAAGGATGCGAGGTACCATATCGTCTGCTCCTTGGCGGACATGGCATCCCACTCCGGTGGTAAGTCGGCGGGCATGTCGTCGTCGCCAGTGGAATTAAGGAATCAAGTGTGGAAGAAAAAATTGGGAAAATCAAGGGGTGAAAGGGTGGTGGCCTGGCTCTGACATTTCACCCAAGAATTTCTATCTACCGACTATCGCTGGCCGATCTCCACCAAATCTGCAAACCCCCCAAACCCTAGCTCCCCCAAATCACCGTGCGTCCATGCCGACCCCTTCTCTCGAGCTCCAATTCACCGCAATGGCGCAGTGTGATCCGTGCGTGTGAGAGGCGCCAAATCTCTCCTCCAACCATGGAGCAGAGCGATGGGCCCAAGCGACCGAAGCTCGCCGACGCCGCCGACGGCGACGAGGACCGCCTCAGCGTGCTGCCCGACGACATTCTCATCCACATCCTCGTCAAGCTCCGCTGCACCCCCATGGCCGCTCGGACCAGCGTCCTCTGCCGCCGCTGGCGTGGCCTCTGGAAGCTCGTCCCGGAGCTCAACTTTCCCCTCGGCACCGAGCCGCACCGCATACGCTCTGCCCTCACAGCCCACGAAGCGCCGGTCATCCACTTCCTCGTCGTCGACCTCCAGGACGCCGCAGCGGAGTCGGTGGCGACGTGGATCCCCATCATCGTGCCCCGCCTCCTCGGCGAACTAGTCATCTTCAATCTCAGGCGGGACTGGGATGGGGAAACAGGCACAGTTGAGCTGCCTTGCTTCCAGGGTGCCGATTGGATCTCCCTCGACCTAGACAATCTTGGCCTCGCCCTGCCGCCCTCCGGCGTGTTTGCCCGGCTCACCGATCTCTGTCTGGTAGCCGTTAGGATGCGTGGTCCCTGCAGACTTGGTGATGTTGTCTCCTCGCCACGATGCCCATCGCTGCGGAAGCTCATCCTACGCGACGCCCAGGTCCGGGATGACATTGTAATCCACTCAGAGTCTCTCTTACAAATAGGGATGGATAATGTGTTACTAGACAACAACGCCTTGGGTCCGGGCATCCTCGACATTTCCTCAGAGTCTGTCCTCCAAATAGATCTGAAGAATTTAATTGGCGTGCGGAAGCTCCTTGTCATGGCTCCTGCACTCATTTCATTGAAAGAGAAAGACACCACCTACATTGCTGATCCTGTGGATCCGAGTCAACCACTTGCCAACATCTCAGCCCCTCGGCTCACGTTTCTTGAGTGGAATGCTCGTTATGATAGAAGATCCATTCAGCTTGGCAAGATGGCACATCTCCAATGGCTGCACGCCGGTCAATTTCTTGTATATGGATCCAATGAGGATTTTGCACACAATCGCATCAGGCTTTTGCAGCGCTTCGAGTTCATCATCTGTCTTGACCTTGCGCTTAACTATCGGAAGGTGAGTTCCATTCTTTCGTGATTATTTCATCATCATAATATGCTACCAAGTCAATAATAACAAGGTAAACATAGGGTTATGATATTTGCTATATTTGAGAAAGCATTACAGAATTCTCACTTGTTTGTCTTTGCTCATGTCTGTGCAACATGGCTTAGTGCACTCAATCTTTATTCTTTCCCAATACGTTATATAGTTATCCTCTTAGATGGTATTGCTTTGTACCACCTTTGAGTTGTTAGCATTAAAGCTGAACACTAGCATTACTGCACTAGGATTTAGTTGTTACTGAACTAGGATTTAGTTATTGGATGGGACATGAACTCTCAGGAGTTGAAAAATATGAACACCAGCAGTCCTTGTGGCCGGATTGGATATCCCCCCACCAGCACACACAGAACCATTTGTAGTAAGAAAAATGAGTTTTGTGTGTCCCTTTTTTCCAACCGTTATATATAATCCTCCTTTGTGACTTTCTATCAACCTGTAGGACATATCTGACCACCAACGCTACTTGATGGAGGACATGCCAGGGCTCCCACATGTTTTATTCTTGTCCGTAAAAGTTGCCGCGAATGGACATTCCTTTGGAGCCAGCTTATTCCATGCTCTCAGGGTGTGTACTGGTGTAAGAAAGCTGACTCTTGCATTTGATGTCAGTTCCAGGCAACTCGAGGTAAAGTTACATCCTTAATCTGTTTATCTAATACTACTTGAGTTACCTGGAAAGTCACAATCTATTTGGTATGTACTTCCATTTTTATGCACACTTTGGCTTGGGTTGCTAGTTACCTTACTTGCTCTTCAAACTTTTACAAAGTGGCATACTAATTGGGTTTGGTAGCTAGGTAATACTATGTTGCATTTTGTAAGATCCCTGTCTGTTGAAAATCAGAGAAATTAGGGCCCTTTACAGCAAAAAACAACAACTGAGCACTTCCTCTTCTCTGCTCTACTTTTTCAGAAAATTTAATATATTATTGAATGTTATGTATCAGTGGAGGGTCTTTTATAATGGTTCTGTTGTTTGGCTCCCTCTTCCTGAAGAACAACCATATTTTCTGCAATAGGTTGGCCCCAACTAATTTGTAGGTAGTGTGCTTTTGTTACTGTTGTTGGTGGCATATCTCAAAGTATTCAGGTCATAGTTTGATATTTCCAGTTTCACCTCTCTCTTTTTACTACATCAAATCATACCAGTTATTCACTTATTCTTATTAAGCCGGCATGTTGTTTCAGGCTCAAACTACATGCTCGCTGGGTTGCATATGCCATCAGCCACCAAACTGGAAAACTGACGAACTCCTGCTGAGTCACCTCATAATAATCGAAATCAGTGCCTGGAGAGGAACTGAAAATGAAGTTGCTTTTGTGGAACGGTTGCTTAATTGGGCAACAGTGCTAAAAGAAATGACCATAACTTTCCATCAGTCAGTTACTGAAAGCAACGCCGAGGATCTCTGCCAGACATTACTAAGCTTCTCTAGACTGGAAACATGCATGAAATTTTACGTGCATCGTGGCTTGTACGAGAAGGTCCCATATTTTCCTGAAGGCTAAGGCACCTGCTTGTGTCTTGCACTAGTTGCTATTCTTTTTGGTGTCAACAGCACTCTATGTAAAGATCAAAATCTAGTAGAGTGGTCCAAGATGTTACGATATCATCAACCTATTTTGCAAGATGTTCGAACCTGCTTCATGTTTTGTCTGTTGTACTGCTCGCGAATGGAGTTCTCGGCGCTGTTTTTGCAAGCCTTTGATGTGTAAGATCCAAATGTTTGCATGCAAAAGTGGTAGTGAACTCATCAAGTTATGTCATTTTCGTAATGATTGTGTTATCTGTGGCACTGACTGAATCCCAAGCATTTAAAAATCTGCAAGAAAGCTGTTCAGTGTGGTTTTGTCTGAAGAAATCACCAGTTGCATGATGTATTTAGAAGCAAACTAGTTCACTTTCATGCTGTTTGGCAGAGCATATCTCATAAGGAATGACACAGCTATTTTCTCTGAGTACATGATCCTAGATTTGAAGGAAAACTAATTTGCAAACAGAGCTATTTTTCCCTTGTGCTTGTGAAAAAAAGTATGTATTTCGGTGGATTTGTTTGTGAGCTTTATCTCTTTTTTTCTTTTATGATGGAAAGGGAAAAGGAAAAATCAGAGATCTCTGGAAAGGAAAAGATAATGCAGCAAGTCGGTCTAGTCGAAGCTCCTGCCAGAGATTGCCAGCCGTTTCTTCGATGATCACGTTCGACTTAGAAGTGCAAAATGAAAAGTCCACGCGGACTAAAAAGATCGCACAGGGCTCGTTGTTTTTTCTCCCCTAAGGCGATAGACCTAGGGTTTCGACATCTTCCGGGGGCGCTCGCCGGAATCTACCCATCGCCCGTCGCCAAAACCCCCTCGACCCCTCGGGGCTAGTACTGCAGGGGGTCCGGACGATCTGCTCCAGCCTGGGTCCCTAGGGCGCGTGGGAAGAGAAGGAAGGAGAGGAAGTTTTTCTTGTTCGAGATCCGATCAAGCAGCGATGGCTGAAGGAGCGGGATCGCAGAGGCTGGGGAAGGAGACAACGGAGGAGCTGCTGGCACGGCTAACACTGCAGGAGGAAGAAGATGACGATTTCATCTGGGAAGAGGAGTTGCCGGACAGGATGGAGCCGGCGAAGTGGTTAGCAATTGTACGCGTCCACACGCTGAAGTCTTTCAGCCCTAATGCGCTCTATGGAGATATGCGTGCAGCCTGGAACCCTGCAAAGCAAGTGGTGTGGAGGAAGATAAAGAACAATCTGTTCACGACACAGTTTGGGTGCCTGGGGGATTGGCACAAGGCGATGATTGAGGGCCCGTGGCTGTTTAGGGAGCAGGCAGTGATCATGGAAGTGTATGATGGTTTTAAAAACCCTGATTCCTTTAAACTTGACAAGATCTCGGTGTGGGCGCAGATTCACCGCCTGCCAGACAATTTCTTGATTGAACCGACAGTGAAAGGCTTGGCGTCGCTCGGGACGACGGGCATTCAGAGTTAACCTTCTCCCCCCAGCTTCCCCCGCGTCGTCCTCCCCAGGGCGGCTCGGGCGGCGCTACCCCTCCCCGCGCAACCTTCTCCCCCCAGCTTCTCCTTCCCTCCCGCCGTCGCCTATGGCTTCCGCCGTGCAAAGCTCCCCCGGATCTGGCGGCGGCGGGCCGTGGCGCTCAGGGTTGTGCCCCCATCGAGCAGGGGGCTCGGGTGTTGGCCGACGGCGCCGCGCTACTCCGGCGCGCGTCCTCGAGCTTTGAGGCGGTGGGAGACGGCGGTGGAAGCTGGCGTGAGCTGTGGAGCAGCTTGTGCTGCGGGCGGGGGGTGCCTAGGTGGTGCCCTGGTGCTCGTCGGTGGGAGATTTCGGCGGGCTGCCTCGGGCGTCTTCGGATCTGGCGGCCGCGTGGTGCGGTGGCTTAGCTCGGTGTGGTCTGACAACCTTCCTCACCCCTTCCCCCTCCACCCAGTTTGTGGCCTGATGCTCCCGCGGGGTGCGTGGATCCGGCGCTATTGCGTCAGATCCGACAGGTTCACAGCTCGGATTGGTCATTGGTTGGGGGGATCTGGGCCGGTCCGTCTTGCTGGCCAGCGTGGTGCCGGCGTGTGAGGTGGGCACCGGCTGTTTTGTCGGCCTCTATTGGTCAGTGGTGTTCGCGAGTTGTGCTACCTCTTTGCTCGGCCATCAGCTTGCAGCGGGGTGCCGTTGGGGCTGGCTTGTGTCGTGGCTTCGCGGATGGTGGCCATGGTGGCGACGCGCTCCCTACGAGGGGGGCCGTTGTGGCTAGGTGTTGAGCCTCCTCTGTCTTGCCACCAGCGCAGAGGACGTTTTTTTCGTCTGTACTAGTGTGCCCCATGGTTTTGCAGATGGCGGCCATGGATGTGGTCTTCTCTTCGATGCGAGGTGAACCGTGGCAGTGGTGGTGGTGGTTTCTCCTTGCCAGCTGCTAGGCTCATGCGTTCGGATCCTTGTCGGAGCTCTATGGCGTGTCTGGTGTTGGTGGTCTATGCGCGTGCTCTCGGCCAGCCTACCCTTCGGGTATATCGAACCCAAGTGGGGTTGGGGTTGCCCTCGGTGGTGCCTTGCCGTTCGACTACGCCGGCGACCACCACGTGCGGCGAGGGTGGTCCATGCGACCGGGATCTATGGTGTGTCTCTGCATTGTGATGCCCTTCGACTCTAGCAGTGGCACACAGGCGTCGTGGCGTCGTCTCGGCCGCGCGCAACCCTTCGACCACACCCACGACACAGGTGGTGTCGGCGCGTTGTGTGGTCTCGGATGTGCGTTGCCTTTCGATTACGTCGATGGTGCAGTGTCGAGACTGGGTCTCGGTTGACCAAGGCCGTTCGATTACTCCGGCGATGCTTCAAGCTGGGTTGTCCCTCCTGCTGTCATGCCCTGCGAGCTCTACCCTTGTGATCGCTGTGCTTGGGTCATGATGAGCTTTCTCATCAATCAGCTGTCTCCGAGGGGCCTTGGAGTGGCTCCCTTCTCTTCCTCTTATGTGTTGTTTGGTGTGTGTGTGTGTGTTTTCTTTTCCTTCTTCTCTCATGTAGCCCTGTTAATTCTGGTTCATTTGAACCCATCTTGTAGAGGCTGTAAAGCCTCATAGGCAACTATGAATGAAAAAAATTCAGGTGGGGATTCGTTCCCCCCAGTGACCATTCAAAAAAAAGGCTTGGCGTCTAGGATCGGAGAGGTCGAGGAAGTACAACTGAAATTGCCTGCAGGTTTCTTTGGTGAATTTGTAAGGGTCAAGGTGAAGATAGACATCAACAGCAAAATAAAAGCGTTCTGTCACTGGGAAGAAGGGGGGAGAGAGGGTGAAGTATCAGGTGAAATATGAGAAGTTACCCACGTTTTGCTTCAATAGTGGTGAATTTGGGCACTGGCATGAAGAATGCGGAGATGGAGAACATGATGAATCCACCTTTGAGTGGGGGGATTTTGTTCTTGCAGATAATGTGAGATACAAGCAGGCAGGAAGGGGAGGTTATGCATCCCAAAGAGGAAGAGGAGGTGCTGGAGTTGGAGGACGAGGAAGAGGGAGAGAACCATACAACCCAAACCAGAGTTGGCGTTTCAACGCGCGACAACAGCAGAACTCAACTAGCGATGGGCCATCAGGGGCTGAGACAGATGAACAGCAAAATAGTCAGATGGCGATGCAGGTTGTCACGCCATCCGCAAGGGGTCATATTCAGTTATCTAACAAACGCACTTCTGTTGACAAGGCTAGCTCGTCTGAGGTTGTGAATACTGAAAGTGAAACAGGGAAGGCGTTGGCTATGGTTGTTAAAGAGTCTGAAACTCCTCCATTACCGCCGGTGTATGTATCCCCGAGGAAGGAAAGTAAGAGGTCGAAGAAGACATGCAAGTCAGTTGGGGAAGAGAGAGATGATGGAACAAACGAGAATGGGCAGGACATGGGAAAGACAACAATCAACAATATTGCAACATCGGCGGGCTCCGGCGAGGAGCACCGCCGGGCGCAATGAGTATTCTAAGTTGGAACTGTCGCGGTGCGGGCAACGCTGCGACAGTTAGAGAACTTCACGAGATCGCGAGGGATTTTGCCCCTACCCTTTATGTATTGTTGAAACACAAATTGAAAGGACGAGGGTAGAAAGTCTAGCAGGAACTATTGGCTATGATAATGGCTATGCTGTAAGTAGCCAAGGTAGAAGCGGCGGTTTAGGTTTGTTTTGGAATAATCCAATAAAGATTGAGATTCTTGGTTATTCGGTTTATCATATTGATTGCGCTGTGGAGGAACCAAACAGTGAACCATGGAGAATGTCTTTGTTTTATGGGGAAGCACGAACGCACTTAAGATATCAAACTTGGGATGTGTTGAAAGGAATAAGCACTTTGAGCAATCTCCAGTGGATATGTATAGGGGTTTTTAATGAAGTTCTACGTCCAGATGAACAAGAAGGTATTGGAGAGAGGAGCAATGCCCAAATTCCGGGTTTTAGGGATGCGGTGGGCGTGTGCATGTTGATGGATATTGGCTATCAGGGCCGTTTTTGGATGTATGAAAAGAAGGTGACTGGAGGGAGTTATACTCGGGTCAGGTTGGACCGGGCGATGGCTACAGCTGAGTGGAATGAGAGGTTCCAGGATGCGCACCTCAAACATCTTACAGCTGTAACTTCTGATCATTGCCCCATTTTACTGAATTTCAATGGAACTCGCCCTCCAGACCGTAAGAAAGACTTCAAATATGAGGTAATGTGGGAAACACATGATACTTGTTCAGATACTACAATGTCGAGCTGGGCGGGGGAGGCCCGACAGCAAGCATGGAAGAATTAAGGACAAAGCTGAAGCAAATCTCAAGGGAGCTAGGGGTTTGGAACAAAAATACATTCGGATCTGTGAGGAAGGAGATAAAAAATCTAAAGCTTGAGTTGGAGCGTTTACGAGGTGATCCAGCGAGGTCTGCACCATCTCATGTAGAGCTTAAGATCAATGAAAAACTAATTGAACTTTACCATAGGGAAGAGCTAATGTGGAGGCAGCGTTCAAGGCTGGAGTGGCTCTCGGCGGGGGACAAAAATACCCGCTTTTTTCACTTGCAGGCGAGCCAGAGACAGAAAAGGAATATGACCAAAGCTTTGGCTGATTCTTTGGGGGTGCTGACGGAGAAACCGGGTGCTTTAAGAGCACTCGTGATAGATTTTTACAAGAGCTTATACACGTCAGAAGGAGTGACCGAGATTGAAGATGTCTTATCAAAGGTTCCAGCAAAAGTCATCGAGGAGATGAATGCCATGTTGCTGGCGCCGTATACAAAGGAAGAGGTAAAATCTGCTCTCTTCCAGATGGTTCCTACAAAGGCCCCGGGGCCGGACGGTTTTCCAGCCCACTTCTATCAAAGGCATTGCGATATTTGCGGGGATGAGGTGACCAATGCAGTTCTCAGAATAGTACAAGGGGAAGAAGGAGCCGAGTGTATCAATGACACTGTTCTGGTACTCATCCCAAAGGTTTTGAACCCTACACTACTCTCTCAATTTCGTCCTATTAGCCTTTATAACGTGATCTATAAAATTGCGTCCAAAGTTGTGGCAAACAGGTTAAAGAGAATTCTTCCTGACATCATATCTGAAGAGCAGTCGGCCTTTGTTCCAGGAAGGTTAATAACAGACAACATCATTTGTGCTTATGAGTGTCTGCATTTTATGAAGAGAAGCAAAGCCAAATCCAACAGCTACTGTGCATTAAAATTAGACATGATGAAAGCTTATGATCGGTTGGAGTGGCCATATCTTAAGGCCATGATGGAGAAGCTGGGGTTTGCATAGTCATGGATACAAATAGTGATGAACATGGTGCAGTCGGTCAAGTTCTCAGTTCTTTTTAATTGTGAGAAGTTAGAACAATTTACACCCACTCGTGGTATCCTACAGGGAGATCCTATCTCCCCTTACCTTTTCTTGATTGCGGCAGAGGGCCTTTCATGCCTACTAAAATCGAGTTCTCAGTCGACTAGCTTGGAAGGGATCAAGGTGGCGCCAACAGCTCCGGCTGTGAACCATCTCCTTTTCGTGGACGACAGCCTGTTGCTTTTTAAGTCAAGTGTTGAGGGGGCGATGAAGGTATCAAACTTGTTGGAGATTTATTGTAATGCTTCGGGGCAGCGAGTAAACAATGAAAAATCATCCATATTTTTCAGTAAAGGATGTCCTCAGGTGATGAGAGATAACATAAAACAAATGTCGGACGTGCACAAGGAGTCTTTGAGTGATAAATATCTTGGCATGCCAACCGAAGTGGGCCAATCAAAAATGGGTACGTTCAAATACTTGAGAGACAGAGTTTGGGAGAAAGTTCGAGGTTGGATGGAGAAGCTCCTATCTGCAGCAGGAAAGGAAGTGCTTATCAAGGCAGTGGCCCAAGCCATCCCAGTTTACTCTATGGCATGCTTCAGATTACCTCGAGGTTTGTGCGAGAATATCACCTCAATAATCCGGCAATTTTGGTGGGGTAGTAAGCAAGGAAGGAGGAAACCTGCATGGGTGGCGTGGGATATCATGACCTAACCAAAATACATGGGCGGGATGGGTTTGAGAGACATTGAAATATTCAAACTAGCTTTGCTTGCCCGCCAAGCATGGAGGATACTTGATGAACCAAACTCTTTAAGTGCGAGGATACTCAAAGCAGCCTATTTTCCAGGTAGCTATTTTTTGGAAGCATAGTTGGGAAGTCACCCTTCGCAGATCTGGCAAGCTGTGATGGACGGACGAGAAGTGTTGAAGCAGGGCCTCATTCGGCGAGTTGGAGATGGAAGCACGATAAAAATTTGGGAAACAAACTGGCTACCTAGGGTCGGCCCTTTGCGTTCCATAACATCTATTACTGCCACTCCTCCAAGGCTAGTTTCGGAGCTCATTGATCCAACCACAGCAACTTGGAGGGAAGAACTAATACGAGCAAATTTTATATCCTTTGATGCAGATGCTATTATGGCAATACCTTTGTGCACTAGAGTTGTTGATGACTTCTGGGCTTGGACTGCCGAGAGAAGTGGCAGGTTTACTGTCAGCTCTGCCTACCGGATGATCATGAATACAAAATACCATACAGAGAATTGGATTGATCAAAATGCGGGAGCATCAGACTTGAGTGCAAGTAGCAAAGTATGGACTGACTTATGGCACACTAAAGTACCCGCAAAACTGAGGGTTTTCTTGTGGAGACTTGCGCAACATTCCATGCCTTCCATGGATGTTCTGCATCATCGAAACATGGCGAGCACTCATCTATGCGCATTATGCGGCTGCGCTGACTCGTGGAGGCACGCGCTTTTGGACTGCACCATGTCCCGGTGCATTTGGTCTATGGCAGAAGCAAATGTTGTTGAACAAATGAGTACAAATACTGATACAAATGCGAGAAATTGGCTCTTTGCGTTACAAGATCAATTACCACAGAATGAGTTTGTTCTATTGGCAGTAACTCTATGGTCTGTATGGAAGACGAGGCGCAAGGCGATATATGAGGGGATTTTCCAGAGTCCTCACGTTATACATCAACACATTCAAGCTTTTTTGAGAGATATTCACACACTGGAAGAGGCGGGAAGCCAACCAGCAAAACAGCATGAAGGTAGGCCAAATCACTGGATCAAACCACCTGAAACAATGTTCAAGATTAATGTGGATGCGGCTGTGCCACAGAGCCCGCGACGAGGAGCAGCAGTAGCAATATGTCGTGATCATGATGGAAGCTTTCAAGGCGCATCAGCGATAGTTGTGAAGGTGTTGTTTGATCCGCCGACGCTTGAAGCTCTTGCTGTCCGGGAAGCACTGGCACTTGCTGAGGATCTCAACATACAGAGAATACATGTTGCGTCAGATTGCAAGACTATGATAGATGATATCAAATAGAAGAATCCTACTAGCTACGGGGCGATCTTACATGAAATAATAGACGAAGGCTCTTCTTTCAGTAGCTGTAGTTTTGTTCATGAGTTTAGGAGCTCGAATTTCGAGGCTCACAATCTAGCGAAGCATGTTTTGAGTTTGGGGGTGGGCCGCCATGTTTGGTTAGGACACCCTGGTAATCTCTCGTTTGTACCTCTGAACATTGGGTCGAACTAAATAAAGGTTCGTGTGGATTGTCTAAAAAAAGTGCAAAATGAAAAGGAATAACAGAAATAAATGGAAAAACAGAAGGTATCTAGACGTACGATGCAGCATGCAGCAATAGCAACAGCGTTTGCAGTCCGAAGTAGCACACAAGCAAGGAACAAAGCCTGATAGGATCTGGGATCCTACCAGGTCTAGCTTGTAGGTTGTAGGGGTGTAAGGGGGCTTGGCGTGGAGGAAGGTGAGGTCGCCGGCGCTGGGGCGCCGTTGTCACGTGTGCGAGAGAGAGGGAGAGAGCAGGACGCGGCGGCTAGGGTTAGGTCTCCCGACTCCCTTCAAGAAGCCGAGCAAATATGATTGCTTCTGCTTAACTTCAAGCGAGGCACATGAGTTTATATAATCTCCCAATACGATAACTGGGCTAAGCCCTAATCACAATAAGATAACTGGGTCGGGCCCCTAACTGGCTGGCCTGTAGTATATGCCGGTCATAACAAAGCCACGGTCACCTTTGGTTAAAGATACAAGTTAAAGCAGATAAGTAACTGAGACACATCCATGTGTTCGCAGTACACATCCATGTCTACGCAATTTGTGGTTGTAATTTTGATCTTGTTTTTTTTATTCCTAGGTTCAGATTTGATACTTAGACAAATCATGGATAAAGCACCATCTTCTGGTTGCACCCTCGCTGCATTGAAAAACTTTGATAAGTTCATGGGAAGGCAGATGTTGCAAGTGAATGCTCTCCTGGTGAGGAACACCATCCTGATGGGAATCATGGCCTGGATAGGCGCCTACAACCATCACTACTGTCACCATCCATTGACCCTCTACCTCTTCCTCAATGCCCATCATCTCCTATATTGCCTCTGCCACTGATGTTCAGTATATCATCGCTGTTCTGGCTCCTTATAATATCATAGCCACAGGGAATTGTGATCCAAGTATTCATCCCGGCCTGGTCTTGGTATGGATTTCCTTTGTTATTTGTTATGATTGTTGGCATCAATACAGCCACATAGTTGCTGCTCATGCTAGAGAAGGTTGAAGCATTGCACCCCCTGCAGTACGACTGGTGCAAGCAATATGAACAACCTACCTTGGGGTCAACATCATGCAAGGTCCAAATCGAAGTTTATCATCCCTAGAAGATATAAAAGGATACGTCACCTCGGTGTCTGTTCTTGCCATTTTTGCACCATTTGCTCTTATCATTGCCAAAATATTTGTCAAGTATTATGCATGGTACAGTGCTAGACAATCCTTCGCATTTGGGCACAATCTTCATCTTATTGTTGAATACATGGAGCAGCTACCAGATAGAAGTCAGCATGTCGAGGAAGTCATTAAAAATATGTCGTCTCCTCTTATAGTCACAGGAGAGGACACATTGTTGGTAGAGAAGAACCCCCATCGTTACACTTTTAGTAGAGGTGATGAGACAGGGATGAACAACAATAGCTTAGTGACCATTGACAAAGTCTGGGAGTCAGATGACATCTTTTACAAGTCAATGGCACAACTCAAGGATCTATGTTTTTCATTTGCATTGTTCAAGCTGCTAAGGTGTTGTTTCGCAAAAGACACCGCCGCTGAAACTGTCTTCATGAAGGCCTGCAACTTCTTATGGCATCTGCTGGCCGAGGATGGGGATGGTGGAAGGGTACTTGGGTTGATTGCGTATGAGCTTTCCTTTCTACATGACTATTATTATTCCTCCCTTCCAACCTCATATTCCAAGAGTTGGCTGCCAATCTTGAGCATATCCCATTCACTCCTGAGCATTGGTTATTGTTTATTGGCTGCAATTATTCTGAAGATATGTTTACCCCGCTATTGGAGTGATAAGGGTGCACAGATATGTTGTCGTGTTCAGTGCAAGTTGAATCCTAGTGGAGTTGGTTCTGAGATGCCTTTTGGAAATTTATTGTTTGATTTGTTGCCATTGTTCTCACTAGCTACATTAGTCGTGCTTTGTGAGGTGAGTGTTAGAATAAAATGCTAATGCAAGATCATAGACGACACACCGAGGCACGATATTTGTTAACAAGGTTCGCCGACATGGCTACATCCCCGGGGCATGACTACGGGAGCTCCTTCCCAAGATACCGCAACACCGGCCGCCCGAGCGCCGGCACAAGCTGTCGGCTCCCCCGCATACCTGTTGCTATCAAGTCGTCATGAGTTACAACGTGTGGTGTCCCTCGATATATAAGAGGCCTAGGATACAACGTGTCCGACTCCTACACGACTCGTACCTATCCACACCAGTTACAACTCCAAGTCCACGTAACCCCTTGCGTACATAATATATTAGACATAAATATAACAAACTCCACCTTGGCGAATATTTTCCACCACCTAGAAGTTGTCCATGCTCGGACCTCCATGTACTCCGGACTTGGGTTGTCCTTTTTTGTAGCTTACTAATGGCTACCCAATGGACTAGACATGCCGCCACCGTGGGACTCCACTGCTACTCCTGCAACTCCACTCTTCATGGCTCCACCTACAATAGTGCTCCCTTGCAACTTGTAAAGATGCGAAGCCGTCCTCTCTCCTATCATCACTGTCACCCCACCTTCCGTGATTTCATGGTCTTCTTATCCCGATCACAATGGAATTCCATACCACTATCATGAAGAACACCAAGCAAAATTAGATTCCTCCTTAGCCCTGGCACATGCCTGACTCCCCGAAGCATCTGCTCAACTCCATCAAACATCTTTATTTTGATGCCACCTACACCAGCAACACGATAACATGTGTCATCACCCACATAGGCTAAACCAAACTCATCAGATTTGTACAAAGAGAAGCACTCCCTATTGGGCGTCGCATGAAAAGAGCAAGCTGAATCCAACATCTACGCTTCATCTTTTGTTGACCGCCTGTTTGATACTACGGGAACATCACTATCACTGTCCGAGCCATCACCATGACTAGCCGCATTAGCACTTGCCCCACCCTTCAGTTCTAGGCATTCCCTCTTTACATGTCCCCAGTCCTGCACCTGTAGCACTGTACTTTTTTCTTATTTTTCTTCTCCGCCTCTTGTCCCTTCCTGAGCTGATAACTTTTAACTGCCAACCCCAAACCTTGAGTACCCTCCCTTTCTACAGCATTCTTTTGCTTCCTCAACTCATGTCCAAGCAACGTTGTAGTGACTTCCTCATTATTGATGGTTGCCTTTCCATGTGTCAATGTAATGACAAATGCTCATAGGATGGTGGCAACAAAACAAGAAGTAGTGCCTTATCCTCGTCCTCAATCTTCACATCTAGACGCGCTAGATCTGTGACCAACTGATTAAAGGCATTCACATGCTCCACAAGATCTGACCCCTCCTGCATATTCAGCCCATAGAACTTTTGCTTCAAATACAGCTTGTTAGTCGCTGACTTGGACATATAATGACTTGCGAACTTGTCCCAAATTCCCTTAGAAGAATCTTCATCCATGACATGACACATGACCTGATCCGCAAGACAAAGCGTATGGTAGCGGCCGCCTGCACTTGCATATCCTCCCACACATCATTGTCAACCTTGGCCGACTTCGTCTCCTACAAACCCTTCAACATTCCCTGCTGCGCAAGAATATCCTTGACTCTTATTTGCCATAGACCGAAGTTACCCGTGCCATTGAATTTCTCCACATCAAACTTGGTGAACCTCAGCGCCATGCCGAGCCGCGATCTAACTGACATGTTGCCGTCGGTCTTATCGCGCTTGTTTTCCTCTGCGACTTC
Organism: Triticum dicoccoides; assembly: GCF_002162155.2. Taxonomy (NCBI): domain Eukaryota; kingdom Viridiplantae; phylum Streptophyta; class Magnoliopsida; order Poales; family Poaceae; genus Triticum; species Triticum dicoccoides. The sequence goes on from NC_041385.1 coordinate 139,282,535, forward strand.
CTCATGAAAAAGATCACGGATCCCAAATTCTTCGTCTGAAGCCACGCCACAACACGCGATCTACCAAAAACCTTGACTCACACCATTCCTGTCCGCCCTTCAGAAATTGCCGTGTAGTGTCCCTGTAACGTAGATCAATCTCTCTGCTACAGAACCGCTCCACCTTTTTTCCAAACTTGCGTACAATTGTTTTCGGTGCCTTCGCTGCCTCGTGGCCAACCATTTATTACAGGTGATCACCCAGGCTATCTTTTCTTCTCATACACGGAAACCCGATTCCGTTCGCCTCTAAAAAGATCGCAGTCGTATCCGACGACAGCTCATGTCTTTGATCTTGGTTGTTCGCCAGCAATCTGTTCAGCCCTATCGCCCGTAGTCGCTGCACGTCAACTCTGCCAAAATAGTCGCCATCTCGCGCATCGCCCGTGCACGAGCCGTGTTGTACCCTGGCCATCCACGTCGTCGACACAATCCGTCCGCAGTGCTGCGCCGCCGCCCTTGTACAACACCAAGCGCATCATCTCGATGCTCTCACACTCCGATATATCCGTCCATCCCCCATGTCTGGTCACCGGTCTGACCGCGAGCTGAATCCGCCGCCTCCGTAACGTCTTCAACAGCCACTACGATGGTCCGATCGCCACGTCTAGCCGATCCTTACCGACCGCAGCCCATCGAACGGCTCAAGCCTCCTGCCTGAAGTGTCCGACACCACCGACCGCCTCCGCGGTTGCCGCCATGCTCCACCTTGCACCAATCGGAGGTTCCATGGCACCCGTCGAGCATGATCCTCCTGCCTCAAGATGATCTTCTGCATAGCCTTCTCGCAACCTTGCTCTGATACCACTTGTTAGAATAAAGCGCTAATGCAAGATCATAGATGACACACCGAGGCGCGATATTTTTTAACAAGGTTCACCGATATGGCTACATCCCCGGGACATGACTAAGGGTGCTCCTCCATAAGATAAGGCAACACCGGCCGCCCGGGCGCCAGCACAAGCCGTCGGCTCCCCCGCGTACCTGTTGCTATCAAGTCGTCATGGGTTACAACATGTGGTGCCCCTTGATATATAAGAGGCCTAGGATACAATGTGTCCAACTCCTACACGACTCGTACCTATCCACACCAATTACAACTCCAAATCCACGTAACCCCTTGCGTATATAATATATTCGACACAAATATAACAGTGAGGGATATTGCATCCTACATCTACTCAGACTAGACTAAAGTGGCCTTAATGTGCCGTTATGTAAGCCATGCTTCTTGGGGTGGATATCCTGCATTGCGAAAATGGATTGGCCTATTATTACAACGCAGATGCAAGCTAGTGAAGCCTGGGCAGGACAAAATGAATCATGGTGCTCAGTCACAGAAAACGCCGGTGGCTCTTGTTGGGAGTCTCATTCCTCTTCCTGAGCCAAAGAAGAACGTCGACATGCCAAGAGAGGTAGATTGCCATTGCCAGCACATTAAGAAGCAGCATGGGAGACCTGAGAAATGGCATGAGATGTTTGCAACTTGGCATGCAAGTCGGGGACAACCTCCTTCGGGCATGCAGGGCCAAAGGTACATTTGACGCCTTACTTGCATGGCACATCGCCATGAGCATCTTTGAGGTGAAGCACCCACAGTCATCACCAGCTTCTGACAACAAGATTGTTGCCACCCACTTGTCACGCTACTATGCCTACTTGGTGTCATATTGTCCTGAGCTACTTCCCGATGATTATGCGTGGAGCAAGAGCCTTTACAAGTCCACCAAGGAAGACGCTAAGCATGTCCTTGCTGGTCGTGTCGCCAAGTCGACACCTGAACTAGAATATCAGCAGTTGGTTGAGTTGCTGAGTGCAAGGTCGAAGCACGAGGTGCTCAATGATGGTGTAAAGCCTGGCGAACAAATGGTGAGGTGGATTGAAGGAGAGGACGAGGGATGGAAGATTCTGGCTGGATTTTGGTGTGAGACTATCCTATATATTGCTCCGTCGGATAGCCTCGATGGGCATGCGGAGGCAATTGCCCGGGGAGGCGAGCTGATTACACTCCTGTTGGCACTACTCACCCATGTTGGGGTTGTCAGTAGGCCTGAAGCCACCCATGCCAATATTTGTGTTTCTGATATTGCTTAAGTACTAGGCTAGTGTTGTTCCAAGTCTAGTTTGCTTTGTGCCGCATTTTAGTTCCTGCCATTTGATTTTTTTTCTTGAGTGATTGATGTATTTTGCCGTTGTGACGATCTGTGTTGCATTGCACCTTTATTTGTTACATTCTTCTCCGAACATATCTTGATGATTAGAAAATACCAATAGAGACCATTGACAGTTATCTGAATTAATATGATTGAAACAAATCAATCGAGTTGTTCCCTTCATTTGTTATTTTTGAAAGAAAAAAAGTGCCACACAAATGTGACTCTGAGGGTTCTCTACGCTTAAGGTATGCTGCACATGGTGGTTATCTCTTCTAGTTGTCTCTGACATTCCTTTCCCTGGAGGTTCTCTTCTCCGATGAATCTTTGCTGGTAGTAGTATATACGTATAACATATCTTTGGATGTAAATCACTAGTAAACATGAACTGCAGAAACATTTTCAACAGAGGTTGTGTCGCAATTTTTTTCGTCTCTATATCACCAGAGAATTAGCCATGAACAGGGGTGAGTGGAAGCTTGTTATCCATGTGCCAGAACCATGAATTGGTTGCGAGATCTTATGAGTTTCACATCTAGCCTACTCCAACTTGTTTGGGACTAAAGGATGTTGTTGTTGTTATTGTTACTTTTTTTGGCAACATAGATGATGTTGCGAAGGACTTTTGTAACATGGATGATGTTGCGAAAAAAAACAATGGAGATGTTTGTGCAGAAACACCGTTGCTGTTGCCGACATGTGTCGCAACAACACTGCTGCCGTTTGCAACACCGTCATTATTGCAGAGCGACCGGAGCTGGTCGGGATGGCTTCCATGGCGCATGGGTGGGCGAGCTCGGGCGGGGAGCGGGGGCAAAAGGATAGGACGGAAAGTAGATAGAGGAGAGACTGGAGGGCAACATGAATCTCACTGGCTAGCTCACTAGAGACCTGAGGAAGGGTGTGGACGCGTTCAGAGATGGAGCGCGTGGTGGCATGGAGGAGATGAAGACTTGAAAAGGCGTAAGGAGGTGCAAGCCATGGCGACGCGCAAGAGTGATGATGGGCTCGATAGGCAAAGCAGATCTCATTCACAACATCATTAGGCGCTTCTCAAGACGGCGCCACGGCGACTATGGCCATGGGCATGTGAGCTCGACGGAGCAGTTGCGATGGTATTGTGTGGTGTGTGCATGAATATGTGGTTGTCGTTGCTCATAAAAGGATGAGGACACGTGCTCAGACTGCAACACATATTGTGATGCACAACATATGTTTGCAGCAGCGCCTATGTTGCAAAACGGCTGGTCAATTCAAATTTGTGTTGCCCGCTGTATGGTCAAATTCGGATTGGACTGCCGCGGAGCGGCGTCCGACATGCGCAGGTCATCAGCCGGCAGTGCGGAATCAATTTCCTACATATTTTGGCTACGGTCTTGCCAAATCTCAGTCGACTGAAACTTGATTATGTTTCAGTCGATGCTATATTAGTAAAATATTTCATTGAGATTTGTTTATTACATTTTATGTCATTTGGTTAAGACTTGACTAATTTTGAGAGCTAACCACCCCTTTTGGTGCACCAAACGTACCCAAAGTTTTCATGAACACTATTGTGTCGGCGTTCTGGGAACCAGGGTGTCCAGACTTGCCTGCCTGCGGCCCATGGCATGGCTCCATCACCAGCCTGGTACGGCCCATCTTCAGCATCGACAAGACAAGACCCTCGCGAGGTGGACGACACCACGACCTCTGGAGGGAGCGGCCTCCTCAGGCGGCCTCCCGAGGAGCGGAGATTCCTATGCAAGTGCTCACCTCATGAGGCTCAGGTGACGCAAGCCATGACGACCAAGGCCAGGCGGGCGCCAGCTGGCGCAGAGCGGCAGGTTTCCACTTTGGTACTAAGGAGGCAAGCACAGGTGCGGGGTCCTGAGGAATCAGCTAAAGGTTTCCATTCTCGTGCTACAAGACCAAGGTCACCAGGACGGCAAGATGGATGTCATCCCCGAGTCCACCACGGCGTCACAACCAGAAGCTTTCCAGGCGAAGACCACCTTTCGTCAGGATAGAATGTACTACTTGTCCACCTTCAAAATTGGCCACTGTGGGATCCCTTCCCGCCTAAGTTTTGAGGGAAGCTACCACAACCACAAGAACGAACCTCCTGAGGTAGTTCTTCCACTGTACTAGTTCATCCTCAGCCCCTCGCGAGGCAAATCCACCACAAAGCAGGAGTAGGATCTTACACTGCAAGGTGGCTCAAACCTAGGTAAACTGGCGTGTCCATTTCATTTCTTGTTCATCGAGCTAGGCCGTGAGAGCAATGAGTTGGCTGGCTAGAGAGGTTGAGTTCTTCACACACACACCCCAGAGTTCGAACCTCCTTTGGGTCTACGGAGCCTTGAATCCGACATTTGGCACGCCAGGTAGGGGCATGTTGAAAAATTGCTCCCTCGGTGGCTATGCTCCACCCCCGCCGCCCTGCTCCATGGCGTACGTCGCTCCACTCGGGGGGACGTCAGGCGCGTTTGGGGGCGCCACGGGCCACCGGGCCTTCTCCCCTGCCCTGCGGTGGGTGTGATGGCACCGAAGTTCAGACCGTAATTTTGCTGCCGCGATATGACAGTGTGGCAGACCCAGCGGAGTTCATCTAGATGTATGCGGAAGTCATATGGATGATCAGTGGCGACGACAAGGTCATGGCGAATTGGCTCCCTATGGCTTTGGCTGATATGCCGCGCGCCTGGCTCCTCAACCTACCGGAGTCCTCGGTGGCCTCCTGGGAAGGCTGCGCGGTTTGTTCATCGTGCGCTTTGTAGCACCGACGCCTCACGCCGCCGTGGCCATCCTTGGCGGGTCATAAGCGCCGGCCTCGGACCACCGTGTCAAGAAGTTCTTTCACCAGGCGGGGGCTGCCCAGTCGCTCCGCGAGGCCCCTCCGGGCTGGGCCCCGCCCGAGGCTGACCTCACCTTCGACTCCAGGGATCACCCCAAGACCATGGTCGGCGCCGGCGCGCTTCCCATGCTCTGCACCCCCACCATCTGCAACGTAGCGGTCACCAGGACCCTCATCGACGGCGGGGCCGGCCTCAACGTCCTCTCCGTGGATGCATTCGGCCTGCTCCGTGTGCCTCATGGCCGGCTCCTCCCCACCAAGCCCTTCTCTGGAGTAGTCGGCGGTCCACCCACCCCTAGGGTAGATCCGCCTCCCCGTCACCTTCGGAACACGCAACAACTACGACATCGAGCTCATCGACTTCGACGTCGCACGCATCGGGCTCCCGTACAACGCCATTCTCGGGTACCCGGCCCTCGCCAAATTCATGGCGGCAACTCATCCCGGCTACAACATCATGAAGATGCTGGGAAGCAGCGGTGTCCTCACCGTGGAAGGAGACGTCGGGGATGCGCTCACGGCCCTTAGGCTCACTTTCAAAGCCGCGGCGTCTGCACAACCAAGCGTGGGGAGCGCTCCGGAGGGCTTGGGGGCTGCGCTGGCAAAGAAGAAGCAATTGTTCTCTCAAGATCGAGCCGAGATGAAGCAAGTGTCGGTCAACAAGGACGAAGAATCGGGCGCTACCTTCACCATAGGCGCCGGCCTCCCCCGGGACCAGGAAGAGGCGTTGGTCGGCTTCCTCCATGCAAATAAGGATGTATTTGCATGGGAAGCGACAGACCTGGTCGGTGTTCCGCGTGGGGTGATCGAGCACCACCTCATGGTGTGCCCCAACGTGCGCCCCATGAAACAGAAGGCGCGGCATCAAGCCCCGGAGAAGCAGTCGTTCATCGTCCAGGAGACTCACAAGCTGCAGGAGGCCGGTGTTATTCGGGAGGTGCAACACATAGATTGGTTGGCGAACCCGGTTATCATCCCCAAGAAGGGCGGGAAAGAGCGCATGTGCGTTGATTTTACGAGCCTAAACAAAGCTTGTCCTCAAGACCCTTTCCCGAGTGCATCGACCAGATCGTTGACTCCACTGCCGAGTGCGATTTGCTGTGCTTCTTGGATGCCTTCTCAGGCTATCATCAAATCAAGATGGCGGTGCAGGACGTAGAGAAGACAGCTTTCTTAACCCCGTGCGAGGTGTACTGCTGCACCTGCATGCCGTTTGGGTTGCGCAATGTTGGGGCAACCTTCCAGCGGCTGATGCACATTGCTTTGGGCCAACAGCTCGGGAGGAACACCGAGGCATACGTCGACAACATAGTGGTCAAATCTCGGGAGGTGAGAACCCTTGTTGAAGATTTGGAGGAGACATTTGCCAACTTGTGCAAGGTGAAGTTGCGGCTCAACCCGGAGAAGTGCGTGTTCGGCATCCCGTCCGGCAAGCTGCTGGGTTTCCTGGTGTTGCATAGAGGGATGAGGCCAACCCGGAGAAGATCAAAGCGATAGAAAGGATGAGCCTGCTGCAAACCCTCAAGGAAATGTAAAAGTTGGTGGGCTGCGTAACCTTGCTGGGGCACTTCATCTCCTAGTTGGGCGAGCGCGCCCTTCCGTTCTTCAAGATGATGAAAAGGAAGGGCCCATTTGAGTGGACTCCGAAGGCCGACACCGCTTTCCAAGACCTCAAGAAGTACCTCACCAACCCACCGGTGATGGTAGCACCTCGCCCTCTAGAACCCTTGGTGCTTTACCTGGTCACCACACCTCATTCAGCCAGCGCGGTGCTCGTGGCGGTCCATGAAGAGCATGCGGGCGAGGGTGTGCGGTGCGGCACCCCGCACCCGGCTAGGGCGCCGGGTCCTCAGAATGGTGCTCCGGAGGCCTCAGCCACCCCACCAGGCGTTGGGGCTCCTGAGGTTGGTGCTCCCGAGGCCACGGCAGCCCCACTAGGTGATAAGATTCCTGAGGCTCCACCACCTCAGGAGGGGCAAGACCCTGCAGACGCTTCCTCCCTCGTCGAGCATCATGTGTACTTCGTCAGCACGGTGCTGCGCGACGCACGGGCGTGCTACCCCATGCCACAGAAACTCCTCCTCGCACTCCTTGCTGCCTCCAGGAAACTGCGTCACTACTTTCAAGGCCACCCCATCAAGGTCGTCTCAGCCTACCCCTTGGAGAGGGTGCTCCGGAGCCCCAACGCCGCTGGAAGGGTCGGCGAATGGAACATTGAGCCACAGGCATTCTAGCTGGAGTTCAGCACCACCAGAGTCATCAAGGGTGCGGCCCTCGCCGACTTTGTGGCTGAGTGGACTGGCGCACCTAACCAAGAAGTGGGCGAGGACCACTCTCTCATTCCAGGAGACGAGGCGCCTGACGGCTGGGTCATGTACTTCGACGGTGCGTTTGCACGCCAAGTGAAAGTGCAACTATCCCTAGGTGGTTTTGGTAATGATTAACAACATATAGCTCACTGAACTAATGCCATTACAAGATAAATATTTCAGGAAAGTTCAATGATTGGCATGGCATGGATAAGGAATGTGGACCCCTCAAAATGCTAAGGACAAAAGGTTGGCTCAAGCTTCAAAAGTCCAAGACTCTACATTTTCTATTTGAGTGATCAAAGATCACATTGAGTCTATAGGAAAGCCAATACTATTAAAAGGGGATTAGGTGTTGCTTAATGGCTTGCTTGCTCAAAGTGCTTAGTGATATGCTCCAAATTCGTCAACCACTTTCTCATATCCACATATGTCCCAAACCAAAAGTCAAACTCGGCCCCATGATTTGATTCATCCGGTGCCACCGAGTTCATTTGACATAGCCAGTGCCAAAAACCCTAGTCTTTTCGGTCTCACCGATAGGGATCTCGGTCTCACCGACATGGGGTTGCAAACTCTCTATTTCCCTTCGTAATGTTTTGGTCTAACCTAGATGAGCGATCGGTCCCACCGAGTCTGCAATGCAAACTCTCTGTTTCCTTTTCGTAACGCTTCGGTCCTACCGAGACGAGTGAATCGGTCCCACCGAGTTTGCCTGACCAACTCTTTGGTTAGCTTATTACCAAAGTCGGTCCAACCGAGTTTGTGTAATCGGTCATACCAAGATTATGTTATGCCCTAACCCTAATGATATCGGTCCCACTGAGATGACATGTCGGTCCTACCGAAATTGCCTAACGGTCACATATGCACTGAATCAGTGTGGCCGAGTTTTCTGATTCGGTCCCACCGAGTTTGGTACAATATGTGTAACGGTTAGATTTTGTGTGGAGGCTATATATACCCCCTCCACCCTCTCCTCATTCGTGAGGGAAGCCATCAGAACGTGCCTACGCTTCCACTACTCATTTTCTGAGAGAGAGCCACCTACTCATGTGTTGAGACCAAGATATTCCAATCCAACCATATGAATCTTGATCTCTAGCCTTCCCCAAGTTGCTTTCCTCTCAAATCAGCTTTCCACCAAATCCAATCCTATGAGAGTGAGTTGAGTGTTGGGGAGACTATCATTTGAAGCACAAGAGCAAGGAGTTCATCATCAACACACAATCTATTACCTTTTGGAGAGTGGTGTCTCCTAGATTGGTTAGGTGTCACTTGGGAGCCTCCGACAAGATTGTGGAGTGAACCAAGAAGTTTGTAAGGGCAAGGAGATCGCCTACTTCGTGAAGATCTACCCTAGTGAGGCAAGTCCTTCGTGGGCGATGGCCATGGTGGGATAAACAAGGTTGCTTCTTCGTGAACCCTTCGTGGGTGGAGCCCTCCATGGACTCGTGCAGCCATTACCCTTCGTGGGTTGAAGTCTCCATCAACGTGGATGTACGATAGCACCACCTATCGGAACCACGCCAAAAACATCCGTGTCACCAATTGCGTTTCCACTCTCCAAACCCTTCCCTTTACATTCTTGCATGTTGCATGCTTTACTTTCCACTGCTTATATACTCATTGCATGCTTGCTTGAATTGTGTTAAGATTGCTTGACTTGTGCTAAGTTGTTAAAATCTGCCAAGAACTAAAATTGGGAAAAAAGGTTAAGTTTTTATTTGGTCAAGTAGTCTAATCACCCCCCCCCCCTCTAGACATACTTTCGATCCTACAATTGGTATCAGATCTTTGGTCTCTATTTGCTTTGATTTCCATAGCTTTTGGTGATCATAGCCTTGGTTTCACAACCTAGGAGAGTATGGCGTCTAGCGAGGGAAATTACCACCGTATAGGTCCTTACTTTGATGGTACAAATTTTGCTAGTTGGAAGCATAAGATGAAAATGCATATTCTTGGACATAACCCTGCCGTTTGGGCTATTGTGTGTATTGGCTTGCAAGGTGAATTCTTTGATGGGAGAGAACTGAACCCTGAAGCTACCGCGGAAGAGTTGAAGATGCTACAATATAATGCTCAAGCTTGTGATATCCTCTTCAACGGATTGTGCCCCGAAGAATTCAACAAAATCAGCCGCCTTGAGAATGCAAAGGAAATTTGGAATACTTTGATTGACATGCACGAAGGTACTGACTCCGTCAAGGGATCCAAATTGGATGTGCTTCAAAGTCAACTTGACAAGTTCAAAATGAAGGATGGTGAAGGTATCGCTGAAATGCACTCTAGGCTTGCTCTCATCACAAATGAGATTGCCGGCTTAGGAAGTGAAGAGATGACCGACAAATTCATCATCAAGAAGATCCTAAGAGACTTGGATGGAAAATATGATACCGTGTGCACATTGATCCAAATGATGCCAAATTACAAAGATTTCAAGCCAACGGAAGTCATTGGAAGAATTGTTGCTCATGAGATGTCACTCAAGGATAAGGAAGAACTTCATAACAAGTCAAGTGGTGCATATAAAGCCTCATGTGATGCTCCTACATCATCAAGTGGGTTCCCAAGACTACATCAAGTTCTACTTCATCAAGTTCCACTACTACCCCAAGGATTCCCATCAAGATGATGTGGATCCCAAAGAAGAAGAACGAGAGAGTTCTTGAGGGTGACTCTGCCAATATACTTCACTCATATCATTTTGCCAAGGACAAGTGCAATCAACTTCCACATCTTGCACTAGTTCAAGGAGTCACAAACCCTCTTGTTGGTAAGACAAGGGACAAGGTAACCAAATGCTTTCATGGACATCATCTTGTGTGTGCATCACTCTATGTCTATGGATATTCTTGCTCGTTCCTTGTGGGACTAACCTGTGTAGGTATTGAAAGTGCAACTCACTCCAATGGATTGCTCCAAACGATCAACAACATTGAGCATCCACATCTTAAACACCTACATGCAGTCATCATCGACAAAACCCAAGGTTAGTTCATCCCTCTTAGGGGGGATCTCACATCTAGGGGGAGCTTTACTCTAAAGAATTGAGCTAAAGCAACTCTAATGGTGTGAACACAACAATGCTTTATGTAAAAGTGGTAACCCCACTTGTGCTTAAACGATGAGTATGACCTATGATCAAATGTTTTCATTTGACTCCTAAGTCAATATACTCATATATAGATGACCTAGTCATCACCAATTGCTTGATAGATGCTAGAATTGGTTGTGCATGCTTTGCCACATATTTCATTTACCATTTTATTGTGTGAGCATATTGGTTGCATATTTTACTCATTCAAGGACATCCACTTGTTGTTTTGATTGTTTGGTTTTTTTTTCTTTTGCTAAGTGGATGGACAAGAATGCCTAAGAACCTTTTCTAGCTATCTATGCTTATCTCGTCTCGAACTCTATTCATGCTACATCACAAAGTTTGATCAAGTCAGATTCAAACCACTCTGTGTGAGGAGCACTTGGAGTCCCCTGACTCGTCATAGACTTAAACTTCCAAAACCTCTTTGTGCATTTCGGTCTGACCGAGAAATCCATTTTGGTCAAACAGAGTTCACTAAGTTGATCCAGGTTTTCATCTTGGTGCCACCAATTTGAACACTTCAGTCACACCGAGTTGCAGCAACCGCTTGCGATTTTGCAATCTCGGTGCCACCAAGTTGTTCCACTCAGTCACACCAACATGGACGAGATATATATACCCACGGGTGAGATTTTGGAAATTACTTCAAAACTTCTCAGTCCGTGCGTGTCCTGCTCTGCCTCCTCAGGTCTCTGGATCGTCTCCTTGCCGCCAACGACCTCCCGCCATTGGACTCTACCGCGTCGACGGATTCTGCTCCGCCGTCGCCGCCGTAGCGAACACTCGCCGCTCTAGGGTATGCGTTCGATCCCATGTGCTATCTTTTTCACTCCGATTCCTAGCACAAGGACAATGTCGTACTTCTTGCCACGAATGAGATTAATCTATCCAGCCAAATCTTCCTTAGGTCTAGATTGATTCGAAAATTTTAGGGTTAGCCCTCCGCAAAACTCATCTCGGACCGACCAAGATGTAGAAATCAGCCTCACCGATTCGGCTTCGGCCATTGCACTTGCGCCTTTCGGTCTGACCGAAATGTGCACATCGGTGTGACCAAGTTCAGGATTTTGTGAAACCCTAGCAATCTCGGTGCCACCAAACTGTGACTCGGCCCAACCGAGTTCACTAGTTTAGGTTCCAGGTGTTGCTTCGGTATGACCGAGTTTGTCAATTCGGTAGCTCTGAGATCACTTCCGTAGAGAACTAAAACTAATCTTTTTGACTCAATTTGTTTTGCAAAACCTCTCTACTTTGTGATGCTCATCTACTCTACCTTATCTACAACCTATTCACAGGGTCTGCTAACAGTTGCCTACAAGATGTCTGACCAAGGTGACAGCCAGAACAGGTCTGAGCAGCAAGGATAGTTGAGTGAGGGCACTAGTCCCTCCAGTAGCTATGATGAGGACAGCAGGAGCACACCTAGTAACTTGCCCAAGGCAGCTACTAGAACAAGGAAGAAGAGGAATTCTGATTCAGAGGATGAAGACTATTTTGCAGTTGAGGATGAGGTCCCTTCCAAGAAGAAGGTAGTGAAGAAAGAATTTGGCATTGCTGCATCAACTAAGCCAGGCATGAATAAGAAGGCACCAGCAAGAAGAGTTCCAATGTCAAAGGCCAAAGCATCCACTCAAGAAACTTTGGGATCTGAACCCAAAGAACCAGTTGTGGCTGAGAAGAAGAGGAAAGAGAGGGTCAAGAAGACCACTCCTAGGATTATTGGAAAACCATCCATGATGAGATCAGATGATGAAGAGGAAGATGATGTTACTCCAACTCCTAAGGCATAGAAGCTCATGGGAGATGCTATTAAGTCAAGGGTTGCTCCTAAGCCCAAAACTGCTCAAAAAGCTGCTGCCCTAGTTCCCAAGACTGCACCCAAGAGGAGTAGCTGCTGAGGAAAAGAACAAGGCCCCAGTGCCTGAAGCTGAAGAAGAGGAAGTTGAAGCTCAAGTGCTAAGAAAGCTAAAGCCCAAGATCCCAGATCATAATGATGCACATCCTGTTGCAGAGGATATGAGGATCAGGAAGGATGCAGGACTGAGACAGTGTAGAAAGGCTGATCCATATGCTGTCAGGAGGAGAACTGCCGTGGACTACAGATTCCACACAAAGGAACAACAAGATTTCTATGAGACAATCCTGCTTGACAAGAAGCCCATAGTGTGTGACATGAGATGGGTGGACTGGACCTACATAAGAGAGAATGAATAACACTTCCCAGGTGTCTATGACAGCTTCAAGGCATGTGGGGTTGACAAGTTTGTTGGTCAAAAGCTCACTAAGTGGAATGATGAGCTGATTATGCAATTCTATTCAACTGCTCATTTCTATCCAGATGGCAAAATTGTGTGGATGTCAGAGGGTACAAGGTACCAATCTACAGTTGATGAGTGGGCTAGATTGATCAATGCTCTAGAAGCTCATGAAGATGACTTGGATGTCTATGCCAAGAAGAAGAAGAAGGATCACAACTCAATGGCCAGCATGTACAAGGAGATACCTGATGTAGACCTAGAGACTCACAAGTTTGGTTCAGTGAAGCACTTGTTGTCAGGAATGCCTTCAATCAATACCATTCTGAGGCACACTCTGTTGCCAAATCAGGAGATCACAGAATGATCAGAGGACACTCCATCAACTTGCTGCATATATTTGATGTCCCTCAAAAGTTCGAAGTGATGATTCTGATTGTGGAAACAATCAAGAGGACAGCTGCAGATTAGAAGAGATCTTGTGGGTATGCTCCACAAATTCAGGTGCTCATCAGCTCCAAGATGGGCACAAGCACATATTTGTTGGACAAGGAGCACTTACCCCTCAAGCCAGACTTTGAGGACAACACTGTTGTCATGAATGAAGAAGATCCATCATCAATGCAAGCACATGAGAAGAGAGAGAAGGCAAGGGCAGAGAAAGCTACCAAGATGCCAACCGCTGAAGAGGCATATCAAGTATTCTTGAAGAGCAAGCAAGATCAACTTGGATATCTGATTTCCTCCACCTTGAGGATTGAGAAGGGCTTGGCCACCCTGACTCAAAACTAGGAGAGCTTGGAGAGGATCATCGAGAGAAATTATATGATCTTGATATCAAGGTAACTGAGATTCAGTCAGTAGTTGAGCAACTTCAGGAGGAAGTGGAGGAGAAGAAGGGCAAGTCTACTACAGATGCTTTCACAAGAGTGCCCAGGAGTCAGAGGTCTGCTGCAGTGCCTATCCCAAACACAAGAGCTACTACATCTGCACCTGCAGCCACAGCTTCAGTGCCACCAACTCCAACTTCAGCTCCACCAACTCCAACTACATCAAGAAAATCTTTCGTCCTTGGAGTCATCTCTACACCACCTCATGAAGACCAAGCCTGAGAGACATAGCACTATGCATATATATAACTTTTTGGTACTTGTTGCCAAAGAGGGAGAAATATGTATAGATCATAGTCTTCGAGAGAGAGAGTGTTGTTTTGTCTCTCTTTGCATTTTATTTGCTTGAACTTTATTGTGTGTTTGCTTAATACACTATGTCCTTTGTGAGATACTTGGATGATCATGTGTTTGATCATATCCTACTTAAATGTGTGCTTGAATGATATTATCCTTCATATCCATTTATGATCATTCACTTTGCTTGGTGATGAGTGCATGTGTTCAATTATTATCATTTTTTAGCGCTCCACCAAGATGTATGTGACATGGAAGAGTGACCTGATACGTCTCCAACGTATCTATAATTTTTGATTGTTCCATGCTATTATATTACCCGTTTTGGATGTTTATGGGCTTTATTTTACACATTTATATCATTTTTGGGACTAACCTACTAACCAGAGGCCCAGCCCGTATTGCTATTTTTTTGCCTATTTTAGTATTTCGAAGAAAAGGAATATCAAACGGAGTCCAAACGGAATGAAACCTTCGGGAGCATGATTTTTGGAACGAACGTGATCCAGAGGACTTGGAGTGCAAGCCAAGAAGCAGTCGAGGCGGCCACGAGGGTGGAGGGCGCGCCCACCCCTATAGGGCGCGCCCCCTGTCTCGCAGGCCCCTCGGGCGGCCACTGACGTACTTCTTCCTCCTATATATACCCACGTACACCGAAAACATCCAGGGAGCCAACGAAAAACAATTTCCACCGCTGTAACCTTCTGTATCCGCGAGATACCATCTTGGAGCCTTCGCCGGCGCTCTGTCGGAGGGGGAATCAACCACAGAGGGCTTCTACATCAACACCATAGCCCCTCCGATGAGTTCTGAGTAGTTTACCACAAACCTTCGGGTCCATAGTTATTAGCTAGATGACTTCTTGCTTCTCTCTTTTTGGATCTCAATACCATGTTCTCCCCCTCTATTGTGGAGACCTATTTGATGTAACTCTTTTTGCGGTGTGTTTGTCGAGATCCGATGAATTGTGGGTTTATGATCAAGTTTATCTATGAGAAATATTTGAATCTCCTCTGAATTCTTTTATGTATGATTGAGTTATCTTTGCAAGTCTCTTCAAATTATCAGTTTGGTTTGGCCTACTAGATTGATCTTTCTTGCAATGGGAGAAGTGCTTAGCTTTGGGTTCAATCTTGCGGTGTCCTTACCCAGTGACAATAGGGGTTGCAAGGCACGTATTGTATTGTTGCTATCGAGGATAAAAAGATGGGGTTTATATCATATTGCATGAGTTTATCCCTCTACATCATGTCATCTTTCTTAATGTGTTACTCTGTTCTTATGAACTTAATACTCTAGATGCATGCTGGATAGCGGTCGATGTGTGGAGTAATAGTAGTAGATGCAGGCAGGAGTCGGTCTACTTGTCACGGACGTGATGCCTATATACATGATCATGCCTAGATAATCTCATAATTATTCACTTTTCTATCAATTGCTCGACAGTAATTTGTTCACCTACCATAATACTTATGCTATCTTCAGAGAAGCCACTAGTGAAACCTATGGTCCCCGGGTATATCTTTTATCATATAAGCTTTCAATTTACTTTTATTTGCATCTTCACTTTTCCAATCTATATCATAAAATACCAAAAATATATTTATCTTATCATACTATCTCTATCAGATCTCACTTTCGCAAGTGGCCGTGAAGGGATTGACAACCCATTTATTGCGTTGGTTGTGAGTTCTTTGTTTGTTTGTGTAGGTGCGTGGGACTTTTGAGGAGCCTCCTACTGGATTGATACATTGGTTCTCAAAAACTGAGGGAAATACTTACACTACTATTGCTGCATCACCCTTTCCTCTTCAAGGAAAACCAACACAAGCTCAAGACATAGCATGACCCATGATCCTAACACATTGTGCATTTGCAGTCCAAAGCAAATTTTAAATAATGCACAAATTTAGGGGGGTCTCTTGTTTGTCACATACTTCTCAAAGCGACAATGTATTTCAATCTTATTATCATTTGTCGAAGCTTTGATCTATATGTTGTCATCAATTACCAAAAAAAGGGGGATATTGAAAGTGCAACTATCCCTGGGTGGTTTTGGTAATGATTAACAACATATAGCTCATTGAACTAATGCCATTACAAGATAAATATTTCAGGAAAGTTGAATGATCGGCATGGCATGGATAAGGAATGTGGACCCCTCAAAATGCTAAGGACAAAAGGTTGGCTCAAGCTTCAAAAGTCCAAGACTCTTCATTTTCTATTTGAGTGATCAAAGATCACATTGAGTCTATAGGAAAGCCAATACTATTAAAAGGGGATGAGGTGTTGCTTAATGGCTTGCTTGCTCAAGGTGCTTAGTGATATGCTCCAAAGCCCTCAACCACTTTCTCATATCCACATATGTCCCAAACCAAAAGTCAAACTCGGCCCCACCGATTTGATTCATCCGGCGCCACCGAGTTCATTTGACATAGCCACTGCCAGAAACCCTAGTCTTTTCAGTTTCATCGATAGGGATGTCGGTCTCACCGACATGGGGTTGCAAACTCTCTATTTCCCTTCGTAACATTTTGGTCTAACCGAGATGAGCGATCGGTCCCACCGAGTCTGCAATGCAAACTTCTGTTTCCTTTTCATAACGCTTCGGTCCTACCGAGATGAGCGAATCGGGCCCACCGAGTTTGCCTGACCAACTCTCTGGTTAGCTTATTACCAGAGTCGGTCCAACCAAATTTGTGTAATCGGTCAAACCGAGAATACGTTATGCCCTAACCCTAATGATATCGGTCCCACCGAGATGACATGTCGGTCCCACCGAAATTGCCTAATGGTCACATCTACAATGAATCGGTCCGACCGAGTTTTCTGATTTGGTCCCACCGAGTTTGGTATAATATGTGTAATGGTTAGATTTTGTGTGGAGGCTATATATACCCCTCCACCCTCTCCTCATTCGTGAGGGAAGCCATCAGAACGTGCCTACACTTCCACTACTCATTTTCTGAGAGAGAGCCACCTACTCATGTGTTGAGACCAAGATATTCCAATCCAACCATATGAATCTTGATCTCTAGCCTTCCCCAAGTTGCTTTCCACTCAAATCAGCTTTCCACCACATCCAATCCTATGAGAGTGAGTTGAGTGTTGGGGAGACTATCATTTGAAGCACAAGAGCAAGGAGTTCATCATCAACACACCATCTATTACCTTTTGGAGAGTGGTGTCTCCTATATTGGTTAGGTGTCACTTGGGAGCCTCCGACAAGATTGTGGAGTGAACCAAGACGTTTGTAAGGGCAAGGAGATCGCCTACTTCGTGAAGATCTACCCTAGTGAGGCAAGTCCTTTGTGGGTGATGGCCATGGTGGGATAGACAAGGTTGCTTATTCGTGGACCCTTCGTGGGTGGAGCCCTCCATGGACTCGCGCAGCCGTTACCCTTCGTGGGTTGAAGTTTCCATCAACATGGATGTACGATAGCACCACCTATCGGAACCACGTCAAAAACATCCGTGTCTCCAATTGCGTTTGCACTCTCCAAACCCTTACCTTTACATTCTTTGCAAGTTGCATGCTTTACTTTCCGCTGCTTATATACTCATTGCATGCCTGCTTGAATTGTGTTAAGATTGCTTGACTTGTGCTAAGTTGTTAAAATCTGCTAAGAACTAAAACTGGGAAAAGATTAAGTTTTTATTTGGTCAAGTAGTCTAATTACCCCCCTCTAGACATACTTTTGATGCTACACCAATGCGCGGGGGCTGGAGCTATGCTCATCTCACCTACCCAGGACAAACTCTACTACGCAGTACAACTCTGTTTCCTGCATGGCGAGAAGGTCTTCAACAACATTGCTGAGTATGAAGGCCTAATCGCCGGACTTAAGGCCGCGGTGGCTCTAGGGGTCAGGCGCCTTACCATTAGAGGCGACTCCCGGCTCCTGGTCAACTTCTCCAACAAGGCGTACAAGCCAAAGGATGAGCACATGGAGGCATACCTTGAGGAGGTACACAAAACTGAGAAACAAATCTTAGGCTTGGAATTGTAGCACGTGTTGCACGGCACAAACAAGGAGGCGGATGATATCGCCAAAAGGGCGTCCTAGCACCACCCTCAAGAGCCTGGCATCTTCGAGGAGCGGCTCTTCAAGCCGTCGGTAGCGCCCCCCATTACGGGACCAGCGTTGTCTCGGGAGGAGTTGCCGCTGGCACCCCCATCGGGCTCCCCAGCCTGTGGTCTGACCTCAGGAGCCCGTCTGCTGCTCATGCTCGAGCCTTAGGAGGGGTGCTGGACTGAGGAATTCAAGGCGTTCCTACTTCAAGGAACCCTGCCGGAGAAGGAAGAAGACGCAGAGCGGGTGGCACGCCAGGCCTCCGTGTGCTGCATCCGGGACATTGAGCTCTACCAAAGGCGCACAAACAATGTTTCCCTACGATGCATCTCCAAGAAACAGGGGCGCGAACTGCTGGCCAACATACAAGGTGGGGATTGGGGGCATAACTCCTCATCGCGCACCCTCACAGGCAAGGCGTTCCACAGCGGATTCTACTGGCCCACGATGCTCAATGATGCCACTGAATTGGTAAGATCTTGTCAGGCCTGTCAATTCATGCTAATCAGATCCACCAGCCCGCTAAGTGCCTCCAAACCATCCCGCTCTCGTGGCCATTTGCGGTTTGGGGGTTGGACATCCTGGGCCCGTTCCCTCGAGCGTCCGGGGGCTAACGCTACCTCTACGTCACCATCGACAAGTTCACCAAGTGGGCGGAGGTGGAGGCCATCCGCACCATCCTAGCTGGCTCAGTGGTCAAGTCCATCAAGGCCTCGTGATCCACTTTGGAGTTCCCAACCGCATAATCACCGACAACGGCTCCCAGTTCACGAGCAACTTGTATAAAACATATTGTGCTAACCTTGGGGCGCAGATATGCTATGCTTCATTGGCGCACCCGCGGAGCAATGGCCAAGTCGAGCACACAAACGCGAATGTCCCGAGGGGCCTCAAGGCGAGGAGCTTCAAGAAAATCCTCAAGGCCTGCGGCAGGGGTTGGCTCGATGAGCTTCAGTCTGTGCTTTGGTCCATCTACACACCGCGACCAAGCCCACGGGCGAAATCCCGTTCTTCCTCGTCTACGGAGCAGAGGCGGTCCTCCCTCACGAGGTCAAGCACCGCTCCCCATGGGTCCTAGCATTCGACGAGGCGCGCAAGGACGCCTCGCAGGGGATGGACCTCGTGTTGGGGGAGGAACGCCGCCGCCAAGCCTCGCTCCGTGCAGCGAGGTACTAGCAGGCGCTGCAGCAGTATCACTGCCGCAGCATCCACTCCAGGACCCTCGAGGTGGGCGACCTCGTCCTAAGGCGGGTGCTCTCCAGGGAAGGGCTTCACAAGCTCTCTCCCATGTGGGAGGGCCCGTTCAGGATAGCCCGTGTCTCCAGGCCTGGTGTCGCGCGCCTGGAGACGCAGGATGGGGTCCCCATCCAGAATCCCTGGAACATCCAGCACTTCTAAAAGTTCTACCCATGACCAAGGCCATGTGCCCGTGAAGATCTCCGCTCGTGACACTCTCACGTAATAATGAGTTGGGGTTGTACATGCCTCAGAGTCTCCTGAGTGCCGCCCCTGGGCCTCATGGGGGCTCCCACCCATGTCCTAGTGGAGGCCCCATGCTCCGCTCTGGTGGGAAGACAAGAAGACTAGTTTAGGTGCCGGACGCGGCTATTCTTTTGCTTGCTTTCTGTAGCTGGTTTGCAACTACTTGAATGAAATTTGAAGTTTTCGCATCTCTTTTGAGGGTTGGGAATTTTTTTCTCCTTGCATTATTTGAATGAAATATGCCCTAGAGGCAATAATAAAGTTATTATTTATTTCCTCAATTCATGATAAATGTTTATTATTCATGCTAGAATTGTATTAACCGTAAACTTAGTACATGTGTGAATACATAGACAAAACATATAGTCCCTAGTGTGCCTCTACCTGACTAGCTCGTTAATCAAAGATGGTTATGTTTCCAAACAATAGACATGTGTTGTCATTTGATGAATGGGATCACATCATTAGGAGAATGATGTGATGGACATGACCCATCCGTTAGCTTAGCATTATGATCGTGTTAGTTTCATTGCTACTGCTTTCTTCATGACTTATACAAGTTCCTCGGACTATGAAATTATGCAACTCCCGAATACCAGAGGAACACTTTGTGTGCTACCAAACATCACAACGTAAAAGGTTGATTATAAAGGTGCTCTACAGGTGTCTCCGAAGGTGTTCGTTGGGTTGGCATAGATAAAGATTAGGATTTGTCACTCCGTGTTTCAGAGAGGTATCTCTAGCCCTCTCGGTAATACTCATCACTATAAGACTTGCAAGCATTGTGACTAATGAGTTAGTTACGGGATGAAGTATTATGGAACAAGTAAAGAGACTTGCCGGTAACGAGATTGAACTAGGTATTGAGATACCGACGATCAAATCTCGGGCAAGTAACATACCGATGACAAAGGGAACAACGTATGTTGTTATGCGGTTTGACTGATAAAGATCTTTGTAGAATTTGTAGGAACCAATATGAGTATCCAGGTTCCGCTATTGGTTATTGACCGGAGACGTGTCTCGGTCCTGTCTACATAGTTCTCGAACCCGTAGGGTCCGCACGCTTAACGTTCGATGACGATTGGTATTATGAGTTTATGTGATATGTTGTATTGAAGATTGTTCAGAGTCTCGAATATGATCATGGACATGACGAGGAGTCTCAAAATGGTCGAGACATAAAGATTGATATATTGGACGACTATATTCAGACACCAGAAGTGTTCCAGAGAAGTTTCGGATATAATCGGAGTGCCGAAAGGGTTATCGGAACCACCGGAGAAGTAATGGGCCTTATTGGGCCTAAGGGAGAGAGAGGGGTGGCCAAGGGATGGCCGTGCGCCCCCCCATGGGCCTAGTCCGAATTGGACTAGGGGGAGGGGCGGCGCCCCCTCCTTCCTTCTTCTCCTAGTAGGACTAGGAAAGGGGGCAGTCCTACTCCTACTAGGAGGAGGATTCCTCCCCCCTTGGTGCGTCCTAGACGGCCGGCCGGCCTCCCCCTTGCTCCTTTATATACGGGGGCAGGGGGCACCCAAGAACAAAAAAAAAGTTGACAATTTTTTAGCCGTGTGCGGTGCCCCCCTCCACAGTTACACACCTCGGTCATATCGTCGTAGTGCTTAGGCGAAGCCCGCACCGGTAACTTTGTCATCACCATCACCACGCCGTCGTGCTGACGAAACACTCCCTCGGCCTCAACTGGATCAAGAGTATGAGGGACGCGTCTCCGAGTTGAACGTGTGCTGAATGCGAAGGTGACGTACGTTCGGTGCTTGGATCGGTTGGATTGCAAAGACGTTCGACTACATCAACCGTGTTAACTAAACGCTTCCGTTTTCGGTCTACGAGGGTACGTGGACACACTCTCCCCTCTTGTTGCTATGCATCACATAGATAGATCTTGCATGATCGTAGGAATTTTTTTGAAATTACCGCGTTCCCCAACAGCGGCATCCGAGCCAGGTCTATGCGTAGATGTTATATGCACGAGTAGAACACAAAGAGTTGTTGGCGGTAATAGTCATACTGCTTACCAGCATGTCATACTTTGATTTGGCGGTATTTTTGGATGAAGCGGCTCAGACCGACATTACGCGTACGCTTACGCGAGACTGGTTCTACCGACGTGCTTTGCACATAGGTGGTTGGTGAGTGTCTGTTTCTCCAACTTTGGTTGAATCGAGTGTGGCTACGCCCGATCCTTGTTGAAGGTTAAAATAGCACAGTTGACGAAAAATCGTTGTGGTTTTGATGCGTAGGTAAGAACGGTTCCTACTAGAAGCCCGTAGCAGCCATGTAAAACTTGCAACAACAAAGTAGAGGACGTCTAACTTGTTTTTGCAGGGCTTGCTGTGATGTGATATGGTCAAGCATGATGTGATATAAATTGTTGTATGAGATGATCATGTTTTGTAACAAAGTTATCGGCAACTGGCAAGAGCCATATGGTTGTCGCTTTATTGTATGCAATGCAATCGCCATGTAATTGTTTTACTTTATCACTAAGCGGTAGTGATAGTCGTAGTAACAATAGTTGGCGAGCCGACAATGATGCTACGATGGAGATCAAGGTGTCGCGCCGGTGACGTTGGAGATCATGACGATGCTTCAGTGATGGAGATCATGAGCATAAGATGATTATGGCCATATCATGTCACATATTTTGATTGCATGTGATGTTTATCCTTTATGCATCTTATTTTGCTTAGAACGTCGGTAGCATTATAAGATGATCCCTTACTAAATTTCAAGGTACAAGTGTTCTCCCTAAGTATGCACCGTTGCTACAGTTCGTCATGCCGAGACACCACGTGATGATCGGGTGTGATAAGCTCTACGTTCACATACAACGAGTGCAAGCCAGTTTTGCCCATGCAGAATACTTGGGTTAAACTTGACGAGCCTAACATATGCAGATATGGCCTCGCAACACTGAGACCGGAAGGTCGAGCGTGAATCATATAGTAGATATAATCAACATAGTGATGTTCACCATTGAAAACTACTCCATCTCACGTGATGATCGGACATGGCTTAGTTGATTTGGATCATGTGGTCACTTAGATGATTAGAGGGATGTCTATCTAAGTGGGAGTTCTTAAGTAATATGATTAATTGAACTTTAATTTATCATGAACTTAGTACCTGATAGTATTTTGCATGTCTATGTTGTTGTAGATCAATGGCCCGTGCTACCGTTCCTTTGAATTTTAATGCGTTCCTAGAGAAAGCTAAGTTGAACGATGATGGAAGCAACTACACGGACAAGGTCCGTAACTTGAGGATTATCCTCATTGCTGCACAGAAGAATTACGTCCTGGAAGCACCGTTGGGTTCCAGGCCTGCTGCAGATGCTACTGGTGATGTTAAGAACGTCTGGCAGAGCAAAGCTGATGACTACTCGATAGTTCAGTGTGCCATGCTTTACGGCTTATAATCGGGACTTCAAAGACGTTTTGAACGTCATGGAGCATATGAGATGTTCCAGGAGTTGAAGTTAATATTCCAAGAAAATGCCCGAGTTGAGAGATATGACGTCTCCAGCAAGTTCTACAGCTGCAAAATGGAGGAGAATAGTTCTGTCAGTGAACACATACTCAAAATGTCTGGGTATCATAATCACTTCACTCAACTGGGAGTTGATCTTCCAATTGATTGTGTCTTTTTGACAGAGTTCTTCAATCACTGCCACCAAGCTATAAAGGCTTCGTGATGAACTATAATATGCAAGGGATGAACAAGACTATTCCCGAGCTCTTCGTGATGCTAAAGGCCGCAGAGGTAGAAATGAAAAAGGAGCATCAAGTGTTGATGGTCAATAAGACCACTAATTTCAAGAAAAAGGGCAAAGGGAAGAAAGGGAACTTCAAGAAGAACGGAAAAAAGGTTGCTGCTCAAGAGAAGAAACCCAAGTCTGGACCTAAGCTTGAAACTGAGTGCTTCTACTACAAAGGTACTGGTCACTGGAAGCAGAACTGCCCCAAGTATCTGGAGGATAAGAAGGATGGCAAAGTGAAAGGTATATTTTGATATACATGTTATTGATGTGTACTTAACTAATGCTTGCAGTAGCGCCTGGGTATTTGATACTGGTTCTGTTGCTCATATTTGCAACTCAAAACAGGGGCTACAAATTAAGCGAAGATTGGCTAAGGACGAGGTGACGATGCGGATGGGAAATGGTTCCAAAGTTGATGTGATCGCGGTCGGCACGCTACCTCTACATCTACCATCGGGATTAGCTTTAGACCTGAATATTATTTGGTGCCAGCGTTGAGCATGAACATTATATCTGTATCGTGTTTAATGCGAGACAGTTATTCATTTAAATCAGAGAATAATGGTTGTTCTATTTATATGAGTAATATCTTTTATGGTCATGCACCCCTGCTGAGTGGTCTATTTTTGTTGAATCCGATAGTAGTGATACAAATATTCATAGTGTAGAAGCCAAAAGATTGAAGTTTAATAATGATAGTGCAACTTATTTGTGGCACTGCCGTTTGGATCATATCGGTATAAAGCGCATGAAGAAACTCCATGTTGATGGAATTTTGGAATCACTATGAATCACTTGGTGCTTGCGAACCGTGCCTTATGGGCAAGATGACTAAAAGTCCGTTCTCCGAAACAATGGAACGAGCTACTGGCTTGTTGGAAATAATATGTATGCGGTCCAATGAGTATTGAGGCTCGTGGTGGGTATCGTTATTTTCTTACCTTCACAGATGATTTGAGCAGATATGGTTATATCTGCTTAATGAAGCATAAGTCTGAAACACTTGAAAAGTTCAAAGAATTTCAGAGTGAAGTGGAAAATCATCGTAACAAGAAAATAAAGTTTCTACGATCTGATCATGGAGGAGAATATTTGAGTTACGAGTTTGGTTTACATTTGAAGCAATGCGGAATAGTTTCACAACTCACGCCACCCGGAACACCACAACGAAATGGTGTGTCCGAACGTCGTAATCGTACTTTACTAGATATGGTGCGATCTATGATGTCTCTTACTGATTTACCGCTATCGTTTTGGGGTTATGCTTTAGAGACGGCCGCATTCACGTTAAATAGGGTACCATCAAAATCCGTTGAGACGACGCCTTATGAACTGTGGTTTGGCAAGAAACCAAAGTTGTCGTTTCTTAAAGATTGGGGCTGCGATGCTTATGTGAAGAAACTTCAACCAGATAAGCTCGAACCCAAATCGGAGAAATGTGTCTTCATAGGATACCCAAAAGAGACTATTGGGTACACCTTATATCACAGATCTGAGGGCAAAATTTTTGTTGCTAAATTTGGATCCTTTCTAGAGAAGGAGTTTCTCTCGAAAGAAGTGACTGGGAGGAAAGTAGAACTTGATGAGGTAACTATACCTGCTCCCTTATTGGAAAGTAGTTCATCACAAGAACCGGTTCCTGTGACAACTACACCAATCAGTGAGGAAGCTAATGATATTGATCATGAAACTTCAGATCAAGTTACTACCAAAACTCATAGATCAACCAGAGTAAGATCCGCACCAGAGTGGTACGGTAATCCTATTCTGGAAGTCATGTTACTTGACCATGGCGAACCTACGAACTATGAGGAAGCAATGATGAGCCCAGATTCCACAAAATGGCTTGAGGCCATGAAATCTGAGATGGGATCCATGTATGAGAACAAAGTATGGACTTTGGTTGACTTGCCCGATGATCGGCAAGCCATCGAGAATAAATGGATCTTCAAGAAGAAGACTGATGCTGATGGTAATGTAACTGTCTACAAAGCTCGACTTGTTGCGAAAGGTTTTCGACAAGTTCAAGGGGTTGACTATGATGAGACTTTCTCACCCGTAGCGATGCTTAAGTCTGTCCGAATCATGTTAGCAATTGCCGCATTTTATGATTATGAAATATGGAAAATGGATGTCAAAACTGCATTCCTGAATGGATTTCTGGAAGAAGAGTTGTATATGATGCAACCGGAAGGTTTTGTCGATCCAAAAGGTGCTAACAAAGTGTGCAAGCTCCAGCGATCCATTTATGGACTGGTGCAAGCCTCTCGGAGTTGGAATAAACGCTTTGATAGTGTGATCAAAGCATATAGTTTTATACAGACTTTTGGAGAAGCCTGTATTTACAAGAAAGTGAGTGGGAGCTCTGTAGCATTTCTGATATTATATGTAGATGACATATTGTTGATTGGAAATGATATAGAATTTTTGAATAGCATAAAGGGATACTTGAATAAAAGTTTTTCGATGAAAGACCTCGGTGAAGCTGCTTACATATTAGGCATCAAGATCTATAGAGATAGATCAAGGTGCTTAATTGGACTTTCACAAAGCACATACCTTGATAAAGTTTTGAAAAAGTTCAAAATGGATCAGGCAAAGAAAGGGTTCTTGCCTGTATTACAAGGTGTGAAGTTGTGTCAAACTCAATGCCCGACCACAACAGAAGATAAAGAGAAAATGAAAGATGTTCCCTATGCTTCAGCCATAGGCTCTATCATGTATGCAATGTTGTGTACCAGACCTGGCGTATGCTTAGAAATAAGTTTGGCAGGGAGGTACCAAAGTAATCCAGGAGTGGATCACTGGACAGCGGTCAAGAACATCCTGAAATACCTGAAAAGGACTAAGGATATGTTTCTCGTTAATGGAGGTGACAAAGAGCTAGTCGTAAATGGTTACGTCGATGCAATCTTTAACACTGATCTGGACGATTCTAAATCGCAAACCGGATACGTGTTCATACTAAACAGTGGAGCTGTCAGTTGGTGCAGTTCTAAACAAAGCGTCGTGGCGGGATCTACATGCGAAGCAGAGTACATAGCTGCTTTGGAAGCAGCAAATGAAGGAGTCTGGATGAAGGAGTTCATTTCTGATCTAGGTGTCATACCTAGTGCATCGGGACCAATGATGATCTTCTGTGATAATACTGGTGCAATTGCCTTGGCAAAGGAATCCAGATTTCACAAGAGGACCAAGCACATCAAGAGACGCTTCAATTCCATCCGGGACCAAGGCCAGGTGGGAGACATAGAGATTTGCAAGATACATACGGATCTGAATATTGCAGACCCATTGACTAAGCCTCTTCCACGAGCAAAACATGATCAGCACCAAGACTCCATGGGTGTTAGAATCATTACTATGTAATCTAGATTATTGACTCTAGTGCAAGTGGGAGACTGAAGGAAATATGCCTTAGAGGCAATGATAAAGTTATTATTTATTTCCTCATATCATGATAAATGTTTATTATTCATGCTATAATTGTATTAGCCGGACACATGATACATGTGTGAATACATAGACAAACTTAAAGTCACTAGTATGCCTCTACTTGACTAGCTCATTAATCAAAGATGGTTATGTTTCCTAACCATAGACATGAGTTGTCATTTGATTAACGGGATCACATCATTAGGAGAATGATATGCTTGACATGACACATTCCGTTAGCTTAGCACTTGATCGTTTAGTATGTTGTTATTGCTTTCTTCATGACTTATACATGTTCCTACAACTATGAGATTATGCAACTCCTGTTTACCAAAGCAACACTTTGTGTGCTACCAAACGTCACAACATAACTGGGTGATTATAAAGGAGCTCTAGAGGTGTATCCAAAGGTACATGTTGAGTTGGCGTATTTTGAGATTAGGTTTTGTCACTCTGATTGTCGGAGAGGTATCTCTGGGCCCTCTCGGTAATGCACATCACTATAAGCCTTGCAAGCAATCTAGCTAATGAGTTAGTTACGGAATGATGCATTACGTAACGAGTAAAGAGAGTTGCCAGTAACGAGATTGAACTAGGTATTGAGATACCGACGATCAAATCTCGGGCAAGTAACATACAGATGACAAAGGGAACAACGTATGTTGTTATGCGGTTTGACCGATAAAGATCTTCGTAGAATATGTAGGAGCCAATATAAGCATCCAGGTTCTGCTATTGGTTATTGACCAGAAACGGTTCTCGGTCATGTCTACATAGTTCTCGAACCCGTAGGGTCCGCACGCTTAAGGTTTTGATGACAGTTATATTATGAGTTTATGAGTTTTGATGTAACGAAGTTTGTTCGGAGTCCCGAATGTGATTACGAACATGACGAGGAGTCTCGAAATGGTCGAGACATGAAGATTGATATATTGGAAGCCTATATTTGGATGTCGGAATTGTTCCGGGTGAAATCGGGATTTTACCGGAGTACCGGGAGGTTACCGGAACCCCCCGGGGGCTTAATGGGCCTACATGGGCCTTAGTGGAGAAGAGGAGAGGAGGCAAGGGCTGGGTCGCGCGCCCCTCCCCCCTAGTCTGAATAGGACAAGGAGAGGGGGGCGGCGCCCCCCCCCCCTTTCCTTCCTCTCTCTCCCTCCTCTTTCCCCCCTTCTCCTACTCCAACAAGGAAGGAGGGAGTCCTACTCCCGGTGGGAGTAGGACTCCCCTCGGCGCGCCCCCTCCTAGGCCGGCTGCCCCTCCCCCCTTGCTCCTTTATATACAGGGGCAGCGGGGCACGTCTAGACACAACAATTGATCTCTTGATCTCTTAGTCGTGTGCGGTGACCCCCTCCACCATAGTCCTCCTCGATAATATTGTAGCGGTGCTTAGGCGAAGCCCTGCGACGGTAGAACATCATGATCGTCACCACACCGTCGTGCTGACGGCACTCTTCCCCGACATTCTGCTGGATCGGAGTACGGGGATCGTCATCGAGCTGAACGTGTGCTAGAACTCGGAGGTGCCGTAGTTTCAGTGCTTGATCGGTCAGGCCGTGAAGACGTACGACTACATCAACCGTGTTGTTCTAACGCTTCCGCTTTCGGTCTACGAGGGTACATGGACAACACTCTCCCCTCTCATTGCTACGCATCACCATGATCTTGCGTGTGCGCAGGAATTTTTTTGAAATTACTACGTTCCCCAACAAGGGGGGCACCCAAGAACAAAAAAAGTTGACAATTGTTTTAGCCGTGTGCCGTCCCCCCTCCATAGTTACACACATCGGTCATATCATCGTAGTGCTTAGGAGAAGCCCTGCGCTGGTAACTTCATCATCACCGTCACCATGTCCTTGTGCTGAAGAAACTCTCCCTCGGCCTCAACTGGTGTAAGGGCACTTTTGTCCCTAAGTAGTTTTGGTGATTGATAACAATGCCTTTGCGGACTAATCGTGTGTATTGAGCTTTTCAAATTCATCACGACTAAACACAAGATGATTTGATGCCCCTCGAAGATTATTGAAGATGGCCTTTGTCTACGGTTCGGTTCGGTGGAGTTGAGTCATAGGAGAGCCGTACTATTAAGAGGGGGTCCGCTTTGGAAAGGTTTGGGTGGAATCTCACGTACACATTCCCTTTTGCACCGCCTTTCCTTGATCCCCTTGGAGTGTTCCTCCGTCTCACCGTGTCTCTGTGAAATGAAGGCCTCGGTCTTGCTCTTCTCAGGCTAGCGGTAGTACTGCTCTTCTGAGCGGTACTACCACAGGAGCCAGCGGTAGTACCGGGCTCCGGCATGGTAGTACCGTAGGCCCCCACGGTAGTACCGCGAGCTATGGTCTGGCACCGCTCTCTAGCGGTGGTAGGCGCGGATGTAATTTTTTACATCCGCGCTCCTCGCGGTAGTACTGTGTTGTGGCGCGGTAGTACCGTGGCACCAGGCCAGGTTCCGGAGCAGGAGCGGAGGTAGGGGCGGATGTAATTTTTTACATCCACACCCTCCACGGTAGTACCGCAACCTCGGTCGCGGTAGTTCCGTGTCGGATTTGTGCACGACATTTTCTCAGCGGAGGTAGTCACAGATGTAATTTTTTACATTTGTGCCTATCAGGCCTGGCCCGTGTCTGCCTTGCGGAAGTACCGCATGGGGCCGCGGTAGTACCGCTCCTGCGGATCTACTGTGCCCTGTCGGTGCTCCTTTTTGCCTGGTCAGGTCTTTGTCGTGCTTGCGGTAGTACCGCGGTCCACCACGGTAGTACCGCACGCTAGTGCGGTAGTACCACGCCTGTGGAGCGGTAGTTCCATGGGCCGCGGGCTGAGTGGTGGGCAACGGTTGGACTTGTCCCCCACTATAAAAGGGGGGTCTTCTTCTCCAAGAAGACTCACCTCTTCTAACCCTAAACTCCATTGTTGCTCCAAGCTCCATGTTCACCCGATCTCTCTCCCTAGCCAATCAAACTTGTTGATTTGCTCGGGATTGGGTGACAAGGGCCCGATCTACACTTCCACCAAGAGATATTCGATTCCCCCCACTTATCCCTAGCGGATCTTGTTACTCTTGGGTGTTTGAGCACCCTAGACGGTTGAGGTCACCTCGAAGCCGTACTCCATTCTGGTGAAGCCTCGTGGTGTTGTTGGGAGCCTCCAAGTGTTGTGGAGATTGCCCCAACCTTGTTTGTAAAGGTTCGGTCACCACCTTCAAGGGCACCAATAGTGAAACCACGGCATCTCGCATTGTGTGAGGGCGTGAGGAGATTACGGTGGCCCTAGTGGCTTCTTGGGGAGCATTGTGCCTCCACACCGCTCTAACGGAGACGTACTTCCCTTTAAAAGGAAGGAACTTTGGTAACACATCCTCGTCTCCACCGGCTCCACTCTTGGTTATTTCGTGCCTTTACTTTTGCAAGCTTACTTGTGTTGCATCTATTGCTTGCTTGTGTGCTAGTTGTCTTTGCATCATATAGGTTGTCCATATAGTTGCATATCTAGACAACCTATTTTATTGCAAGGTTTAAATTGTTAAAGAAAAGCTTAAAAATTGTTAGTTGCCTATTCACCCCCCCCCCTCTAGTCAACCATATCGATCCTTTAAATTGGTATCAGAGCCTCGTCTCTTTTTAAGGACTTTGTCGTCCGAAGAGTATGGTTGACACCAATGACGGTGCGGAGGAGCACTCCGGTGTGAATCCAATCTCGTCTTCGGCCGATGGGGGAACCTCGACCTCCCGTGAGGAATTCAATGTGGCTTTAGACACATTGAAAACCTCCATGACGACCGAGGTTGAAAGCATGTATACTAAATTCCTAGAAGGACTTAAACTATCCACCTCGCCGATGAAAGTGGGTGATCCCACTAACAAGGTGATGGATGCTAACTCCGACAAGGGGGAAGCTAATAGTGAAAAGGGTCCTTCTACTAGTGGTAGAAATGGCACCGGCATCTATGCCCATGTGGAACCTCCTACTTATGGTGGACCTATTCCCTCCACTCATTTAAATCATGCCGGTCCTCCTCCTAAGTATGTGAAAAATGAGGATTTTGATTCTTGGGTTTATCGTTTCAAGCGTCATTTAAAACATGTGAATACTAATCTTTGGAGAATCATAGAAGAAGGTTTCTATCCTCATGACCCAAGCAACTTCACCCCTCGAGAAGCTGTGGATAATCAATTCAATGAGAGTGCTCTCTTCATCATACAAGATGCAATCCTTCCCGAAGATCTCCCTCATCTTCGACCTCATGTCGTGGCTAAAGACGCATGGCAATGTGTTGTGTATCTCTATCGAGGAAGTGCTAGCATTCAACGCTCCAACTATGAAGTGGTGCAAGATGAAGTCGATGAGTTTGCAATGAAAGAAGATGAAGAACCTCGTGAGCTCTTTCAAAGAGTGACCAAACTCGCGGTCTCACTCCGAGATCATGGGAGCAAGGACACGGATGACAATTGGATCAAGCGCAAGTTCCTCAAGGCCATGATGCCCTACAACAAGGCCATGTCCTCCGTCATTCGTCAAAGACCGGACTTCCACTCCATTACCTCGAGCAAAGTGTTGGATGAGTTCGTTGCAATGAGCATCTTGGACAAGACCGCCGACAATGCGGTGCTCCGTTCTCAAAGGGCAAAGAAGCCCAACTTTGCCTTGAAGGCCAAGGTTAGTGTGGAAGAAGAGGAAGAAGAGGAAGATGAGGAGAGCAACCCCGAAGACACGAAATATGATTATCATGAGCACATGACTCTTGCCTCAAGACAATTTTGGAGCAAGAAGAATACAAGACCCAACTTCAACAAGAACAACTCAAGTGGCCTCAAGGGCAAGCAATGAGTTAGAACTTGTTTCAATTGTGGCAATGTGAGCCATTTCGTTGCGGATTGTCCTTACGAGAAGCGGGAAGACAATGGTGGCAAGTTCATCCAAAAGGACAAAGCCAAGTCCTTCCCCAACAAGAACAACTTCACCAAGAAGACTCCTACTCGCGGGTTGGTGGTTCAAGAACAATATCGTGAGGATGACGATGATGATGAAGATAGTGAAGCAATGGCTATGGCACCCGTTGCCATTGCCACAACTCCCCGGGTGTCTCTCTTCGACTCACCAAACGAGAACATCACCGCCAAGTGCCTCATGGCTAAAGCCACTAACAAGGTAACCCCCAACATCAAAACCACCATTATTCCTAATCCTTCTTTGACAGTTGGCCTTGATGATGGTAAGGGGTACAATGAGGAGGTAAATGAATTTGAGTCCTTCATGAGTAAGCTCAAGGGCAAATCCAAGAAGCACTTCGTTGCTCTTTTGGAACAACTTGGTGAAGCCAATGACATGATCGAGGCTCACGAAGAAACCATCTCTAAGATGGAAGGTCATAGTCGTGACTATGCCGATGAGATATCGGATCTCTCTAATGCTCTTGAGGAAGAGCGTGGGCATCGTTTGGCTCTTGAGGAGTCACACAACGATGACCATGCCAAATTAAAGAAAGATCTCGATCATGCTCTTGTTGTGTCTCGTGTGCTAACTTCCGAGAAGGCTAAACTTGGGGTTGATCATGCTAGACTCAAGAAGGAGTTTGATGTACTTGACAAGGCCCATAGGGTCTTGAAAAGTGCTCATGCAAACCTCAAGGAGTCTCATGCTCAACTCCAAGTTAAGCTAACCAAGGAAAAGGCCACATTTCCTCACATGGTCTTAATTCATAATGCAAATGCTACTAACCCGTGTTGTGAGCATGTGCATCTTGTGGAGGAGAATGCCAAGTTGAAGGAACAACTCGAGAAAGGTCTTGTGTCATGCATACAAGGTGAGAAGAACCTAAATGACCTTTTGAGCAATCAAAAGGAAGTTGTGGGCAAGGAGGGAGTTGGGTCCTCACACAAGACCAAGAACAAGAAGAAGAACGAGAAGAAAGATAACAAGACCAAACGACCTCCCCCGCTTAAGCAAACTTTTGTGAAGGAGGGAGAGGGTGCTCCTAAGGAGAAGAAGAACAATGCGAAGAGTGGTGATGCCAAAAAGGGCAAAGCCATCTCTCCCAACAAAGTCGGCAACTTTAACCCCTCTTATGTGTTGTGCCGTGCTAGTGATGGGCATGTTTATGCTAAATTTGTTGGTTCTTCTTATGAGTACATTGAATGGTCTATTTGGGTTCCCAAGACCCTTGTTACTAACATCAAAGGACCCATTACTAAATGGGTACCTAAAACCATGCATTGATCTCTTGTAGGTGTTTGCTTCCGGTGGGGGATCATGGTTGCTCGATAGTGGAGCAACAAATCATATGACCGGGAGCAAGGACTTGGTGGTGGACGTGCAAAAGATCCCATCTATGCCCACCAATGTCAAGTAAGGTGATGCCTCACATTCTAAGGTATTGGGTCTTGGCAAGGTTGTCATTTCTCATGATCTAACGATCGAGAAAGTCATGCTTGTTGAGTCCCTTGCGTTCAATTTACTTTCCGTTCGTCAACTTGCACTCATGGGCTTTTCCACCTTCTTTGATATTGATACCATGGCCCTCTTGTGGAGCAAGACTCTCAAAGTAGCCTTTGTTGGGCATGTCGAGAATGGTCTCTATGTGATTAACATTTCGGAGCAACCCACTAAGACCGCGACATGCCTAATGGTTAAAGTTGATGTGGGATGGCTTTGGCATCGCCGTTTAGCCCACATCAATATGAGATCTTTGCAAAGTCTTCTCAAGGGGGACCATGTCCATGGACTAACAAATGTTAGTTTTGCCAAAGATCGTGCTTGCAGTGCTTGTATCAAAGGAAAGCTTCATGAGACGGCTCACCCTCCCACGACTATCATCTACTCGAAGAGACCCTTGGAGCTCCTTCACATGGACCTCTTTGGGCCTCCATCGTTTGATAGTCTTGGGGGTAGAAAGTATTGCTTGGTGATTGTGGATGATTATTCAAGATACACTTGGGTATACTTCTTTAAAAGGAAGAGTGAGACTCAACAAACCGTCATCGACTTTGCAAATGAAGCTAAACGTCAACACAATGCAAAGATCTTGACAATAAGAAGTGACAACGGCACCGAGTTCAAGAACTACACCTTGGATGAGTTTCTTAGTGATGAGGGGATCAAGCATCAATACGCTGCACCATATACCCCTCAACAAAATGGTGTTGCGGAGAGGAAGAACCGGACGTTGATGGATGCGGCAAGGACCATGATGGCGGAGTTCAAGTCTCCATACACCTTTTGGGCCGAAGCCATCAACACAACATGTCATGCATCCAACCGACTCTATCTCCACAAAGGCTTGAACAAGACTCCTTATGAGATACTCACCAGCAACAAGCCCAATCTCAAGTACTTCCGGGTGTTTGGGTGTAAGTGTTTCATTCTCAAGAAAGGTGTTCGTTTATCTAAATTTGAGGCTAGAGCTTATGAGGGCATATTTGTTGGTTATGCTACAAACTCTCATGCTTACCGTGTTCTCTTCAAGTCCACCGGACTCATTGAGGAGACGTGTAACATGGAGTTTGACGAAAATAACGGCTCCCAAGTGGAGCAAAGTGGTACTTGTGATGTAGGTGATGAAATTCCTCCCCAAGCCATAAGAAGAATGGGTATTGGTCATATTCTA
Source organism: Triticum dicoccoides (assembly GCF_002162155.2). NCBI lineage: Eukaryota > Viridiplantae > Streptophyta > Magnoliopsida > Poales > Poaceae > Triticum > Triticum dicoccoides. Next base: position 139,316,788 of record NC_041385.1, read on the forward strand.
CCCATTGAGGAACCCCTTGTGGCCGAAGGAGAAGGACAATGCTCCACTCAAGTGGAGCCATCATATACTCAAGACCCACACGCTTCCGAAGAACAAAGTGAAGGCCCTCAACCTCGTGAACAAGACCAAGGGCAAGATCAATCTCAAGATGGTGGTGAACCTCCAAATGATGCCCAAGGTCAAGTTCTTCCCCTCGAGCAAGTTCAAGATCATGAAGAAGCTCAAGATCAAGAACAAGCTCAAGACGGCGCTCAAGATTATCAAGTTAACCCTCCTCCTTCCACATCCGAGGAGGAATTAGAGCGTCGTGGCGCGAAGATTGCTTCCAAACTCACCACCAAAGGCCATCTCATGGAGAATGTGGTTGGAAGCCTAAGAAAGGGGGTAAGCACTCATAGACAATTGGCAAACTATTGTGAACATCACGCGTTTGTCTCTTGTGTTGAACCCCAAAAGGTCTATGAGGCGCTCGAAGACTCGGATTGGCTCAATGCCATGCATGAAGAACTCAACAACTTCGAGTACAACAAGGTGTGGAGACTGGTGCCAAGGCCATCGGGGAACCACAACGTCATCGGAACCAAGTGGATTTTCAAGAACAAGCAAGATGCTCATGGGAACATCATTCGCAACAAGGCAAGATTGGTAGCACAAGCTACTCCCAAGTCGAGGGTATCGACAACGGTGAAACCTTTGCCCCCATTGCTCGCCTTGAATCCATTCGTTTGTTGATTGCTTATGCTTCCCATCACAACTTTAAGTTGCAACAAATGGATGTGAAAAGTGCTTTTCTTAATGGTCCTATTAATGAGTTGGTTTATGTCAAGCAACCCCCCGGGCTCGAGGATCCCTACTTCCCAGATCATGTGTATCAACTCGATAAGGCACTCTATGGCCTTAAACAAGCCCCATGTGCGTGGTATGACCACCTTACCGAGTTGTTACAAGATCGTGGATTTGAAGTAGGGCAAATTGATCCCACTCTTTTTACTAAGAAGGTCAAAGGGGAGTTGTTTGTATGCCAACTATATGTTGATGATATTATATTTGGTTCCCCTAACAAAGCTTTCAATGAGGAATTTGTCGCTCTCATGACCTCCAAGTTCAAGATGTCTTTGATGGGAGAGTTGAAGTTCTTCCTTGGTTTTGATATCAAACAAAGAAGGGAAGGAACCTTCATCAACCAAGCCAAATATACTGAAGACATGCTAAAAAGATTCAAGCTAAGTGATGTCAAGCCGGCTTCTACTCCAATGCCTACCAAGTGCTAACTTGACATTGATCCCAATGGTAAAGCGGTGGATCAAAAGGTATATCACTCCATGATTGGCTCCTTGCTTTACCTTTGTGCATCTAGACCGGATATCATGTTGAGTGTGGGAATGTGTGCACGGTTTCAAGCCGCAACGAAGGAAAGTCACTATGTGGCGGTCAAGCAAATCTTTCGATATTTGGCTCATGCCCCAAACTTTGGCTTATGGTACCCAAGAGGGGCAAACTTCAAGCTTGAAGGATTTACGGATTTTGATTGGGTGGGAGACAAAGTGGATAGGAAGTCCACCTCCAGAGGGTGCCAATTTCTTGGTTGCTCTTTGGTGAGTTGGTCTTCCAAGAAGCAAAGTTGTGTGTCTCTCTCATCCACCGAAGCGGAATATGTGGCGGCCGGTAGTTGTTGTGCTCAACTCTTATGGATGAGGCAAAGTTTAAAGGAGTACGGTGTCATTTGTGACAAAGTGCCTCTTTGGTGTGATAATGAAAGTGCCATCAAGATTTCTCTCAACCCGGTGCAACACTTCAAGACGAAGCATATTGAGATTCGATATCACTTCATTCGGGATCACATTAGGCGAGGGGAGATTGAGCTCAAGTATGTCCACACTCATGATAACCTTGCAGATATTTTCATGAAGCCCTTGGATGAAGCAAGATTTCGCGAGTTAAGGCATGAGCTAAATATCATTGATTCGAGCAATGTGACTTGAACCCTTGCACCCCCCACCACACTCAACTTGTTGTCTAGTTTAGGTGTAGGCATGGACATAGGGGGAGTGTTGTTCTCTTAATGAACTTTCCCTCCCCCTATTATGCTTAAATAGATCAACTCTTTCACATTAGCCATTTTTGATGGTACTTGTGCTTCAAAGACGAGTTTTGGTCATGGTGCCAAGGATAATTCTTCACGGTGCCATACCAATTGACTCAAACATAGGTGGCTCCGGCCACCGCTCTCCTCACGGAGAAGTTGTGTCTTGTAGTTGGTCTCGTTCGTTGTGTGTGTTCGTCTCTTAGTTGTTTGGTGTCTCTTCCGGAGTAGTTTGTTTTGCCTTTTCTCTCTTTTCTCTTGTGTGTTCTTCACTTTCTTGGATTTACGGTACTACCGTGGTGAGCCATGGTACTACCGCAGGAGTTGGTGGCTCTGCGTTTTGTGCGTGGCCCTCCAGGGGCACGGTACTACTGCTACCTCCATGGCAGTAATTTTTTACTGCCGCTGAACGAGCGGTACTACCGCCCAGCATGCGGTACTTCCGCCCGGGCGGTACTACCACGATGACCCGCGGTACTTCCGCGCCCCCGCGAGCGGGTGGGGGTTAAGAGCGGGACAGGGGGAGTCCTAACTCCCCCATACCCATTCATCTCTATTCCCCACCCCGTCTCTCTCTCTCCTGACCAAGAACGACGCGGAGGCCTTTGCCGGATCTCCGTCTCCGGCCGCTCTCTACGGATTCCGACCGGTGGGATCGTTCCCCACCTGCCCTCTTGCCATGGACCCAGGTTTTTCCCAAGTGCCTCTTCTTTTTGTCCTTCCTTGTGCTTCTAGGTTTTGGGGAGATGCATGTGGTGTTCTTGAGATTTTTGGCTAAATCTGTGCAAGTGGGATTCGTTGTAGAGTGGTAGTGTTATCCCATGCTCTTTGGATTGTCAAATTAGTTCTGTTTGATCACCGGTAGTACCGAAGTAGTCATGCGGAGGTTCCAGATCCAGATTCGCGTCCTCTGTGGCGGTTTTCAAACCGTGCGGTACTACCGCTCCACCTGGAGCGGTACTACCGCAGCCTCACCTGGATCTGGCGCTCAGCGGTACTCCGCACCTTGGTATGGTACTACCGCTTGGCGTCCAGAAGTAAAAAATTACTTCCGCCCCAAGCACGGTACTACCGTGCTATCCCAGCATGGTACTACCGTGGCTGGAGCGGATGTAGTTTATTACTTCCGAAACCCTGCCCGGTACCACCGTAGATTCATCTTGTGCTCATTTGTTTCGTCCAAATTGCATGTTTTGTGTTTCTCTCCATTTGGTTTTGATCCATTTTGTTCCCGTGCGTGTCTTTCTATCTTTGTGTCAAGGTGGTGGCTCCGGTTTTGCTCGTCGCTTGAATCCCAGCCGAGGCACAGGGTCAAAGCGTCTGCGCTACCCAGATGATGTTCCAGAGGGGTCCTCTGCTGCTCCCCAACGCCGGACCAAGACCACCGCCAACAAACAGAAGGAGCCCGTCACGGGCATGGATGTGATGCCCCAGGCCGAGTTTGTCATTCGAAGGAACAATCCCTATGTGAATCCCCGGGCTAGCACGCGAGGCAATGAACTCTTCTGGAACAAGCAGCAGAATCTGATATACATGGATGTGATCAAGGCCAAGCAGAATCGCTATGTTGAAGTTCACTACATTGACATGCATCATATGAGGCAGGACAAGCACCGTGAGTACTTTGGAGAGGCCTTGGATCTAGTCGAGCAGTTCGCCATTGAGCACTTGCTCACCTTCCACAAGGATTTTGATCCCGAGATCATCGCACAGTTCTTTGCTTCCGTCCATTTCGGCACTGATGTTGCAAGGACCATGACTTGGATGACTAATGGTCGCCGTCTGTCTGCTACTTGGAAGGAGTTCATGGAGTTGCTTAACATTCCAGATGAAGGGCTCGACGCGCCAGTTGGAATTCGCCCTCATTCCAACTCTGACTCTGCCAATAAGAACAAGCTCATGCCATTCCTTGTTCCGAAGTCTCTTTCCAACAAGAAGACTGTGTGGGTGCTTAATCCCTTCCTTGACATCATGCATCGGCTCTTTCGGAACACCCTCTTCCCACGCGTTGGGGACTTGGGCCAGGTACATGCTTACCTCGTTGGCATGATGCTTATCTGCGAGGAGGCCCGTAAGGCTCAGACTCAACCACTTGATGTCTCACATATCATGTGGTGTGAGCTTCAGTTTGCCGTGTTCAACCGTAAGGTCCCCATCTATGGGCCTTACCTGTTCCACTTGATCTCCACAACTTGGGAGAGGTTGTTTCCCCAGGATGAGTTTGAAGCTCCAGGGTGGATTCATCATGAGTCCGTCAGGCTCCACATCAAGCCACATTGGGCTAACACCACCACTTCTGCTGAGGCTGCCAGGCAGGCTGTGGATGAGGAGGAACTTGGGAGGGAAGAAGCTGCTGCTAACCGTTCTGCTTTCTCGCCTCCCTCTGATGAGCCCTCTTGGGCAAAGAAGCTGAAGAACAAGATGAAGAGGCTGTTCTGCATGCAGGTTTAGGGTCAGTACAAGGCCCATGTTGCTCAGAAGGAGAGTCACCGTCGCGACATCAGGATCTTGAGGGCTTGCGGGGAGGATGTGGCCAGCGGTTCTGAGAAGCACATCACCCCAGAGACTGCGTGGATGGAGAAGGGGGGCTACAAGTGGACCGATTCAGAGGAGGAGTCCGTTCCTGCTGCAGAGTCTGAAGACGAGGAGTCCTTTTCCGCCTGAGCCACCACCTTTGTTGTAGGTGACATATCTGCCTTTTTGGTGTCTCGATGCCAAAGGGGGAGAGAGTGTAGGATTTGCGTGCGTGTCGTGTGTTTCGTCGTTTGCTTTGCTTTCCGCCGTTGAACTTGCTTGCTTTGATTTGGTTGTGCTTGTGAGACTATGTTTATCATATGGTGTAAGACATATGCACCCTATTGTACCTTATCATCTCATTGAGCTTGTGCTTTATCATGCTATTCATGTTATGCTCGTATCTACTATCTTGCTTAGTGTCAGTCTTTCCATTGCAAGATATGCCTTGTTTCTAAAATATAGGGGGAGTGGTGATCCTAGTATTTGTGTCGTGCAGTCCAAAGCACCTTACTCTCTATCACGAATCTAGGGGGAGCTCATCTATATTTTAGAGATGTGGGGATTGCTTGTGCTATATTCATCTCCTGTGTACAAATCCCGTATTGTCATCAATCCACCAAAAAGGGGGAGATTGTAAGGGCACTTTTGTCCCTAAGTAGTTTTGGTGATTGATGACAATGCCTTTGCGGACTAATCGTGTGTATTGAGCTTTTCAGATTCATCACGACTAAACACAAGACAATTTGATGCCCCTCGAAGATTATTGAAGACGGCGTTTGTCTATGGTTCGGTTCGGTGGAGTTGAGTCGTAGGAGAGCCGTACTATTAAGAGGGGGTCCGCTTTGGAAAGGTTTGGGTGGAATCTCACATACACATTCCCTTTTGCACCGCCTTTCCTTGAGCCCCTTGGAGTGTTCCTCCGTCTCACCGTGTCTCTGCGAAATGAAGGCCTCGGTCTTGCTCTTCTCAGGCTAGCGGTAGTACTGCTCTTCTGAGCGGTACTACCACAGGAGCCAGCGGTAGTACCGGGCTCCGGCACGGTAGTACCGTAGGCCCCCACGGTAGTACCGCTCATCCGAGCGGTAGTACCGCGAGCTATGGTCTGGCACCGCTCTCTAGCGGTGGTAGGCGCGGATGTAATTTTTTACATCTGCGCTCCCCGCGGTAGTACCGTGGCACCAGGCCAGGTTCCGGAGCAGGAGCGGAGGTAGGGGCAGATGTAATTTTTTACATCCGCACCCTGCACGGTAGTACCGCAACCTCGGTCGCAGTAGTTCCGTGTCGGATTTGTGCATGACATTTTCTCAGCGGAGGTAGTTACGGATGTAATTTTTTACATCTGTGCCTATCAGGCATGGCCCGTGTCTGCCTTGCGGAAGTACCGCATGGGGTCGTGGTAGTACCGCTCCTGCGGATCTATCGCGCCTTGTCGGTGCTCCTTTTTGCCTGGTCAGGTCTCTGCCGTGCTCGCGGTAGTACTGCGGTCCACCACGGTAGTACCGCACGCCAGTGCGGTAGTACCGCGCCTGTGGAGCGGTAGTTCCGTGGGCCGCGGGCTGAGTGGTGGGCAACGGTTGGAATTGTCCCCCACTATAAAAGGGGGGTCTTCTTCTCCAAGAAGACTCACCTCTTCTAACCCTAAACTCCATTGTTGCTCCAAGCTCCACTTTCGCCCGATCTCTCTCCCTAGCCAATCAAACTTGTTGATTTGCTCGGGATTGGGTGACAAGGGCCCGATCTACACTTCCACCAAGAGATATTCGATTCCCCCCACTTATCCCTAGCGGATCTTGTTACTCTTGGGTGTTTGAGCACCCTAGACGGTTGAGGTCACCTCGAAGCCATACTACATTGTGGTGAAGCCTCGTGGTGTTGTTGGGAGCCTCCAAGTGTTGTGGAGATTGCCCCAACCTTGTTTGTAAAGGTTCGGTCGCCGCCTTCAAGGGCACCAATAGTAGAATCACGGCATCTCGCATTGTGTGAGGGCGTGAGGAGATTATGGTGGCCCTAGTGGCTTCTTGGGGAGCATTGTGCCTCCACACCGCTCTAACGGAGACGTACTTCCCTTTAAAAGGAAGGAACTTCGTTAACACACCCTCGTCTCCACCGGCTCCACTCTTGGTTATTTCGTGCCTTTACTTTTGCAAGCTTACTTGTGTTGCATCTATTGCTTGCTTGTGTGCTAGTTGTCTTTGCATCATATAGGTTGTCCATATAGTTGCATATCTAGACAACCTATTTTATTGCAAGGTTTAAATTGTTAAAGAAAAGCTTAAAAATTGTTTGTTGCCTATTCACCCCCCCCTCTAGTCAACCATATCGATCCTTTCAACTGAATCAAGAGTACGAGGGACGTCTCCGAGCTGAACGTGTGTTGATCGCGGAGGTGCCGTATGTTCGGTGCTTGGATCGGTTGGATCGCGAAGACGTTCGACTACATCAACTGCGTTAACTAAACTCTTCCGTTTTCGGTCTATGAGGGTACGTGGACACACTCTCCCCTCTCGTTGCTATGCATCACATAGATAGATCTTGCGTGATCGTAGGAAAAATTTTGAAATTACTGCGTTCCCCAACATTATTTGCTCTCTTAGGCCTTGCCTCAAGGGGAGTGACAGTTGCCCATCGCTCCTCCTCGCGCGTCCCGCGCGCGGGGGCTGGCCAGGTGTGTGCGGCTGGGCTCGCCCACGAACACACCTCGTCAAAGCCTCAGTTCCTTGGCCTTTTGGCGTCTTCGTCTTCGCACGACGCTATCAAACGAGCTCACGGGCACGATGCCCCCGGAGTCTCCTAATCCTGCAACTGCAGGGTGCCCCCTGAGGCCCAACAACTTTCGAGTCCCCTTGCGGCAAGGCGCACTCTCGCGGCCCGGCGCCCACCACAGAAACACTAAGCTAAGTCATCCCAATCACAATCAACGGCGACACGAATACTAGGAGGCAATATAAAAGCAATAGCATAATGGCACAAGTGTCATGGTCTATTACATGCCCCGACACGGCCTTCCACCTCTTTTTTTATGCGGGAGAAGGAAAGAAGCAAAAGCGGTCGCGCGACTACAGCGACTCCTGAGACTTGGCCCCGGTTGCGTCCACGCTTAATCGGAGTCTTCCTCCTGCTTCACTGGGGCGCGGCGGCGAGGCGGCTCGTCTCCCTCCCTGGTTCGAGCGCGGCGGCGTGGCGGCTCGTTGAAGTCGTCGTCGCTCGTGCTCTCCCCGAAGGAAGAGCCGCCGCTGTTGAAGGCGCCGCAACCATTGCCAAGGGCAAGCTCACCACTAGAGATGGCGCCGCCCCTCTCGTCGTCGTCACTGTCGCTCTCGGGGCAGCACCCCAGGCGCCGGCCGTCTTCCCCAAATACCCTCACGTAGAGGGTCGCGACGCCGTTGTACCGGAAGTGGAGGGTGCACCTCCCGTGCAGACCCCGCACGCGGGCAAATGGTTGCCACCCGCGGTTCAGGAGCACGTTGTCGATGGCCGTGATCTCAACCTCCACCCACAAGGCCTTGCTGCAGCAGTCGTTCGCCTGCAGCCAGAGGCCACCGGGCCCCCCGGCCGGTAGCACACCCGCGAAGAAGCGCGGGAGCTGGAGCCAGACGCCTGCGGGCCTTTACGCCCACACCACGAACTCCGGGGACCCGTCGGTCAAATGGGACCGCGGGCGCGGTGGCCGGACGGCCGCTACGCCCTCCCATCTTCGCCACGGCTGTCCCGGCCGCGGCAACTCCCGCCGTGGGAGGGCGCACCCCCGCGGCTGCCAAAGGCGGTGCCCGTCTTTGAGGGGGTACGCCCACGCCCACGCCCTTAGGGGGGGGCACCGTCAGCATCGCAGCATACTTGCGGGGACGGCTGTGCCCCCTCTTGGGCGGCGGCGAGTCTGGTCCCTCCTTCAGGGGCTTTCCTTTCTTCGTGGCGGAGAACCTCCTCAGCGGCGCCATGGATGCTCTAGCAAGACGGAGCAACGAGAAGAAGGAGAAGTGAGGGGCCAGAAGACGAAGATGGTCGGGGGCTCCTACCCTTCCCCCATTTATAGCCGGAGGAAGGCCAACCGCCGCCCTCCCACGATTCCAAGTAATTATGGTCTTTCTGCATGCAACAGGCAGTTGTCAAGTCGGGCAGTTGCCGAGGCGGCGTGGGGAAGTGGATACGCCCACATCCCATCAAGCGCCACGCGTCGACTCAGTCCGCAAGCGATTGGGGACCGCGACGCTTCGCCCTTGCCCCATGGCTTCGCCTCCAAGCCAAGCGCGTGCCAGCCTTGGGCCCGGGGGCTACTGTCGGTGTTCTGGGAACCAGGGTACCCAGACTTGCCTGCCTGCGGCCCACGGCATGGCTCCATCGACGGTCTGGTATGACCCATCTTCAACATCGACAAGACAAGACCCTCGCGAGGGGCCAAGCCTCACGAGGCGGACGGCACCAAGACCTCCGAAGGGAGCGGCCTCCTCAGGCGGCCTCCTGAGGAGCGGAGATTCCTATGCAAGTGCTCACCTCATGAGGCTGAGGTGATGCAAGCCATGACGACCAAGGCCAGGAGGGCGCCAGCGGGCACAGAGCGGCATGTTTCCACTTTTGTGCTAAGGAGGCAAGCGCAGGCGCGGGGTCCCGAGGAATCAGCTAAAAATTTTCATTCCCGTGCTACAAGACCAAGGTCGCTAGGACGGCAGGATGGATGTCATCGCCGAGCCCACCACGGCGTCACAACCAGAACCTTTGCAGGTGAAGACCACCTTTCGTCAGGATAGGATGTACTACTTGTTCCCCTTCAAAGTTGGCCATTGTGGGATCCCTTCCCGCCTAAGTTTGGGAAGCTACCACAACCACAATAACGAACCTCCTGAGGTAGTTCTTCCACTGTACTAGTTCATCCTCAGCCCCTCACGAGGCAAATCCACCACAAAGCAGGAGTAGGGTCTTACACCGCATGGTGGTCCGAACCTGGGTAAACTGTCGTGTCCATTTCCTTTCTTGTTCATCGAGCTAGGTCGTGAGAGCAATGAGTTGGCTGGCTACAGAGGTTGAGTTCTTTGCACACACCCCAGAGTTTGAACCTCCTTTGGGTCTGGGGAGCCTTGAATCCGACATGTTGGCCTCGGATTTTTTTTGCATGGTAATATGTGTCTCATTTATATAAAATAAAGATCATGTTACAAGGCACGTAAGCACCGACCATACATAACTCAAAAGATAGAAAAATCCTATGCAAAATACCAGACCGAAGCGGCCATCAAAGGATAAAAAGACAGATCACCTCTTCACCCAAGCTTGATGTGGCTCCATCGCTGATCAACAGCTTTACGGACCTCCAAAGTAGTTTGCCAAAAGCAAAACCATAGCCGTTGAAAGAATCAGACCGGGGCAACATGTCCACGGACACGCCATCGAACTTCAGAGCTGACACCCCGCATGATGACGACGTCGGAGGAGAAAACCAGAACTGTCAGCCTTCGACCACAGACCCAACACAAGATACTTCATCTTCCAGATGTCACTTGCGTAGACAACCGCCTGCACGTACTCCTGAATGGCAAAACCTCTTTGCTCCACCATGACGTCGGAGACAACGCCGCAGCAACGGGGACAGAGCAGAAGGAGAGACACCCCTGAAGGAGTCGCCGCCGCTGTCTCGTCAACACCATCCATGAACCCTAACGTTGTCGATCTGAGGGACCGACGAAGACACGATGCCATCAACTCCGAGACGCCGCCATGAAAGACACTGCCGGCGTGGGAGTGAAGTTGAGACAGATTTATTCGTCCAGGCGCCACTCCCACCACCCCAACGACGCACCACGACTTACAAATCCAAACCCTACCTACAGAGCGGAGAAATGGGGTCCCCCGTCCCTCCTGCCGCCGGAGCAGCGGTCGAAGGGAGAGGGGGCCAGCGCCCCGGCCGGTGAAGATCGGAGGAAATAGATCGCCTCTCCTAGAACGCCTGGTGGTGGCGGCGGCTAGGGTAGGAACACGCTATTGGTTTTTTACTGTTGGCCTCGGATGCATCCTGCCAAAATGCCACGTTACGTATTGGCCTCGGATGGATTCAGGACGGCAATTTTTGCTCTGTTTGCTCTCAGATTGTTCAATCCGACCCGGATTCCTCAGAGACCAACGCGGCTATATCCAACGTTCCTGTGCTCCCTGATCAGCGAGCCGGGGAAGAAGGCCCGCCCTCTGCATGCGCGATGCCTCCGCCGCTGAAGGACATGCTGCCGCTCGCCGCGGCGGCGACCGAGTGCCGGCTCACCGGACTAGGCACGATCAAGAGACGCACCAACCAAAGCAAACGCCACCCGTGCACAGTGCGCGTGCACGGCCACCTCACCGTCGTCTACGGGCTGCTGGAGCTGGGGGGCTCACGCACCAGCCGGCCCCTCCACCACCTCCAGGTCCAGTACGATGAGGACGCGCCCCGGAGCTTCGACCGCACGTTCCTGCTCAACGACCCCAGGACCTTCTTCCGGAGCCGCTCGGCCTGCCGCGACGGGATCAACCAGATGCTCACGCGGACGCCGGCCCTCCGCGACTTCGACCTCGCCGCCGCCAACTGGGACGGCGGCTTCCTGCCCGACGACCTCGCCGGAACCATCACGGGGAGGGCCCGGCTCGACGAGGAAGGCCATCACGGCGGCAACGCGCCGCGCTTCAGCCTCGACCTGTCCCTGACCGTCTTCGTGCGGGCCGTCTGCAGCGAGGCCAAGCTGCAGGCGCTCGCGTGCAGGGAGGCCACCGCCCAGTGTGGGCTGTCCGTGGCGGACCGCTGCTGCTGCTGCATATGTCAGGATCAGGATATCGCGGCTGCTGAGGGCGGCGGCGACGACGAAGGCACCGTGAGGCTGCCATGCTCACACACGTTCCACGTCCGCTGGCTTGCGCGGTGGTTCGAGGCGGTGACGACGTGCCCCCTGTGCCGCCGTGACATGGTCGTCCACCTTGAGGCCGTCTACACACACGATCGAGAGCAAGGCCGTAACCGAGAAACTAAAGGCCCTATACAAGTATAAGATTGGACCCTGATTGCTAAAAGAACAAGTAATAAGTTCTTGTTCATTCAGCATATAGACATTTCAGCTAAAAAAGCATATAGATATTACAGTTTTCTCTCAGAATTATTGGAAATGCTAAAAGGGGAGTGACGGGGAAATGGCAATGTAATCATATACTTACAAAAGAAACTATTTTCATGTACATTTGATTCATTTCACTCCATAATCTGCCAAACTAACCAGCCAACACTTTCATCATCTCTCTTCGAGTATGTATATATGACGTTTGTGTTCACACAAAAGAAGAAGAACAAAAAAATCAACAAGGAAAAAAAAAAAGGCCTGCACCAAGCATAGCCGGAGGGGCTCAGTCGGAGTCGTCGCGGTCGTGCCAGCAGAGGAGCATGGACACGCACCGCCCCAGGATGTACAGCCTCGTCTTGTGCTGCTTCAGCATGGCGCAGCACCTGCCCTGCCGCGGCCGCCGGGAGCGCCTATGCTGCGGCGCCGCCGTCGTCGTGACGAGGTTGCTGTACGCCGTGCGGACGGAGTGGGGGACGGAGGCGGCCGGGAGCTCCATGTTTTGAGGCGAGCGGGGCGTCGCGGCCTAACGAACGCGAGGATACGTCGAGACGTGTAGACAGAGTTCTGAGATGGACTGGTGCTGGGAGGAGAGCGATGAAGAATGATCGATGCCGGTAGTTAAATAGGCCCGGTCGGGTGGATGGATCAGCTGGTCCAGAGGTGGGGTGCATGTCAGCACGTGGCGGTGGGCCGGATTCGGTGGACTGGATGGTGACTGGGCAGTGACGATTTTGCCCTCGCGCACGTTGTTTTCCTTTATAAATCTCTTGCAATGTTAGCATGACATGACATTAATTTAGAAAAGATGGACTACTATGGATCATTCAAAACAATAATTTAGACACCTAAAGTATCAACATATTGTGCTATGTACAATAAAGGTAAATATCATACATACGTTAGTATCATATCTATATGCGTGATACTAATATCCGACATGCCTCTATTATGACCAACCTAAGACGTGAGCTCAACTGGACACTAAAATGCACAGTATACTATCCTATAAGCAGGTCACAAAACCTATCTGTTCTGGAGAAACTTATCTGAATTTGCTACTTAATATTATTGGTTATTTGCCCACCTCCAATCAATTCAAATAAAAGAAGTTATGCCATCCATCCTAGTCCTTCGCTCCACTCTGGTGACTAGGGTTTTCATAGGCCTTTTCTTTGTGAGAGTCGAGACACAAGCTTATCCGCTCGTTGTCGACTGTTGTTGCCTCCTTCATGTTACTCGTCATTATTGTGTTTTTCTTCTCTACAACACAACCCTCAACAAATTCGTTGCCCTGCTATATTGGTAGAGCTCCAGCATTGACAATCGGTCATTATTTTCTCCTCCACCTCTGGCCGTTGATCCACACAAGCTCTAGGCTCCTTATGCTTCTCTAGCTTGGGGTGTTGACCAGTGGCTGATCGTCACCCTGCTCCTCCAGCCTCGACCTTTGACATGCATGACCTTGGTGAGGCGCTACAAAAATGGTGTTCACTTATGAATGTTGTGGTCGATACCAAAGTTTAAATGGTACTTTGGTATTCTATTTGAACCCGGCAAAATGACAAATATTGATTAATCAATCAATTAAAAGGTTTAGCTACAAGATGATCATTCACGGCTAACTCAATATAGTGAGACAGTTATCATGGTACAACATGTGCATTCAGTCCCTCGGCTCCGTTCTCAAGAGCAATTTGGACATACACGTCCTCATAACCAACATCCAATTTGCCATATGTTTCTATAGCTTTTGCATAACACAGGACTCACGAGCACTTTCCACAATCGATATTTGGTTTGCGATGTGCGGCACAATGAGAGCAATGACAAAGCAAGCAAGGGGTGAAATGGTAAACTGACTCCATGGGATCAGTTTTTCTAAAAAAAGAAAAAGACCCTCATCATTTGCATCAGATGATGCACACAACCATATATTGGCATCAAATAAACCGGCCTGCAAAGAACAAATATAAAAAACCCAAGGCCACCCTCTGGCGACTGTATCTCCAAAACAAACCACCGAATCTCATAATTATTTTTTATTTTTTGTGTTAAAGAAAATATATTAATATCAAGAAGATATCAATTGCGTTCGGACCGGTCGAGCTGCGTCGGAACTGGGAAGCTCGATCGCACGCGCACGGCCCACCGACGGTGCATCGATGGAAGGCCGGCCGGCCGGTGTTCTTCCAGGATAGCCCCACGGCCATCCCGCGTCCACCACCTCTCCGTCGGCGTCCACGCTCGCCTGCGCGCACGGGCACACGTACGATGCCATCGCGCCCACGAACGTACGCGCAGCGGACGGGCCGTCGTCTTCCTCCTCCGCGAGCTCCGGACACACCACGTTCCCGCACCGCACGCGCGTCCCTTTCCCCTCATCGCCTCACTGTGGGCGCGCGCCCACGCCGCTACGTTCATACGCGTACGCTCCGCGCGGCGTCCTTGTCCCTCGTGCATGCATTTTCTCCTCAAACACACACACAGAGACACGTACACTAGGGCTAATACCGAGGTGGTCCATGGCGTCGACACTACAGATAGATGAGATGATAACACTGACTAGGATCGGCCAATGCACACACGTAGCTCTCGGCGTTCAGGCAGACAGCCAGTCCACGCACGTACGGGGGTTGCCCACTGGCCCTCGTGGGTTTGTCCCTCACGAACCTAACTGCACTCGCGTATGGGATGGGATGGACGCTTCCGCCAGCAAAATTTGACACGGCGCGAGGGCGAGAGAGATGTTAGAGAGGAGGAACGGACGCCGGGAGTGGCTGCCGATCGGCGCCAGCTGTGCTGTCTGCGCAGCGTCGATCGGAGCAAACCAAAACAGAAAGAAAAAAAGAACAGCACTTGGCCAATAATTGCAGATCTTCCCCTCTCCCTCTCTCTCTCCCTCCCTATGTTTGGGGAGAAGACGATGGAACGGCCACCAGACTCTCTGTTTGGTTTCAATAATGCGGTCAATGAATAACGCTTTGCAGCTCATACTACGTACGTCGTAGGAGGAGGAGGACAACGCAGGTTGTTGGATCTGCAACTGCATGTGTGCTGAATACAATATAAACGTGTGGATTTTACACATCGTCCCGTTCCTCGCACTCGCCCAACGAATGAATGATTGTAGCTAGCCTTCTAGTAGGAATCGGTATGACTCTCGAATGCTCATACTCACACTGGGATTTACACATTATGCAGTCCCTTGTGCTCACCCCAGCCAGGATGATCACTGATAATGCTAACGCTGCTTTTGGGTGCGTTCATCGTATCGAGAAAAGGTTTTTGTGCCTATAAGCTTGATCCTATCAAAGGATTATGACCGGATGGACATGGAGTACCTTAAGCAGATGCTGCAAAAGACTGGCTTCGCTCGGATTGACTGGATCTTGACATGTGTCATCACTGCGAGATACTCCATATATAAAATATAATGGAACAACCTCGAATTTATTTGCACCATCGCATGGGCTTTGACGAGGTGATCCACTTTCCCGTATTTGCTTCTCCTTTTTCAGTCATGGCCTTTATGCATTTATCAACAAAGAGACGTCTTGAATAACTTTTCACCGGCGAAGGCACATCGAAGAGCACTAGGAACTCCTCACTTTTTTTTTTACAGATGACATCCTCCTATTTTTTTCCTAGGAAAATCAAACGCGGGCTCTCAGAGTCAGAGGTATCCTTAATACTTATGCCGAAGCTACTAGACAATTTGATAAACCCAAGCAAGTGCTCCATTTTGTTTGGGGAATCTTGCCCTTGGGCAGACCAGAAAGCTGTTCGAGCAGCCTTACAAATTGAAGTTGCAGGATTTGAGGAAAGGTGCTTGGGGTTGCCAACCCCGGATGGCCACTTGGTGAAAGGAAAGTTGTAGAATTTGCAGGTGAAGCTCACCAAAAAAGCGCTAATCAAATCTATTGCACAGCCAATCCCTGCCTATCTAATGAGTGTGTTTAAAGTTAAACTCCCCTTCGGTTTGTGTGATGACCTCAATCAAATGATCCACAATTAGTGGTAGGCTTTTGGGAAAGGGGAGAGGAAAACACACCGGAGGGCGTGGAATGCACTACGAGCTCAGTTAGCTGCGCTGGATGAGGGTTTATCCCTAGCCTTCAGTGGAGTGGTTTTTCTTCTTTTGAGGACGAATGGCAGGTGCTCTGCCTTTGCATTATAGATAAAGAATGTACAAGAGAGTTGTCATTAGGTATAGAACAAAAAAAGAGGCCTGACCAAGTGTGGTTCAGGTGGGGTCTATGGAGGCTACTCGTACGTGGTTTAAGTCTGGGTAATTTCTCAATTCTGGTGGAGATGGATTGTTTGGAAGCATTTAATCTTCTAAAGGCCAGCGACACTGATAGATCAACATACACTTGCATGGTGGATGAAATAAAAGTGAAGCTGGAGGAACGAAATACTTATATTACTCATGTGCGTCGACCTCAAATCATGTAAGCCGTTTGTTGGTGAACTTCCATACTACCTCCGTCCGGATTTATTAGACCCCTCTTATTTCAGGCTAAAGTTTGACCATAAAGTTAACTAATAAATTAAAAATTATATGTCACAACAAGTACATTAGGGAAAGCTCTTTCAAATATGAATCCAACAATATACTATCATATAATTTATAATTTGTTAGTTTTATAGATGGTCAAAATTTGATCCAAAATACGAGGGGGTCCAATAAACCCGGACAGAGGTAGATGTCAGAAACGCACTATCGTTTGGTTAGGGTCTAGACCAGATGTGTTTGGTTAGGGTCTAGACTCTAGACCAGATGTGGTCGTAAATCGCTGTAACGAGGAATGTAGCCCAGATATTTGAGTAATACAAAGTATTTCCCCGCAAAAAAAATGAGACTCTCGAATGGACTCAAGTGCAGCATTAATCAGTTACAGGATCATGAGCTTTCTGCTTTGGAATTTCACATGAAACAGTTCAATTTCTGCATGGTTTGGACACAATTCCAATGCTCCAACCACTGTTTCTGGTGAATGCCACATTTGACAAATACTGAGTATAATCACTAGCTAAGCAGGTGTGAGTATTTACAATATATACGAGACAATTCCGCCAGAATGGGAGAAATGGACTTGCGTCCTACTTATAGCGTGTTCCATCCATCCTCATGCCCATGCTCATGGGACGAAGCAGAAGAACAGCTACCGCTGTGACTCGACGTCGCCTCTTTCCCTGTTTTCATTCTGTTGGTGTTGGCCCTCGGGGCCAGCCTCGGAAGACGCCGCCGTTGAGCCGCCCAGCTCGGACTTGCAAAGAGGGCACAGCGCGTTGATCTTGAGCCACTTGTCGATGCACTCCATGTGGAAGACGTGCCCGCAGGGAAGCTCTCGCAGATCTTCGTTGTTTGAGAACCTTGATAAACAGATGCAGCAAACCTGAAAGAGCCCAGAGGTTCGCAGGTGTCAGCTAATCACGCAACGTGCCACAAATGTGTATGCATGAGCAAAAGATTCCACACTTGATAAGTGTGAAATGGAAAACGGGTGGGAAACTCACGGCGTCTTCCGCGGAGATAGTCCGCTCCTTGTCGGTCCCAGATGCCAGAACCCCGCCATTGTCTTCCCCCACTTCTCCTCCATCGCGGATCCTCATCGACTTGTACTTGTACGCCACCAGCGTGTTGATTACTTCCGCGGTAGCGCCTTTGTTCATATCCAGATCCTCGTGGAAGCCTACCATGGAGATTATGCAGGGCAGGCAACAGCATATCATCGTGCACAGGATGAATGGCAGTGCATAGCCGATGAAGCCGAATGCAAGGAACACTATACACAGCCTGAAAAATGATTACAACCAAATAAGCAAGGTATTCCGAGGTGAAAGGAACGTGCCACGCACAGCACCTAGCAACACACACCTGTACAAGTTAGGAGCGTCATGGACGGAAGAGCGGCCACCGAATATCCACACATTCCCCACAACAAACCACACGGCAAAGAAACAATCCAAGGCCAACTTCAAGCACGCAACCAATGCGTAGACCCTACAAGTAAAAAGTATCTTGTTACTTCGTAACTTTAAACATCAGGAAGAAGTCAAAACGTTGCATCTCATCCAGGGGGCAGAGTAAAATGATCTAATGTATTGGGCATTCCTGAAAGATCTAATGTTTACTCTCATTATTAGTTATGCAGAAGCAGCCAAATCGTCATAGCTAAACTGCTCTTGGAGGTGGTTCAGTCGAAGAGAATGTTCTTTTTTTCACAGGGGAAGAAAATGTTACCTTGGACTTGCAATCGGGAAATTGTTTCTTGGGACTCCAGTATTGTTATCTTCGTTTACAGCTTCTGATGCATGTGCAGATGAAATTGATGCAAAAGAATCAGACTCGGATATGTTCCTTTGAGATGAACCCTGGGCTGATGGTTCTTGCTCGATGTTCTGGCAATTGCGATGGAGATAGCGCCAATAAAGATGTGGAATAGTAGCAACACAGCCTATTATATAGCCAACAACCCACTCAAACAGTGGAGCGCGTGGATGCTCATTCCTTGATACCGACAGGACAGTAACAGCTGCTATAATCTGACTAACATTTACAATAAGCTCGATTGAGATCCATAAGCCAGAATTCAGAGGATTCTGCTGACGATTGACTTGATCCCTTCTCACGAAAGATGCGCTTCGAAAGTCAGGCATACCGGTTGTGCCAGAACTTTCTGGGACAGGAGGAACTTCATTTGAAGGACCTCTGTTGCGGTTCAACTCATCCAAGTGATTATGATTGTCCGGACGGGATGTTGATGGCGACGTCAGATCATTCCTTGGTATGTCGATTGTGTGATCATGACGAGTGACATTTCCAGGGTGATCCATCAGTAAAGGATGCTAATCTGGTGCACCTTCACACTGCGATTCAGCAGGAGCGGCTGTAAACTGGAAACCAAGCCAGCACCTTAGCTTGACATTTTCCTTGGTATGCAGCAGTTTCCGACAGAATGCTCTATATCTTTCTCACACACTCTGAACCGCGATGTGTTTCCCCCCTACACGACCTTCAGGTGACTTTTAGTGTACCTGAAGGAAAGGAAAGTTAATTGGAAACTTCAGTTCACTGCAAATCTGTGTCACTAAATTATGAAAGCCTTTGTATAAGGTAAGACATCATATTTAATAGACACGATTGCACTTGAAGGAAAGGCCATAGCCTGACTTTATGAAAGATTACAATGATCATATTTAGTGTGTAAGGTAAGCCTCATTTACCATCCCCAATTCCAATGTAATGTTGCAAATTTTGGCATTATAGAATCAACCTTTTCATCAACTGTATTCTGCAATCCTACAGCTTGACCACAAACCAATTATGCAAGGAAGAGAAAAGGATCAATCTACATTCCGAAGGCACGCCAGAAGTGAATGCCTTTTCCCAGTGGCATGCAACGAGTAGGAACTTAGGAACGATAGGATTAGTGGGTCCAATGTAACATCTACCAACCCTAGAAACAAAGATCAATTGTGGCAGACCAAGATACTAGTTCAAACGCCGCGTCAACACATTTAGCTCAAATCAGCATTACAATGAAAACGGAGGAAACAAAAAAAAATGCTGCAATAATGCCCCTCCTAATGATCAACGCTCACCATTCCCTCAATTCACCTGGCTGTCCGATACGCATGGAGAGCAGCAGCACCAGGGAAACCAAATCCAACGGGCATTACTCATAGTCATAGAAGGAGCATCCATCTCAACCCAACAATGTGGCTAAGAAAATCCAATATTCGGCATGAACACAACCACAAGATCAACCCGGTAGATCACAGCGATTCAATCGAACCAGCAAACCCTGAACGCAAACCGGCAAACTCGGAGGCAAACAGAACCACCCCCAATCCCGACGATGGGAGCAAGGCAGTCTTTGTATGTGGCAAGACATCATATATCATTCGACAGGATTACATCTGACTTATGGAAGATCGCAAAGCACCAGAGCATTTGTGCAAGGCAAGCCTCGTTTACCATCCAAAATTTCAATTCTTTTTTTCCAAATATTTGGCAAATTTGCATGCAATCCTAGAGCTTGACCACAGACCAATCATGACAAACAGGCTAACCAAAATTCAGAAGGGAAAACCAATTGTTTTTCAAGTGGCATGCATTGGATTAGCCGACCCAATGTGACTAATACACCTACCAGCACCAGAAACAAAGACCAATTCTGGCAGGCCCCAAATACTATACTAGTTCAAACGGCGCCACAAAATACTAGTAGTTCAACGGAAGGAAACAAGAGAAACGCTCCTCCTAATCGTCAACGCCGCCAAATCACCGGTGTCGTTTGTCGTTTCAAAAAAAAAAAAAAGCATGTGGAGAACAGCAGCTACAGGGAAACCAAATCCAACGGGCATATTACTCACGCCGTCTCAACCCAGCATATTACGTACGTACGTGGCTACGAGAATCCGATACCCTGCACGAACACGCCGACAGGAGCAGCCCGGCAGCTCGCAGCCGATTTCAATCGAGCCGGCGAACCCGGAGGCGACCGGCGCCGCCCGCCCGATCCCGGAGCGAGGAAGGGAAGGGACGCACGTACCGGGCAGGGCGGGGGAAGGGGCGGGGCGTGAGCCGAAGCTTGGAGCTATAGGCCTCGTCCTCCTCTTGTCGTCGTCGTCGTCGCGCTCCTGGCGGAAAATTTTATCCTCTCTCCTCCATTTTTGTCTGCTCCGTCGGTGCTTTGCCTTATGTAGGTCAGCGGTCAGGGACGAACAGGTCAAGCGGGGGTCAAGCGGGGGCAGCTCGGTAATTACGGACGAAACGCATCGTGGCCGCTGGTGCGGCCAGCGGGGCGGGATCGGACGGCCGGGGGGAGGCGGGCGGGTAGGCCGTTGGCGCGTGCAGGATTAGAAACTTCTTTGTTTGAAAACGGAGTCGTTTTCCTCGTAAAAACCGTGTGGGATTAGGTAGAGTAACAGTAGGGGCGAAGGATTATTAAGCATTTTTTATTAGCAATAAAAAGCTTTCTTCTCCTTCGACTAATGTTAGGTAAAACAGGTACATGGCTGCTGCAAAACACATTTTCCGTCTCACAAATATAGCAAGCGCACATTTCAAGCGTGCGATTGTTCTATTTTTAGGGGTGACTAGTTAATAAATCTTTAAAATTGCTTAGCTTTTCTAAGAAGTATACATTTGTTATGTCATTAAATCCTGATGATTATAAGTACAGTACATAAATACATTTTCCCTCTCACAAAATGTGGTTTTGCGTTCCTGCTGCATATTGCCGCCCTTTCTACTCTTCCCACCCATGTATAGAACAGACAAGCTCAACTAAAAAAACAGGCAAGTTCAAACTGAGTGCATAACTTTGCAAAAAAAAAAAAAAAAAACTAAAGGGCTTGAGCACTGAAAAAGTAAGTCACTTGTACTCGCACTCACGGATCAACATCATTTACAAACGTAAGGCAATTGTGAGAAACTGGAGTTTCATTGTCCCATTTTGAATTTTCTATAAAAACCAATGCAGTATCAACTTCAAACAAAAATGCCAGTAGTTCCCAATAGAAACAGAGAGCCAACTCAAAAGCATAGCCAGTTTATGCATCTAGTTTCTTCTCAGCTTCACCGATGACACGCAATTGCTCGAAAAAGGCGGTGAGCTTCCTCATGTCCTCCTCTTGGACACTGGGCGGAGCCTTCTCTCTGTAACCGGACGCTTCCATCTTCTGAGACAGGGCATGCTGTAGCCTGCGCGCGTATGGATAACAAGAAACCATGTTACAGGTGAGACAGTGGGATTAACAACGACAACCATACATGCGGATCTTTAGCGGGAGAGAACAATTAGATGGCATATCAAGCTTACTTTTGGATTTCATCCCTCTTTTTCCTAAGCTTTTCGAGCTCCGCTTCCGCATTTAGAGCTCCTTGAAGCTGAAGGTATACGGACAGATCTTTGTTGACAACAGCAGTCGAACAGTCAGGTGGAGTTTCGTCACTCTCTGCCAGGATCTGGAAATTGTCCAACATCAAATCAGTGTTTTTCATCAAACAGATGAAAAAGGATAAAAACAACTACGAAAATTGATTATTCTGCGACAGACAGTCACTTGAGATGATATGCTCCACTCCAGGTTTTAGCAAAACATCAGATCCGTAAAGGAAGTTTTCAGATAATAAAACACATAATACAGCTAAGGAAATGCAAGGCAAAACCTTAAGTGACGATACAGAAGAAAGAGACACCACTAGAGATTGATAGCACTGAACAGTGGCAGCAATATCTTCGCCTCGACAAAGTGCAAAAGCAGGTCGCCTGTTCATGAAAAAGATGAGAAATAAGATGTCTATTTGGCAAGCCAACTGTAGAACAAGAATTAAGCAACCATATACTCCCTCCGTTCCTAAATATAAGTCTTTTTAGAGATTTCACTATGGACTAGATACGGATCAAAATGAGTGAATCTACACTCTAAAATATGTCCATATACGTCCGTATGTAGTTTGTAGTGAAATCTCTAAAAAGACTTACATTTAGGAACGGAGGGAGTATATCATGCACAGTAGATTGTGAACACAAAGCCCAGGTACATGACCATATATACACACCTTTCATTTGTATCTGTCGGTGGCTTCAGAGATCTTAGTTTGTTCACAGTATCCAAGATAATACCAAATTCACTTTCAAGTTTATCATCTGCCCATTCCTGTGATAAAGAACAATTGTTTTCCACTAAGAAAAGGATATTGCCACATGAAGTTCTCTGTATTTAAAGTCTTCCGTTAGACATGAGTATTACCTTAACAACAGATGGATATTCTGATATCATAATGGAATTTTTTCTGCAAGAATCTTTGGGCTGAGGAAGACGCTGCCAGAGTTCTTCTGTTACATAAGGCATGAATGGGTGGAGCAGACGCAAACCATTGTCGAGGCAAACCCATAGGGCATCTCTACAAGCAGCTCTTGCTGAATCGAACTCTTGAGAGTCATTGAAGAAGTAAGGTTTTACAGCTTCTATAAATACATCACATAGCTGGTATTGCCACCATGAGTAAATAGCAGATGTTGCATCGGCGAACTTGTATGCTTCTAACGAGGTCACAGTCTTGCCAATAGCCTTGTTAAGTACCGAGAGTATCCATTTGCAGACCGGGGGCATTGAAGACACAACAATGGTTGCTGGTGGAGTATAATGATCACCAAGCTTGCCCATTGCAAAACGAATGGCATTCCACAATTTATTGCACCACTGGCGATATCCAACAACCCTCTTGATATCAAGATTTATCTTGTCAGACTGCAAAACAAGAGAGATTCTATAAAAAGATGAATTGGAAGCTTATAATACTACAACAGAAACTCAAATGGGTCTGACTATAACCTGAGAAGTGTAAGAAATCAGTGCGAAACGGAGTGCATCAGTGCCACATTCAGCAATGCCATCAGGAAAATCTTTCTTCTTCCCTTCTCTTGCAACACTTAACTCATTTGGATCCAGGTTGCCTTCTTCCAAACGTTTGAGGAGATCTTCAAGTGTCGTACCGTTTATCACCTCGAGGGGATCAACAACATTACCAAGTGACTTGGACATTTTGCGGCCATGTGCATCACGGATCATAGGATGCAGATACACCTGCAAAAGAGGGTGCAATCATGACTCAGTATGTGAGACAATTAAAGCATATCTTCAGCTAGAAAAGAGTTGAAGCTCAATATGGTTGGTTAAATAAGTAGTTTCGGAATTTAAAGAGAAGCACCTTCCATCCAGAAAAGAAAAGGGTAAGTTAATAAGTTTAAGCATTTAACACTACATGATAGTCTCAATCAAGCACACAGTACAATATGACAAAAGACGATGATGACAGAAATGTAACTTGTATTCAAAAGTAACTAAGAACAGAGTTCATGCAGGAAGATGACCCGTTGACACAAATGACAGATCGCGGAATAATAATTGAAAAAGGGCAGAAGTCTGGAAAACTTATAGGGCACTATATTGTCAAACAATTACGCTCTCATTTTTTGAACTGAACCTTGTCTGTAACATCCACATACTCCAACTACCAAGGTTTAAGGTAGATTGACGTGTATCTTCAGAGTTCAATCAGGACAACACTGGAATGGCATGTAGAGGCAAATGGCAGAGCAGCAAATAGTGCAAAATGGACAACCTCATTAATCCATTCAGCAACAACAACAACAACAACAACAAAGCCTTTAGTCCCAAGCAAGTTGGGGTAGGCTAGAGGTGAAACCCATAAGATCTCGCAACCAACTCATGGCTCTGGCACATGGATAGCAAGCTTCCATGCACCCCTGTCCATAGCTAGCTCTTCGGTGATACCCCAATCCTTCAGGTCTCTCTTAACGGACTCCTCCCATGTCAAATTCGGTCTACCCCGCCCTCTCTTGACATTCTCCGCACGCTTTAGCCATCCGCTATGCACTGGAGCTTCTGGAGGCCTGCGCTGGATACCCCAAGCTTCTCTTCATTAATCCATTCAGCAAATGTCAGAATTCATAATGCATGATTTTGTGAAACAATGGTGGTTATGCACTGCCACTATTAAATGTAGATTGCTTCACTTTCGGGACATTTGGACATAGCTACTGTTACAGAAGAGGTAGCTATAAGCTAAAGAGCGCGCACAAGGAATTAGATTATTTATGTATAATGGATTATTAGAACTGCAGAATACAGTTTAATTGACAGAGAAAAACATTTGTGTCATTACCTTCTGAAATGGCACATCACCACCAAGTTGCATACCCATCATCACCATACGTGCCACCCAGAAGAAGAGAATATCAAGTCCAGTTTCAAGTACTGAAGTAGGGTAGAAAGCACGAAGATCAGCAGTATCATCTGGCCAACCAAGCACTGTCAATGGGAAGAGACCAGATGAAAACCAAGTATCCAAAACGTCAGGATCTTGATTTAACTGGAATTTCTTCCCCGGATACTTTTTCTGTGCCTCAAGCATTGCATCACATTCATTCCTTGCGACTATCCAACGGTCATTGTTTGATCCCAGATCATTCAATTGCTCGTCTTCTAGTGTCACATACCACGCAGGTACACGATGTCCCCACCAGAGTTGTCTTGAAACACACCAATCGCGTATGTTTTCAAGCCATCTGCAAGAATGGTGGATGGATCATGTTTCTTGATATTTCATTACTTTCACCTGAAGTCGACAAGAAGTGGCACTTATAACTAGGCAAAAGAAGATACCTGTACCAGTCTTGTTCATATTGTTGCGGAATAATCTCAATTTTTTTGGATCTTACAGCATCAAGACCTGCCTTTGCCATTGTATGGCAATTAACAAACCATTGAGGCTTTATCATAGGTTCCACCACATCATTACTTCTTGAACAAATGCCCAAATTCATTTCATTCTTTTTTGTGTCCTTGTACAACCCCTTAATTGGCAGAATTAAACATTGTTAGTCCAAAACTCAAGACTACTCCCTCTGTTCCTAAATATAAGTCTTTCTGAATGGAGGGAGTACTTAACTAAATCCAAATGAAATAAATTGGAAAAGGCAAAAAAAAAAAGATCAGCTAAAGTGATTAGTAAAGGTAAATAGTTGGTCACTTGATTCCACAGGCATGCAAATTATATTTCTAATAAGAAATGAGAATTCGTTGCGATGGATACCCAAACAAAATGGGATAACATGAAGAAGCCTTGAAGCAACATATACATAAACTACCAAAACACATATTTCTCATAAAAAGAACGCTGTACTGAGAGACTCATTAACTAGATTAATCAGATCGAGTGAAGGACAACCATGTAAGAGGTAGAAATGTTTATACAAGAATCAATATTGCTTAAGGCTAGCAAGTTCCAATTTGTAGTAAGTGTTAGCAAAATAGAAATGTGAATATTACATTACATAGTTCATGATATTTCTCTGTATAGTCTCTCTTTGTATGACATCACCTAAATTTATACTAATCCAGCGCAATAACCCAACAATCATTCTTCAAATACTACATCATAAACGTTATGCACCAATAGCTAAATGAAACCAGTAATACCTTTTCTTTCAGTGCATCAATAACTGCAACCCGAGCAGCAAATCTTGGCATTCCTTCAAATTGTGCACCTCCATTGCTGTTTATCTTCCCATCATCTGTGAAGATATTGATGAACTCTAGGTTGTGTCGTTTTCCAACCTCAAAGTCATTTGGGTCATGGGCAGGTGTAATCTGCAAAACGAGCACACAACAATAAAAGCTGAGAAGGGGGGGGGGGGGTATATGCAGACTAGGTAAACTGAAATAAAAATAAATTTAGTTTTCGGCCATTATAACATACCTTGACAGCCCCAGTACCAAAAGTGGGATCCACTAACACAGCATCGCAGATTATTTTGAGTTTTCGGCCATTGAACGGGTGAATGGCATGCTTTCCATGCAGATGCTTATACCTTTTATCCTCAGGATGAACAGCTATTGCCGTATCACCGAGCATTGTTTCAATTCTTGTTGTTGCGACAATAATTTCACCTAGTCCTTCTTCAAGAGGATAGGCAAAGGATATCAACACACCAAACTGTACAGGACTACTATAACCAGGGACCTTCAGCATAGTTTCCTCTTTAAGCTCTAGATGATCCACCTGAGAACAGCATTTTTAATAAAGAAGTTGATCTTAGTCATGGGTTGGAATCAAATTGTACAGTGTAGACAATATAATAAGCTTTATTAACCTCTATGTCAGATATTGCTGTTAAAAGTGTGCAGTCCCAATTCACAAGGCGGTAGTCCCTGTAAAGGACCAAATCATACATAAGAGGGAAGAAAACTAGGTCGGTCATTGAATGACATAGAGATGATAGTTAAAAATATGTTAACACTTACAGCAACAGAAGGAGAGGAAACTAACCTATAAATTAGGCCATCTTTGTGCAACCTAACAAATGCTTCGGTTACAGCTTTCGATCGTTGATCATCCATTGTGAAACACTGATACACGAGTTAAGATCAAGTTGGTAATTTCAGAGTAAGAAATATAAGAGTAAAAAAACAAGTGCATGTGTTTTTTTCTCAACTAAAGAAAACAGGAATTTTACCTCACGGGACCAATCAAGCGAAGCCCCAAGCCTACGTAATTGACCCAGTATGGTACCACCATACTGATCTTTCCATTTCAGAACCTGACCAAAAGATGATGACAAAAAATAGAATAAGCAAAAAAATGATTACCACAATGGAACCAAATTAAGCCCAGTGTGAAGCTATGCTCACTGCGATTTTCATGACTACATCGGATATTGAGCCCAATTATTAATATTCCATAGTATAAAGGTGATGATTAAATGAATTATGATCTGACACAGGAGAAGATGAACAACAAACATAATCATGTATTAAGGGGAATAGGTGCTTACTTCAGATATAAATTTGTCACGGCCTATGTCATGCCTTGTCAGCTTCCTTTCACGCATTAGCTTCTTTTCCACTACAACCTGGCTTAGGAGAACAGATTATTAAATCAAACATAGGGTGTAGAATATATTGCAGGTTAAGTCAATACAAAATAACTACATTTGGCAACACCATACAAGATTTAGTTTCATTTGCTAAAAGGGAAAAAGAAAGTCTGATAAAGAGAAACTACATCATTCTGCCAAAACTAAAATATCCATGTGGCCATTTCTTCTACTTAGGTGCATGCAAAATTGGCAAGTCTACCAGTAAGGCAGTAACACGGTAAGAAACATCTGGTCTTTGGAAATAGTGTTCCAAATATTTTTGCCAATATTACAAACATTACATATACTAACAGGGCCTAGAACCCCTGTTGGCAGCTTTATTTTAGTGGTGGCACACGAACAACAGACATGGTATTTTTTTTTTCATAAGTTGAGTGACAACAAGTGCCACCAAAGAAGATATGAGTAACTCAACTGTACTATATGTGTATGTCATTCACAAGATGAACTAAATCAAGTCCAAGATACAGACCTGTGTAGCAATGCCAGCATGGTCCACTCCTGGGACCCACAGAGCATTATATCCCGACATTCTCCTCCACCTTATCATAGCGTCCTGCATTGTTGAAACAAAATAAAAGCAAAGAGCTTAAAATGTCTCGTGAATGAGCAGGGAATGGCAAATAGGTCTCACATCTCTGCAAGCATAAAATTTACACCTCTATAGCCACTGTAAGTGCATGACCAATATGAAGCGCTCCAGTCACATTCGGAGGTGGTAGAACCTGAAATGAAATAACTTAGCACTTTTGCTGGAAGGAAATCCAAATCCACATTTGTACAGAAACACTAGTGATCCCATAAGATGACAGTATGCTACCCCAGCTCCCAGTGCACATCTTGCATGAAGCTCATAAGAAGTGGGTCACTTACTATAACAAAAGGTGGTTTTGTGCTTGCAGGGTCTGCCCCAAAATATCCTGCTGACTCCCACCAGGAGTACCACCTACATTGTGGGGGAAAAAGGAATTCAGTTCAGCTATGCGTTTCAGATGCTATGAATTACAAATACGAGATAGGCAGACTAGCATCTTACGATTTTTCAACTGCGCTTGGGCTATACTGCTTAGCCATTTGAGGTGCAAGCGATTTCTTCTCCCCACTAGGGGTCTCAGGGTCAATGAAATCCTCAGGGTTTTCATCCCCCGCAGCCTTCTTCTTTTGCTTCTTCTCACTTTTCTTAGGTCCATCCGAAGTTGCTTGAGCCTACAGACGACGAAATCAGCACAAACCCATCTCCACCAAGCAATTTCAGCACCAAACTCATTTAAGAATGTTGCAACCTGGAGCCTAGCAGTCTCCTTTTGCTTTGCTTTGAGCTTTTTCTCCTCTTTCTCTCTAGCCTGCAAGTAGAACACTCGACCCATAAGCGATCTTTTCCCATAAACATAACTGAGTAATAATTTTATCTTAGCACTGAACCTGAGTTTCTAACATCAGCACAATTCACAGATGACCACACAACTAATTCGGGAGAACTGGTTGCCAATTACCAATGCACGTCAAAACGAACAACAACACAAGGACGGAATTCGCAAAAGCAAGTTGTCACGGGTCTCGGCCAAGCATACCTTCTGCTCTTTCTTCAGTTTCCGCTCCCGCTCTAGCTCCAGCTCCTTGTCGTCAAGCTGCTGCTCGCATCAGTTCCAAAAGAGAGAGACAGAGAAATCGGATGAGCCGGTGATAATAAACAGAGCGCAAAATTGGACTGCTGTCGCTGCAACTTCCGCACAAACCTTCTCCTCTGAAGCCGCCTTCCCCGGTGCCTGCGCCGCGGGCTGCACGAGGCCAGCAAAACTCGAATCAGAGGCGCGAACAAAGAGATCCATCGATGGGAGCGGATAAGCGCGGGGTTACCTTCTCCATGGTGAGAGATCGGGTGGTCGGCTGGTCGCGCCGCCGGCGCTTGCTTGGACGTTGCGGAGCACGGCGAGAGCAGAGGGTCCCTGAGAGGTTAGGGTTTTGCGGGATTTCTTTTGGTTTTCGAGGATGGTGAAAGGGATTAGAGGATACCGTGTCCGAGTGTGACACTGACATGTGGGTTTATCAGATGGGCCGGGATGCCATCGCGCTTTGTGGCCCGTGTTCTCTCCATGATGGGGGCGGCCTAGGAAAACCCATATATCTGGCCCAGCAGGGCAGCACTTGTTCCTAAGCCCGATAAAACCCTTCCTCCTTGAGTTTTTTTTTTAAAAAAACAACTCCCTCCTTGAGCCTTTAATTTTACCATTCTCAGCCAAGGCACGGCCCCCTTTGGCAAAAACCCTAATACCTAAACTCCATTGCGGCCACGTCCTATACTCGGTTGAGATCACATCCGTAGCCTCTAATCTAACCAAGTCGAAGAAAGAGGAGAAGCGCAAATCCAAGGATGCCTCCGGGTTTTTTTTCGAGAACCAAGGATGCCTCCGTTGACCCTATCGACGTCGTCGATACCTCATCGCGGAGGAGGCCAGGGAAAAGATCGATGGCTACATGATCAAGGCCCAGTCCCTGGTCGCTCCCCTAGACACTTCACTTGGTCACGCCTCATCGAGAACTATGATTGTCTCAACATCTACGTCGGTCGCTACACCTCCACCAAGAGCCTTCCTCCCAGGCACCAGGTTGGCCATCCTGCTCGTCGGCCATCGTTCCCAAGCACCACTATGTGAAGGTCAACACCCTGATCACGGAGCACCATGGTGAGCTCTGATTTTTTATGTGCAATTTGATGTTCTGACACCGCCACCCCAGCCAGTCCTCTGCCTCAAACACTTTAGTAGTTGGTCTGTAGGTTCGTGTGGCCGGAGGTCCGTGGACAGTGATGTGGTTGCTTGATGTCCATGTGGAGTGTGGCTCGGCATGAGGTGAGATTCATATATATGATAACCTAGTTGTAAACTACAATTTCTTCAAGGAGAATTAAGATTGGCAACATAGTTGGTATTTGCAATGTGTTAAAATTGCTACTTAAATTGGTCTAAAGCTACTAAAATTTTCCTTTTTATAGTTTTTTTCCAGCAAATACCGATTGTTACAAATTTAACTCGCTACTTAAATTTCGTACAAATGAGGGTCTCAAGGTAGCAACAAGAAGCACAGATCACAACAATCACCAACAACAAATGTTTGCTCTTCATGCTTTGTTTTGGTGTACAAATACAAGCTTCATGGTAGGCATGGTAAGCTTCAGTGGGTGAAAGAGATGTGGATTAGATCCAAGTGGAGGCAACATGATGCAGATCCATAGTAATAACTCATCATGCTCATAATGATATAACAGCTCAGCATCATCATCATCATCATAACTCATCACCATTATCATAATAACAAGTCATACTCATCATCATCATGATCATCATAGTCATCTAACAACTTCTACTCGTTATCATAGTAATAAGTCATACTCATCATCATCATAGTCATCTAACCAACCCTAGTTAATTGTTCTGAGCAGATGGTCATGAGTATTAGCTAGGGCCTGCTACCCTCTCTAAGGTAAAATAGCATAAAACAACATAGCCCCTAACTCTCCATTATGGAGAATGAAGATTTTCATGTCTCCAATTCGTGGGCTTCGCACAATTGCTTCCAAGTAGCTCCCTATGATTATTCATGACTTTTTTTCCATTCTTTGATTGTGAGGTCTTCATCTGTTCGAGAAATCTTGTATGAACAACACTGACCCGTAGGCAGACTTGGCCGTAAGCTAACAACAACAATGTGACCTTTCATATGCATCAGATGAGGCACACAATTGATACGTCTCCAACATATCTATAATTTTTTATTGTTCCATGCTATTATATTACCCGTTTTGGATGTTTATGGGCTTTACTTTACACTTTTATATCATTTTTGGGACTAACCTACTAACCAGAGGCCCAGCCCGTATTGCTGTTTTTTTGCCTATTTCAGTGTTTCGAAGAAAAGGAATATCAAACGGAGTCCAAACGGAATGAAACCTTCGGGAGCGATCTTTTTGGAACAAACGTGATCCAGAGGACTTGGAGTGGAAGTCAAGAAACGAAGGAGGCGGCCACGAGGGTGCCCGGTGCGCCCCCTACAGGTGGGGCGCGCCCCCCACCCTCGTGGGCCCCTCGAGCGTCCACCGACCTACTTATTCCTCCTACATATACCCATGTACCCCGAAAACATCAGAAGCGACCACAAAAAACTATTTCCACCGCCGTAACCTTCTGTATCCGCGAGATCCCATCTTGGAGCCTTCGCCGGCGCTCCATCGGAGGGGGAATCGATCACGGAGGGCCTCTACATCATCTCGAAGGCCTCTCCGATGAGTTGTGAGTAGTTTACCACAGACCTTCGGGTCCATAGTTATTAGCTAGATGACTTCTTCTCTCTCTTTGAATCTCAATACAAAGTTCTCCTTGATCTTCTTGGAGATCTATTCGATGTAAATCTTTTTACAGTGTGTTTGTCGAGATCCGATGAATTGTGGGTTTATGATCAAGTTTATCTATGAGAAATATTTGAATCTCCTCTGAATTCTTTTATGTGTGATTAAGTTATATTTGCAAGTCTCTTTGAATTATCAGTTTGGTTTGTGATGCGGAGCATCCTTTGGTCATCCCCATGGACCTTCCGTCGTCTCACCAAGCACCAAGAGGACCCATGACTAGAGCACAAGCCCGAGCTCTCGAGACTGAGGTGACTTCTCTCCTTAGTGATATATCATATGATCCTCTTGAGACATGGCTACTACCTCCATCCAGAATGTTGTGCATGATTAGGTACCAAGAGGACCCTCCCGAGGATGCACATGAAGATGGACAAGACCCCAAGTCCAAGGAAGAAGAGAACCAATGGAAGAAGGCAAAAGTAGCCTCCAGGCACCGGACATCTGGCCAGGACCCGGACATCCGGCCCCTGGAGATCTACACGGCCACCCCTCTGTAGAAGAAACTACAGCAATCGGACATCCGGCGTCCAGCCCGGACATCCGGCCCCCCACCGGAAATCCGGCCTCCCGCTCGGATATCCGGACCAGGCGTCTCGAATGCTCAAAAGGCCACCCCGACAACCCGGACATCCAGCCTACGCACCGGACATCCGGCCCCTCCGGCACCGGACAACCGGCCCTACCAGCCCGGACATCCGGTGTCTCGCGAACCACCGGACATCCGGCCCGTCGCTCGGACATCCGGCGCCCCCTGCCTGCGCGCAGCTCCTTTGGGATGTGACCCATGTATCCCTTCGCCCCTTTGACTATATATATATTCCCTCATCCCATACATTTTAGGGTTAGCATAGGTTTAGCTCATATTTTGTGTGAGAGCCTTGCTCATCCACTTGGTTACTTCTCCTTGGAGTTCACGACCTCTTCGGAGAAGATCCCCCAAGCGGATTCAAGACCCCTTCAAGGGAAGACCCCCAAGACCTCCTCACGGAGAAGAACGGTTACTATTGTATCTTTCCTTTGTTGATTTTGAATCTTGTGCTACCTTATGTGTTCGGTGATCTAGCACTCGTGTGATTGATTCCTTGTCGGTTGAGTGTCTCTCTCGTTTTTCCCCGTGATCCCTTTTGTTTTCTTCCGTTCGTTCGTCGTGTCTCCCCGTAGGATCCACTCCAAACGTGAAAGATCGGCCCCTAGGGTTCCGCCCTACATCATCTTGGTATCATGAGCCACGTTGATCACGTTTTTGGAGCCTCTACCCCGTGTTTTCTAGCTTGATTTTGTTGTTTTCGTCCTAAATCCAAAAATTCCCCACCAAAAATAGCCCCAATTTTTTTTGTGATTTGTTGGTGAGTTGAGATTTTGTTGGATTTGGTCCATGGATTTGTGTTGCTGCGTGTGGATCTAGCTTTCCCCACCCTCCCCACCCTTTTCCATCCACCAATTCGTCCGAATTTTGCCCCGGAGTTGCGATTTTTCCCGCGGAGTTCATCATGTTCGTCCCCGATCCAGGAGCCCGGACATCCGCCGAGTCCACCGGACATCCGGCGTCCCGGACATCCGGCCGCTGGCCCGGACATCCGGCCCCTGGCAGCAGCAACTCCACCCCCACGCCTCCATCCACCATATTTTCGCCCAATTTTGCCCGGAGCCCAGCCTACTTCCGCATACCCACACCATTTTTCACAAACACCACCACCGCTAACCGCTACCTCCTACGTCGATTTTGAAACGTTTGTTTGGGTTGTGGTTCCCGTGTCCTATTGTGTTTCGGCTATCTAGGTACGGTTCGACTTAAACATCACCACCGCTCATCTCCATCGACTATTCATCATCGCCAAGGACGGTAACTTCGACGACATCTTTGTCATACCTTGCAATTGCATTGATACCCCACATGTCCCTACTTTTGCGTAGCTTGTCCATCGAGACTAGCCATTGAGTATTGCCGGCAACGTGACTTGTGCACTTTAGTGATCATACATACCATCTCATATTGGTGCATATATCTTGTTATCATCCCTTGTGTCACAAAGTTGTCACCGCATACACAATTGCTATCTTGGTTCATGAAGTTTTGCATGAGAAAAGAGCTCAAAAGTGAAAGAGCCACCAAAGCTTTTAAGCAAAGAGGAAAGATAAGCAAAGAGCTTATAAGCAAGAACCATAGCATCATACAATGTTAAGATTGTCATATAAGATCATCTTGGATCATAGCACCGAAATATCATACATATAGCATACTTGGGATAGAGATCGTTGCATTTTTGCCTAGTAGGTTGTGCACAAGTTTACGTATCCGCCTATTGTGCAATCGCGCTAGCGTCTCTCTAGTATTGTGCAACAAGAGCATTTTCGTGGATTCCACATTTTGGCTCACTTTTGGTTTGCACAATCCCACTTATCTATTTGCGTGTGTGTTTCCATGTACAACTAGCTTGGTCTACTTGTTGCATTTGCAAATTTGTGAATATTTTCCAACATTATTGAAGCTCACTTACAATTGCATCAAATTTTGTGCCACTATCCTAACCAAGCTCCACCATAAGCTTTTACTTGTGTAGGTATGAGAGCCGACAAGAATTGGTACCAAAAGTGCTATTTCATTGTCCGCATTTGAGTGAACTTGATTCATATTCAACATCGGTCAAGGTACATTTGGTATAAGTTCTTCTCCGTCTACCACTCACATTTTGTTTGGAATGATGGATAGGCCAAGTTCTTCTGCCAATCCACCACTCATCAAGAACGATGACGACATGTCATCATTCGTCACCAAGAGCCACCTATTTGGAGCTCAAAAGGCATTGCACCAAGAGCAACAAGCAATGAGGGACTACTTCGACAACAAATTCGACGCTCACAAGAAAGAGAATGATGCAAGAATGGACGAGATCCGCGCCTTCATGAGGAACCGCCATCCTTCCACTTCTTCATCTTCAAGACGGAGCCGCTCAAGTCGACACTCCGACGACACCTTCTCCAACTCAAGTACACCGTCATTGAACACTCTTTGACGAGCTGCGCGTCAAGACTGACATGCAGCTTGCAATCCGCTACATGACAAGCATTCACAAGAGCAAGTCGACAAGCATCTACCTCATCCTCCACCACACCAAGTTGCTTTCGCTCAAGCTCAAGAACGACAACGACTACGACGACAAGAAGAAGAACGAGCGCGTCTACACCAAGAGGAACAAGACGCCAAGGCTCAACGTCTTCAACAAAAACAACGTGAAGCGCAAGCTCTTAAGGCGCACCGTGCCCTTCAAGAACCAAGTCGAGCCATCACTAACCGCAATCGCGAAAGGCGCAATCAAGAGGAAGCCCTTCGAGAAGAAATCCAAGAGAGGAACTACCACCCGCGAGTACAACGTCAAGTTCCTCAAGCCCCTCCACAAGCTCTTCAAGCTCCACTTTAACCTCAAGTTGAATAAGAGCAAGTTGATCATGGACTTCCTCCGTGCCAAGAGCAACATGAGGATGATTATCTTCCACGTCAAGGACGTCATCATCACCATCGCCAACAACACAATGAAGAGCAACGCTATGGCAAGCTCAAGTTCACAATGCCCAAGTTCAAATGGAAGCAATGATCCGGAAGAGTACCTCTCATGGGCATTGAAGGTCGACAAATTTTTTCGTTTGCACAACTATGAGGAAGAGAAGAAGATCGCTATGGCATCACGTGAGTTCCAAGACTATGTGCTCATATGGTGGGAACAAGTCACTGAGCGCCGACAAGCAAGAGGTGAACCTCCAATCACCACTTGGGCCCAAATGAAGGATGTCATGCGAGCAAGCTTTGTGCCAACCTACTACAACCGTGATCTTTTCAAGAAGCTACAACTCCTCAAGCAAGGAACAAAAAGTGTTGAAGAATACTACAAGGAAATGGAGATAGCCATGATTCGAGCCAATGTCACGGAAGATGATGAGCAAACTATGGCACGTTTCTTGAATGGACTCAATCATCCCATCAAGAAGATTGCCGACTTCCAACCATACTCCAACCTCATTGAGCTCGTACATCAAGCTACCAAGGACGAACGTCAAGTGCAAGAAGACTTCAAGTACGCCAAGTACTCATCCAAGACCTACGGCCTCTCCAACAACCAAGCTTCAACGACTCCTCCAACATCTACTTCAACCAAACCATCTACAAGCAATGACGACAAGTCAAGTTACAAGAAAACTTCGACAAGTTCAAGTCGTCTTCCTCCTACTACAAGCAACTTCAAGCCGTGTGCTTCATCATCTACTCCGACCGATGAGACCGTCAAAACAAGCTCCTTCAAGTGTTTCACTTGCGGCGGCCGAGGCCACAAGTCCTACCAATGCATGAACAAGCGCACCATGATCCTCAACGACGATGGTACATATGACTCCATGAGTGAAGAAGAAATGGAAGCCCTTGAGCAAGTGGCCATGCGCCGGTGAATAAACGAAGATGAAGATGAGCAAGTCTTTTGTGATGAGGATCCAAGCCCCGCTCTAGTTGTCTCCAAGGTCTTGACTCTTCAACATCAACAAGAAGAAGACCAACGATGCCACATCTTCCACACAAAGGCCGGCATCAATGGAAGGTCTGTCAAGGTCATCGTTGATGGAGGTAGCTGCCACAACTTGGCAAGTGAAGAACTATGCTCCAAACTTCAATTGGTCAAGAGGAAGCACCCGCACCCCTACAAGGTTCAATGGCTAAGTGACTCCGGCACTATACGAGTTGAGCATACGGTCCAAGTATCCTTCAAAATTGGTGCATATGAGGACACTTTGGAGTGTGATGTGGCCCCCAATGACCGTTTGCCACCTCCTTCTTGGTCGACCATGGAAATTCGACCATGGTGTCATCCACAATGGATGTACCAATCACTATAGCTTCAAGATGAAAGGGAAGGAATATGTGCTACGACCTATGTCTCCTAGTCAAGTGATAGCCGACAAGCAAACCACCCATCATGGAGAGAAGAGTGAGAAAGTGATCCACCCAAAAGTGAGTGAGAGACACAAGCCAAACTTGAGCGCCTCTTCGCCTAGAAAGAAAAACCTAGTCCTATTTGCCACAAAAAGTGAGATGAGAGAAGTGTGTGAGAACCCATCGAGTGTTGTACACTTTGTCCTTGTGTGCAAGGATGGAGAACCAAAAACTAACACCTCTCACAAGCTACTCTTAGTGTTTCAATCTCTTTTGCAGGAATTCCAAGATGTTTTCCCCGATGAGCTACCTCGGGTTTACCTCCTCTACGAGGCATTGAGCATCGAATCGACGTCATCCCCGGAGCGCCACTCCCAAACAAAGCTCCATACTATGTCAACCCCGAAGAAACTAAGGAGATACAACGACAAGTACAACAACTCATCGACAACGGTCATGTACGTGAAAGCTTAAGCCCTTGTGTCGTTCCCGTTATACTTGTGCCTAAGCCCGATGGAAGTTTCCGCTTGTGTTCTGATTGTAGACCTATAAATGTTATTACCGTTCGCTATAGGCATCCCATTCCTCGCTTAGATGATATGCTTGATGAGCTTAGCGGAGCCAACTTTTTCTCAAAAATTGATCTTAAAAGTGGCTATTATCAAATCCACATACAAGAGGGTGACGAATGGAAAACTGCTTTCAAAACCAAATTTGGCTTATATGAGTGGTTAGTAATGCCTATGGGTTTATCGAAAGCTCCCGGTACTTTCTTGCGTCTTATGCATCATGTGCTTCGACCTTACATTGGAGTCTTTGTTGTGGTTTACTTCGATGATATTCTTGTGTTTAGCAAAACCATGAAAGAGCATATAAATCATGTTAGGGCTGTTTTGCAAACCCTTCGCAAGGAACGTCTTTATGCAAACTTGAAAAAATGCACGTTTGGTGTTGACAAAGTGGTTTTCTTGGGTTTTGTTGTCTCTTCCAAAGGTGTCCATGTTGATGAAACTAAGATTGAGGCAATTAAAACTTGGCCCCAACCCACCATTTGCAACAAGTGCGTAGTTTTCTTGGTCTTGCAGGTTTTTACCGTCGCTTTGTGAAAAACTTTAGCACCATTGCCGCTACTTTGCATGCCTTGAGTAAGAAGAATGCTCCTTTTGTTTGGGGATCTTTGCAATCCACCGCTTTTGATGAGCTCAAGTCTTTGCTTACTCATGCTCCAATTCTTGCTTTGCCCAACTTTGAGAAAACTTTTGAGGTTCATTGTGATGCTAGTGGTACCGGAATTGGCAGAGTTTTGATGCAAGAAAAACGAGCCATTGCTTATTTTAGTGAAAAACTCTCCGGTTCTCAACATAACTACCCCATCTATGACAAACAATTGTATGCTTTAGTGCGTGTGCTACATGTTTGGGAACATTATCTTAGACCCCATGAGTTTGTCATACACACCGATCATGAAATGCTTAAGTACTTAAAAGGTCAAACTAAGCTGAACAAGTGTCATGCCAAATGGAGTGAATTTATTGAATCTTTCCCCTATGTGATCGAGTACATTAAGGGTAAGGAAAATGTAGTTGCGGATGCACTTTCACGCATTTGCACACTTGTCACTACACTTGAATTGAATGTTGTAGGTTTTGACCATATAAAAGACTTGTATGAGCATGATCCTTCTTTTGCTACTCCTTATGCTAAGTGTTTGACACAAACGTCTTGGGAACGCTACTACCTAAAGGATGATTATCTTATGAGAGCTAACAAACTTTGCATTCCCGAGTCTTCTCTTTGTTTGCTCCTTTTGCAAGAGGCTCATGGAGGCAGACTCATGGGACACTTCGGACGCGACAAGACATTTGCCACGCTCTCCAAGAATTACTTTTGGCCCAAGATGTTTTGTGACGTCTCACGCTTCACCAACTGTTGCTCTACATGTCGCAAAGCTAAGTCTAAAGCTCAATCCCATGGTCTTTACATGCCTCTACCTATTCCTTATCAACCTTGGGAAGACATTAGCATGGATTTTGTACTTGGTTTGCCTAGAACTCAAAATGGAAAGGATTCCGTCTTTGTTGTTGTGGACCGATTTTCTAAGATGGCACAGTTCATTCCTTGCAACAAGATAGACGATGCTTCACATATTGCCAATCTCTTTTGTAGGGAAATCTTGCGACTACATGGAGTGCCAAAGACGATTGTCTCGGACCGTGACGTCAAGTTCTTGAGTTACTTTTGGAAGACCCTATGCACCAAGCTCGGAATCAAGCTATTGTTCTCTTCGGCATACCATCCTCAAACCGACGGCCAAACGGAGGTGACGAACCGTACACTCTCCACTCTACTTTGCGTGTTGATCAAGAAGAACATCAAGGAGTGGGAGGCGTGTCTACCCATCGCCGAGTACGCCTACAACCGTGCAAGACATTCAACGACCGGCAAGTCCCCTTTCGAGGTCGTCTACGGCTTCAACCCGTTATCCCCATTGGACATTCTACCTCTTCCTCTACAAGAGCGCACCAACCTCGACGCAAGTGCCCGTGCAAGCTACATCAAGAAAATGCATGAAGATACAAGGCACACCATCAAGCGCCAAGTACAATGACTTGCGACCAAGCTCAACGTCAACAAGCATCCCATGATATTCAACATTGGAGACCTCGTGTGGCTACACCTTCACAAGGACCGCTTCCCCAACAAACGCATGTCCAAGCTTCTCCCTCAAGCCGACGGACCCTTCAAGGTGCTAGCACGCTACAACAACAACACTTACAAGATCGATCTCCCACGCGACAAGTACAACGTGAGTGACATCTTCAACGTCTCCGATCTCTCCCCGTACCATGGTGATGAGGATTTCGATCAGAGGTCGGATCTTTCACAAGGGGGGGGGAGATGATGCGGAGCATCCTTCGGTCATCCCCATTGACCTTCCGTTGTCTCACCAAGCACCAAGAGGACCCATGACTAGAGCACGAGCCCGAGCTCTCGAGATCGAGGTGACTTCTCTCCTTAGTGATATATCATATGATCCTCTCGAGACATGGCTACTACCTCCATCCGGAATGTTGTGCATGATTAGGTACCAAGAGGACCCTCCCGAGGATGCACATGAAGATGGACAAGACCCCAAGTCCAAGGAAGAAGAGAACCAATGGAAGAAGGCAAAAGCAGCCTCCAGGCACCGGACATCCGGCCAGGACCCCGGACATTCGGCCCCTGGAAATCTACACGGCCACCCCTCTGTAGAAGAAACTATAGCGACCGGACATCTGACGTCCAGCCCGGACATCCGCCCCCCCCCCACCGGAAATCCAGCCTCCCACCCGGATATCCGGACCAGGCGTCACGAATGCTTAAAAGGCCACCCCGACAACCCGGACATCCGGCCTACGCACCAGACATCCGGCCCCTCCGAAAGCACCGGACATCCGGCCCTACCAGCCCGGACATCCGGCGTCTCGCGAACCACCGGACATCCGGCCCGTCGCCCGGACATCCGGCGCCCCCTGCCTGCGCGCAGCTCCTTTGGGCCGTGACCCATGTATCCCTTCGCCCCTTTGACTATATATATTCCCTCATCTCGTACCTTTTAGGGTTAGCATAGGTTTAGCTCATATTTTGTGTGAGAGCCTTGCTCATCCACTTGGTTACTTCTCCTCAGAGTTCACGACCTCTTCGGAGAAGATCTCCCAAGCGGATTCAAGACCCCTTCAAGGGAAGACCCCCAACACCTCCTCACGGAGAAGAACGATTACTATTGTATCTTTCCTTTGTTGATTTTGAATCTTGTGCTACCTTATGTGTTCGGTGATCTAGCACTCGTGTGATTGATTCCTTGTCGGTTGAGTGTCTCTCTCGTTTTTCCCTGTGATCCCCTTTGTTTTCTTCCGCTCGTTCGTCGTGTCTCCCCGTAGGATCCACTCCAAACGTGAAAGATTGGCCCCTAGGGTTCTGCCCTACATCAGTTTGGCCTACTAGATTGATCTTTCTTGCAATGGGAGAAGTGCTTAGCTTTGGGTTCAATCTTGCGGTGTCCTTTCCCAGTGACAGCAAAGGCAGCAAGGCACGTATTGTATTGTTGCCATCAAGGATAAAAAGATGGGGTTTATATCATATTGCATGAGTTTATCCATCTACATCATGTCATCTTTCTTTAATGCGTTACTCTGTTCTTATGAACTTAATACTCTAGATGCATGCTGGATAGTGGTCGATGTGTGGAGTAATAGTAGTAGATGCAGGCAGGAGTCGGTCTACTTTTCACGGACGTGATGCCTATATACATGATCATGCCTAGATAATCTCATAATTATTCGCTTTTCTATCAATTGCTCGACAGTAATTTGTTCACCCACTGTAATACTGATGCTATCTTGAGAGAAGCCACTAGTGAAACCTATGGCCCCCGGGTCTATCTCTTATCATATAAGCTTTTAATTTACTTTTATTTGCATCTTTACTTTTCCAATCTATATTATAAAATACCAAAAATATATTTATCTTATCATATTATCTCTATCAGATCTCACTTTCGCAAGTGGCCGTGAAGGGATTGACAACCCCTTTATTGCGTTGGTTGTGAGTTCTTGTTTGTTTGTGTAGGTGTGTGGGACTTGTGAGGAGCCTCCTACTGGATTGATACCTTGGTTCTCAAAAACTGATGGAAATACTTATGCTACTGTGCCGCATCACCCTTTCCTCTTCAAGGAAAACCAATGCAATATCAAGACGTAGCAACAATCCTTCCAGATTTTCTGTTGAAGAGCATAATAGTAATGTAGTTAGGAATGTAGTTTAACTTTAGAAGAATGTATGCAAAAGATGCACTGGTGTCATAATAATAATAAATCTTACCATGCCATTTTCATGGATGTTGTTGTAGTTCAACACGTGGACTAGTGGCATGTATTGACCATAATGTGGAGGAGTTCC
The DNA here is from genome assembly GCF_002162155.2 of Triticum dicoccoides. Classification (NCBI taxonomy): domain Eukaryota; kingdom Viridiplantae; phylum Streptophyta; class Magnoliopsida; order Poales; family Poaceae; genus Triticum; species Triticum dicoccoides. The sequence continues at coordinate 139,358,195 of NC_041385.1, forward strand.
ATATCTTATTGAAAGTCTCAACATCAATAATAAAGGAGACAAGATGATCTTTCTCCTCGTAAGTTAGTTCAGAGCCATCAGTATAGTAGGTTTTGTCTACTACTTTCCGAACATTTTTTGAAGATTGGAAATAAGCTGTCAACTGTTTTCATAAAAATAATATAAATTACTTAATAAATATGTTTGAGAAACTCACATAAAGGGAGAAGTGGAAGCGTGTCAACATCGACCCAAATGTCAATATAGCTTCGTCGATATTATCTTCGTCGATGTCATCTTTAGGATCACCCACATCGAAGGTGACATGCATACCCTCCAGAAAAACATATGCCTTGCATAGTGTTGCCCAATTCGAGCAACCAAAATGGGAGTAGGTCACCGCATTGTATAGCTTTACGTCAAAAGCATAACCATGATCGGTCCTAAGGTTAACTCTCTTTATCTCCATATTCTCGTGATCTTCAAAATCCAGCTTCTCCAAGACATAACGTCTTGCATGGCAGGTGTCGGTTCTATATCTGACATATCTCGTATTAGGGGTCCTAAGCTAGGCGTCTTGGAGCGATGGTAACACGGACACAGGATTTTACCTAGGTTCGGGCTCTCTCGAAGAGATAATACCCTACGTCCTGCTTTTGATTGTATTGATATGGGTGTAGTATAGGGTACATGTATCTACCACGAGATTGTTCTAATGAATATCAGATCATCTATTGACTAGCCTGGACTTGATTTATATAATACACCGAAGGCCTGGGGTTTTAGGAGAGTCCTCGTCTTGTGCGCCAAGTCTTGTGGAAACCTCTGAAGGAAATATGCCCTAGAGGCAATAATAAAGTTGTTATTTCATATTTCCTTATATCATGATAAATGTTTATTATTCATGCTAGAATTGTATTAACCGGAAACTTGATACATGTGTGGATACATAGACAAAACACAGTGTCCCTAGTAAGCCTCTACTAAACTATCTCATTGAACAAAGATGGTTAAGTTTCCTAACCATAGACATGTGTTGTCATTTGATGAACGGGATCACATCATTAGGAGAATGATGTGATGGACAAGACCCATCCGTTAGCTTGGCGTAATGATCGTAAAGTTTTATTGCTATTGCTTTCTTCATGACTTATACATATTCCTTTGACTATGAGATTATGCAACTCCCGGATACCGGAGGAATACCTTGTGTGCTATCAAACGTCACAACATAACTGGGTGATTATAAAGATGCTCTACAGGTATCTCTGAAGGTGTTTGTTGGGTTGGCATAAATTGAGATTAGGATTTGTCACTCTGAGTATCGGAGAGGTATCTCTGGGCCCTCTCGGTAATGCACATCATAATAAGCCTTGCAAGCAATGTGACTAATGAGTTAGTTGTGGGATGATACATTACGGAACGAGTAAAGATACTTGCCGGTAACGAGATTGAACTAGGTATGGAGATACAGATGATCGAATCTCGGGCAAGTAACATACCGATGACAAAGGGAATTACGTATGTTGTCATAAGGTTCGACCGATAAAGATCTCCATAGAATATGTAGGAGCCCATATGGGCATCCAGGTTCCGCTATTGATTATTGACCAGAGAGGTGTGTCGGTCATGTTTACATAGTTCTCGAACCCGTAGGGTCCGCACGCTTAATGTTCATTGGCGATATAGTACTATATGAGTTATGTATGTTGGTGACTGAATGTTGTTCGGAGTCCCGGATGAGATCACGGACATGACGAGGAGCTCCGGAATGGTCCGGATGTACAGATTGATATATAGGATGATATGGTTCGGCCAAGGGGTGAAGCCCACGGGGCTTTAGGTCGGTGCAAAAGGAGTTTTGCGGAGGCCAGGGGGCCAAATGCTGGAGACCCTAGCGTCTGGGCCAGACGCCAAGGACCGTGGCGTTTGGTCCTGGAAGTCTGAGAAGGACTCTTTCTTGCGGGAAAAACTGACTTTGAGGAGGCTTTTACTCCAAGTTTCGACCCTAGGGCTCAACATATAAATAGAGGGGTAGGGCTAGCATCTGGAACACATCAAGAATCACCAAGCCGTTTGCCGGCAACCCCGTCCCCTCTAGTTTATCCTCTGTCATAGTTTCCGTAGTGCTTGGCGAAGCCCTGCGGAGATTGTTCTTCACCAACACCGTCACCACGCCGTTGTGCTGCCGGAACTCATCTACTACTTCGCCCCTCTTGCCGTATCAAGAAGGCGAGGATTTCATCGAGCTGAACATGTGCTGAACGCGGAGGTGCTGTACTTTCGGTACTTGATCGGGACGGATCGTGAAGGTGTATGACTGCATCAACCGCGTTGACAAACGCTTCCACTTTGCGATCTTCAAGGGTATGAAGATGCTCTCTGATGACCCACAAGTATAGGGGATCAATTGTAGCTCTTTTCGATAAGTAAGAGTGTCGAACCCAACGAGGAGCAAAAGGAAATGACAAGTAGTTTTCAGTAAGGTAATGTCTGCAAGTGCTGAAATTGTAAGTAGCAAGTATTTTGATAGTAAGATAATTTGTAACAAGCAAGTAACGATAATAGTAACAAGTATGCAGCAAGGTAGCCCAATCCTATTGAGGCAAAGGACATGCCAAAATGGTCTCTTATGATAAGCAAAGTGTTCTTGAGGGTACACGGGAATTTCATCTAGTCACTTTCATCATGTTGGTTTGATTTGCGTTTGCTACTTTGATAATTTGATATGTGGGTGGACCGGTGCTTAGGTGATGTTCTTACTTGAACAAACCTCCTAATTATGATTAACCCTCCCGCAAGCATCCGCAACTACGAGAAAAGTATTAAGAATAAATTCTAACCATAGCATTAAACTCTAGGATCCAATCAGTCCCTTACGGAATAGTGCATAAATTGGGGTTTAAGTTTCTGTCACTCTCGCAACCCACCATCTATTTACTACTCCACAATGCATTCCCTTAGGCCCAAATATGGTGAAGTGTCATGTAGTCGACGTTCACATGACACCACTAAGGGAATCACAACATACATACCATCGAAATATCAGACACATATCAAATTCACATGAATACTTGCAACAGGATTTATCCCGTGACCTCAAGAACGAAAGTAACTACTCACAAACAATAAACATGCTCATGATCAGAGGGGTATTAATATGCATAATGGATCTGAACATATAATCTTCCACCAAATAAACCATATAGTAATCAACTACAAGATGTAATCAACACTACTAGTCACCCCCTAGCAACAATCTATAGTTCCGGTAACAAGATTGAATACAAGAGATGAACTAGGGGTTGAGATGAGATGGTGCTGGTGAAGATGTTGATGGAGATTGCCCTCCCCAAGATGGGAGAGTTGTTTGTGATGATGATGACAATGATTTCCCCCTCCGGGAGGGAAGTTCCCCCGGCAGAATTGCTCTGCCGGAGGGCAAAAGTGCTCCTGCCCAAGTTCCGCCTCGAGACGGCGACGCTCCATCCCGAAAGTCTTCTCCTTATTTTTTCTAGGTCAAAATGACTTATATACCAGAAGATGGGCACCGAAGGTGGGCCAAGGAGGCCACAACCCACCAGGGTGCGCCTGGGGGGCCTGGCGCGCCCAGGTGGGTTGTGCCCACCTGGTGGCCCCCCTTTGGTGTTTATTGGCTACAGTATTTCTTAAATAATCCATAAAAAATCTCCGTGAAGTTCCATCTTATTTGGAGTTGAGCAGAATAGGTGGCCTGACGTAGCTTTTCCAGGTACAGATTTCCAGCTGCCGGAATTCTCCCTCTTTGTGTGTACCTTGTAAATTATGAGAGAAAAGGCATTAGAATTACTCCAAAAAGCATTATTATGGATAAAAACATTATAAATAACAATAAGAAAATATGATGCAAAATGGACATATCAACTCCCCCAAGCTTAGACCTCGCTTGTCCTCAAGCGAAAACCGAAATCGAGAAACATGTACACATGCTTTGAGAGAGAGGTGTCGACAAAAACAAAATACAGACATAGAAGCATCATGTTGATTATTATAACATCAACAAATTTAAACATAAGACTTTTATCATAGAACTTTTATCATACACTTCCCATGAATAAGTAATAGTTCATCACACAATCGAAGTATAAAGCAAAAACTCTATTAGAAACCAACAAACTATGTTCTCAGTAAATTTTGCAACTACAATTCATCCTCTTTTCAGGAAGGGTCACGTGTCGAAGCCTTTTAAGCAAGTCCACATACTCAACCATCATATAGTCTTCTATGATTGCTAACACTCACCTCATACCCATGAGCAAAACGTTTCAACCGGACACATAGAAAGATAGGGGCTTATAGTTTCGCCTCCCAACATACTCACCTCAAGGGTGATGTCAACAATAATAACTCATGCTATCTATATTCAACTAGACATATGTGCCTAGATATTTCCTCACCACATGATGCTTGCCAAAGGAGAAAAATAAAAAGGAATAGAAGGAAAACTTTGACTCTTTGCATAAAAGTAAATACATAAAACTAAAGGATAGGCCCTTCGCAGAGGGAAGCAGAGGTTGTCATGCGCTTATTTGTTTGTATGCTCAACCCCTTAGTGTAAAAGAACGTCATGTTACATTGCCCCTTAAGATAACAACCTTTATTATGCAGTTTGTCGCTTTTATTCTTTGTCATCCAAGTTCGTGCAACGCTCAATTTTCTCTTACACTAAACAATCTCACACATTTAGAAGCAATTTTTATTGCCTTTTTGCACCGATGACAACTTACTTGAGGGATCTTGCTCAATCCCTATGTAGGTATGGTGGAAACTTGAAAAAGATTTGGGTTTAAGGGTTTTTGGATGCACAAGTAGTATCTCTACTTAGTGCGGAATTTTTAGCTAGCAAAGAAGGGGAGCCTTGGCGCAGTGGTAAAGCTGCTGCCTTGTGACCATGAGGTCATGGGTTCAAGTCCTGGAAACAGCCTCTTACAGATATGTAGGGAAAGGCTGCGTACTATAGACCCAAAGTGGTCGGACCCTTCCCTGGACCCTGCGCAAGCGGGAGCTACATGCACCAGGTTGCCCTTTTTTTTAAATATAGGGGGCAAGCACCACATGTTAAAGGATCTATGACAATATGACTTCTATGTGAATATAAACAAACATAAACCATTACGTTGTCTTCCTTGTCCGACGTCAACAATTTTGGCATATAATATTCTGATGAGGGCTCACAATCACAAAAAAAATTTAGGATAGTGTATTTATATGTGAATCTTACCTTCCCTTATTAATTCTTTCACGAGTTGCATCACTGACTAATGCTATGTTTGTCAATCTCTAATAAAATTTTCTTACCTATACTTTTCCTTATGTGGTGCTATCACCTACCATAGGATTAGTATATGATCTTATTGATTTATTTCCTTTCTTTTATTTGCTTTCTTTCTCTTTTTTTTCTTTCTTATTTCTTTTCTTTATTTGCAACATGAAAGTAAAGAAAGTAAAAACTCAAACTAAACTTTATTCTATAACTTGCACACGATTATAATGATGGATCACTTAGCAAACTCACAAATATGAAAGGATCAAACTAAACTTTTATTTCATTAAAGCAAAAAGATCGAACTAAGATAAGTAAAAGCAAAAATATAGTGGGGTGATACGATACCGGGGCATCTCCCCCAATCTTGGCGGAAGCCAAGGGGAGTGACAATACCCGATACTCAGTTCTCCTTTGGTGGTGAAGAAGATGGTGGTGGTGATGAAGAAGAGGCGTTATCCTCACATTTCCATGGCAGTGGTCCACCATCATAAGAGGAAGAGTGAGTCTCACGGGTCCCGCAACTAGCAGCCAAACTCATACCTTTAAACCTCGCCTAATATTCAAAGACTTGGTTATGGAGGTCATAGATCTGGCTTTGGAGGAAGTTGATTTTCTCATTGAAGGTGAAGACGATGTCCTTCATGGGCTTGCCGTCCACCTTGAGATCACGGGATAGATCCGTGATAATGAGGTGATTGGCATGGAGTCCACGCTCCACCATCCCCTTGCACCGGAAGACATCTTGCTCCAAAGCTTCAAGCCTAGCCTCCATGGTTCCCGTCCCCGTGGGGCAGGGCACATCGCAAAGGTGAAGCACCCCCCTCATGCATCTCAATGACCTGAGGGTGCTGCACCACCTCCCACAAATATGGGTTGATGACATTCTTGAAGAACTTGTCCTTGGAGGAGCATGAAGCCGCCATGATAGATGGGATCTGACAGAAAACAACAAGGAAAAAGAGAACAAAGGATTTTCTTTGTGATACGGTGGTTAACAGGTTCAGGAAGTATATATAGATTCTTTATCTTGGAGGACAAGTACATGGAAGAAAAACGGAGTTCGGAAGGTGCCCCAGGTGGGCACAACCCACCTGGGTGCGCCAGGCGGCCTGGCGCGCCCTAGTGTCTTGTGCCCACCAGGGGACGCTTCCTAGGAGTTTCTTTATTCCCAAAATTCTAAATTATTCCAAAACTGACAAAAAATATTTTTGCAGATTTTCGGAGTCTGTTTACTTACTGTACCACGTACCTCCTTATTTTGATGATTCTGGAGTGTTTCAGAAGGACTCTTTTATGTGTTCTTCTGGTGTTAAAGTTTGGACAATATTGCTTTCAACATTAATAGGCGTACCTGAGATATAATGCTTTATTCGTTGCCCATTGACAACCTTCGGGTTAGTGCCTTCAAAATTATTTATTTTGATGGCTCCAGACTGGTAAACCTCCTCAATGACATAGGGGCCTTCCCATTTTGAGAGGAGTTTGCCTGCAAATAATCTGAAACGAGAGTTGTACAAAAGAACATATTCTCCGACTTTAAACTCACGTTTTTGAATTCTTTTGTCATGCCATCTTTTAACTTTCTTTGCATTTTCATAAGCTTGGGTTCTCCATTCATGTAATGAGCTTATATCAAATAACCTCTTTTCACCAACAATTTTGAAATCATAGTTGAGTTCTTTAACTGCCCAATAAGCTTTATGTTCTAACTCAAGAGGTAAATGACAAGGTTTTCCATAAACCATTTTATAAGGAGACATACCCATAGGATTTTTATAAGCTGTTCTATAAGCACAAAGTGCATCATCTAATTTCTTAGACCAATTCTTCCTGGACCTATTGACAGTCTTTTGCAAAATTAACTTTATTTCTCTATTGCTAAGTTCAACTTGACCACTAGATTGTGGAGGATAAGGTGATGCAATTCTATGGTTAACGTCATACTTAGCAAGCATTTTATGGAAAGCACCATGAATAAAGTGTGAACCACCATCAGTCATTAAATATCTAGGGACTCCAAACCTTGGGAAAATAACTTCCTTAAGCATTTTAATAGAGGTGTTGTGATCAATATGTCGGATTTAGGGTTCCGGCAGACCCTTGAGGTTCGAACACTGGGGTGCGCGCGGAGGTTTCACCTTCTACCTACCTGTTCCTCGCCGAATCGCTAGGATCTAAACTACGAGAAGAACAACACAAGAGACATAGGGTTTATACTGGTTCAGGCCACCATTGTGGTGTAATACCCTACTCCAGTGTGTGGCGTGGTGGATTGCCTCTTGGGCTGATGATGAACAATACAAGGAAGAACAACCTCGCGAGGGTCTGTTCTTGTGGTGGTGGTGTCCCTTTGGAAGGGTTGATTCTAGGCGCCTATCTTATCTCCAGATTCCTATTCAGATCTCGGTCCCCCCCTCTACCCTGTGGGTATCCAGTCCTATTTATAGGCGAAGGCCCTGGGCCTCTTCCCAAATATTGAGCGGGAAGGGCGCCAACAATTGGCCAATTTGAAGGGGAACATCTAGTACACTTATCCCGACTAAAGTTGGTCCTCGCCTGTCAAAGGCTCTGGTGGTGACGCCGGCTTGGGCTCCACGGTGACCTCCATCCTGCCGTTGGACTGGTCTTGGTCTTGTTGCACCGAAACGGATGCCTTTGCTTGATGCTTCCGCCTGCGCTTGCTCCCCTTGCACCAAAGAGGAAAGAAGGACACTGCGCGGGCTGGCGCCCGGCTGGCGCCCTTGGTCGTCATGGCTCGCGTCATGGGCACCTCCCGAGGTACCCCGCCTTGAACTCTCCGCCTCCTTGTGAGCTAGCCTAACGAGGCCGTGCCTGAGGAAGCTCCTTGTCGTCCGCCCCGCGAGGCTTGGCCCCTCGCGAGGGTCTTGAGCTTGTGTTAATGAAGATGGGCCGTGCTGGGCCCCCTTTGAGCCACGCCGCAGGCCGCACGCAGGCAAGTCTGGGGACCCCCATTCCCAGAACGCCGACAGTAGCCCCCGGGCCCAAGGCGCGCCTGGACTTGGCCGAGCAGAGAAGCGAAAGGGCAAGTGCGAAGCATCGCGGGCCCTAACAGTCTGCGGCCTTGGGTGCCGCGTGGTGGTTGATTGGATGTGGGCGCCTCCACAACCACGCGAGTTGATAAGGAGCGGCACCTGCCCTCTGCCTCCTTTGCTCTCTCCAGTTGCTGCTCAGATCCCCTTTCTTGCGCCTCTCCTTCCTTCCTTCGAAATCTCCAGATCTACTCCACCCGCGCGCCCTAGTCAGACATGGCGCCTCGCCAGGCCCCGGCCGGAGCTTGGTATTCATCCGCCTTGGACTTGCCGAACGTGTCGGAGGCGAGCCTTGCCCGGGTGCGCCAGATGGCAGCGGCGCAGGGCGTCAACGGGGCGAAGGTGTTCAAGGCCGGCTCTGCCCTCCCTGAGGGCCAAGGGAGCACCTTTTATCCGCTCTTCGTGAGCGCCATTGTTGCCGGTCTGGTGCCTCCCTTCTCTGAGTTCTTCTTTTCTGTCCTCTGCCATTACAACCTTCAAGCTCTGCACCTCCACCCCAACTCTGTCCTCCTTCTGGCAATCTTCGCCTACTATTGCGAGGCTCACGTGGGGGTGAAGCCCTCTGTGGCCCTACTGCGCCACTACTTCTTCCTCCGGACCTCTCGTGGTTCCGTCTCTGCGTGTGCGAGCTTCATCGCATATGGCAGCTCCATCGCCATTTCGAATCCCGGGAAAAGGATTGAGGGCTTCAGGAGCAAGTGGGTCATGGTTGACGATGGGCGCGTCCACCCCCGGCTGGTCTTGCCGGGGCACCCCTCAAGCTCTGACGACTGGTCTCGAGTGGAGCTTGTGGATCCCCGCGCAAGGCTGGTGTTGGAGAAGATGGATGCGGATCTGAGGCCGGCCAGCATGGCGGCGGCAAAGCTGACTGGCGCCTCGCTGCTGAGGGAGTTCCTGGAGCATCAGCCGGCTCCGCTTCGTCAGTACTCGCTTCCGATGTGGAGGCCCCACCCGAGCCCCGCGGTCCTGGCCGATGAGGATTTGGTCGTGGTCCTCCAGTCTTTGGTCGGGGTGACATGGCAAGGCTGGAGGGCGCTCCGACGCCCTTGTTCCTTCGTGAGGACTGGGAGGAGGTTGTGGGATCCATGCCCGTCTTCAACGGGGACGGGCCTGCGCCCGCGGGGGCTCCCGAGGACCTGGTGGACGTATCCTCCAGCAACTCCAGCGAAGAGAGGGAGGAAGGGGAGCAGGAAAAGGGGGCTGACTCCGAGGCAGAGTCAAGGGCTCATCCTCTTCGGCGCAAGTCCCGCACTCTCCGCCTTCCTCTGAGTGATGACGACGAGGGTGATGATGAGCAGGGCGGCGGGAGCCTGCCCCTGGTCCCGAAGAAGGACCGGACTAGGCTGATCCCCCGTGGGTACGCCCCAGTCCCGAGGCGATTTGCAGGCGCTCCACCTGCACCTGCGCTCCTTGAGGCTGATCCTTGCAACCGGCTCTCGGGCTTCAAGTACGGCCGGAGGCTGCTCGAGCCTGCGGGCGACGACCTGTAAGTGCTTGATCCCTGTCTTGTTTCTTGTTTCGTCGCTAAGGCTTGATGTCCGTATCTCCCGGCTAGGCTGGCGCCCACGGCAAAGAAGCCGAAGGGGGCTCCTGAGACTTCATCCGCGGTAGCGCCTCTGCTCGCGAAAGAAGATGAACGTGACGCGCAGGCTTCTCCTGCCCAGGCGTCCATGCGAGGCCCTGCCGAGCCGGCTGGGGCGAGCTCGGCTCCTATGGCCCTGGCGACTCCCGAGGCGCCCCCGCTTGACGCCGCCACCACAACCGCTGGGGCGCAGCAGGCTCCGCCTCAGGACACCGTGGTCACGCTGCCGTCTTCTCCTCCTCCCCCGCTGACTGCTGCTTCCCCATCTCCTCCTACTGTCCTGGATTTTGCTGCTGCCAAACTGGACCGTCTGCGGCGGGATCTTCTGAGGGCCGACCCTCGTTTGGTGTCCGGGCGCTTGGAGCTAGCCTCTAGCTGGATTCGCTCCGATGCTTCGATTTGGGCGGCGTTGGTCCAGGCCTCGACGGCCTGCGACGAGGAGAAGCAGGCCGTCCTTGGGGCGAAGGTTGCCCTCGACACCGCCTTGGGGGAGGCGGCTAGTGCCCGAGGTCGTTGCGAGGTGCTGGAGGGTGAGCTGAAGGGCCTGCAGGACCGGCTCGCCGAGGAGACTCACCTTCGCCTAGAGCAGGAGGACGGCATGAAGGCTCGCGAGGCGGCCGTCAAGGACCGGGACGCCAAGCTCAAGAAGCGCCATGACCGCCTAGGCGCGCTGGAGCGAGAGCTGGAGGCGAGGAAGGTTGAGTTGGATGGCAAGGCACGAGTTCTTGCTGAGGATTGTGTGGCCTTTGCGGAGATGGAGGAGAAGGCCCGCGCTTCACTGAAGACGCTCTATGAGAGCGGCCTGGAGAGCCCGCTGGCCGGCGAGGAGGACGGCCCTGCCAAGCTGCTTCCTTTCCTGGTTCGTGCCCTTGAAGATGTCGCCCTTGGCCTTGGCCCTACGACTGAGGCCGAGGCACGCATCTTGTCTTCTGCGGCGCTGACGCGGGTCTTCACCCACATCTATCTTCGCGACCCCAACGTCGACCTCGACGGCCTGCTGGAGCCAGCGAGTGGCGAGCATGCCGCTGCCACTGCTGAGGCCGTGAACGGTCGTGCAGAGGCTCTGCTGGGGAAGTTCCGGGCCTTCAGCACCAGGCCGAAGCGGAGCGCTGCTAGCCCGGCAGCTCCGCAAGGTGAACCCGCTCCGCGCAACTCCACGGCCGGCAAGTGACTCCGTTGTGGCTCCCGCCCTGCTTTTAGTTTCTGCACATGTATCAGGCCTCGAGGAGGCGTTAAAACTTGCATTTGGTGCTGTGATAACAGTATGGGCTATAATATTTGCTTTTGAATTCCTTGACATTTGCGCTATTTCCTTCCTACTTGCTTGTGTCCTACGCTGGCAGAGCCCGGCCCCGCGCATACCTCAGCCGCCGTTAGCCCCGACCGGAAACTAGGACGGGACCAAGGAGTGAGGGGCTACGTGACAAGTTAGGCTCCTGAGTCGCGATGCTCAGGAGTCCCCCTTGGTGCTCGAACAACAAGTAGGGAGGCGAGATGTGGGGGTGGATCTACCGTTCTATGTCTGCAGAGCCCGGCCCCGCGCATACCTCAACCGCCGTTAGCCCCGACCGGAAACCAGGACGGGACCAAGGAGTGAGGGGCTATGTGACCAGTTAGGCTCCTGAGTCACGATGCTCAGGAGTCCCCCTTAACGCTCAAACGACCTTCATACCTTGGCTCCGCTCGGGGAGGGACGCGCGACGAACCAGGCCCGGGGGGCCTGGCTGGGTGGCGTGCATCTGGGCGTGACCCAGGCGTAGCCCCCGTGCCCAGCCCCCTCGCGCGGCACTCCCGAGGGGAGGCGTTACGATGAGGCTAGACACTGAGCTCTGGGCTCCCTGAGGTTGATGTGACCCGGGGGGCCACCCTCAGTTGTTTATCACCAGCGCGGAGCATAGCGCTTCCGTATGCGTACGGGCATAGCCGCTCCTCGGCAGTGTCGTCAGCCAGCGCAGAGCATGGTGCTTCCACTTGTGCGTGGGAGGGGGCTCCCCTCCGGGAGGAGCCCCCGAGGCGTGTACAGCCCTGCCCTGACACGTGGCTGGCACGGTAGGGCTTGATGAGGTGTATCTGGGCACCCGTGAGCCAGCGCGAGACTCACGGGGCCCTACCTCAAGGCGGGTTACGCCTGGCTCTAGGCCTTATCTTGGAGTGTGTTCCTGCAAATTTAGCTAGATGCCGATGCTCTACGTCCTCGGGTCCCGCTCTCGGGCTGGTCTCAGCCGTTGCTGGTCTGCCGAGGCGCGATGCCGTGGGCAGACCAGAGGGTGAGGGCCGGAGAGCCGGTAGGAGCCCTGAGTCGCAATGCTCAGGCACCCCCCTTTAACGCGCAAGCTGGGTTAGATGTCGAAACTCTACGTCCTCGGGTCCCGGCTCTCGGGCTGGTCTCAGCCGTCGCTG
>NC_041385.1:139370813-139412620 GCF_002162155.2 Triticum dicoccoides
CAGGACGGAGGGTGAGGGCCGGAGAGCCGGTAGGAGCCCTGAGTCGCGATGCTCAGGCACCCCCCCCTTTAACGCGCAAGCTTGGTTAGATGTCGAAACTCTACGTCCTCGGGTCCCGGCTCTCGGGCTGGTCTCAGCCGTCGCTGGCATGCTGGGGCGTGATGCTGTGGGCAGGCCAGAGGGTGAGGGCTGGAGAGCCGGTAGGAGCCCTGAGTCGCGATGCTCAGGCACCCCCCCCTTTAACGCGCAAGCTTGTGACATCCAAGAAGGAAAAGGTACCATGAACAGGCACCAAACAACAAGCATGACGGGTCGAAAACATGGCTCTAAGGTAAATGCAAGAGGGGTACATGCCATTGGGTCTGACCCAAGCGGCTTGGGGATAATGCAGCCCAAGGGGCGCCCCCAGCAGAGTGAGCTAAGAACATGAAATAAAAGAGATACACGCCACAGGGACGGACCCACACGGCCTGGGAATAATGCAGCCCTGAGGGCGCTCCCAGCTGGAAATGAAACTAGAAAGATGTCACCTGATGACGCTGAAGACGAAGGGGTGTTGATGCAGCAGACTCGGTGGGCTACAGGGGCAGATCCTCACGAGCCCCCAGGCCCTGGGGCCTCGGGAGGCTCCGGAGGCGCTGGTGGCTCCTCGCGGACCGTCTCCATCTCCACCAGGGCTGCGGAGCGCCTGACCTCTTGAGCCTCCAGGATGGCCCTCATGATGCGCTGGTACGCAGCAGCCGTGTTCGGCGAGCCGTAAGGCATGCGAACGTAGCTGTGAGGCGGACCCTCGCAGCGTCCCACTCGCGAAGGCCAGAGGCGCTCCTGAGACGCGGCTTGGTTGAGCCCTGGTATGTCGATGCAGACGTGCATCCCACCATCCTCGCCTGGATGGGGGGCCACAACAGGTAAGCGGTGGCTGCCTCTCATGACCCTTGACTCCTGTAGCTCCTGAATGACCTTGCTGACAAACTCCTGAGGGTTTGGCCCTCCTTGCCTTGCTCCTTCTTGATGGAAACGTGCTTCGAAGCACGCCTCCACGTGGTGCCCAAGCGCCTCCCTCGTGACCTTGGCGAGGTCGACGACCCTCCAGGGGAGAGCCCCCGAGCCCTGCCTGAGGAGGGCGCCAGGTGCGCTTCCCTATGCGATGGAAGGAGGTTCCCCCTAAGCAGGCGCGGGTCCTAAGGGACCTGCCTCCTGAGGGGCCAGGCCAGCCGATGTCTTCTTCTTCTTGGGGGCGGCCTCGGGAAGCCTCCTGCTTCCGTGATCCGGGTCTTCCAGTGATGCGGCCTGAAAGGCTCTCTCTAGGGAGCAAACTGCGTCTCTCTCTTCGCAGGGCACCGTGATGACTCCGCCACTTCCTGGCATCTTGAGGACGTTGTAGCCGTGGTGGGTCACGGCCATGAACTTGGCCAGTGTTGGGTACCCGAGGATGGCGTTGTATGGCAGGCGAATGTGGCGATGTCAAAGTCGATGAGCTCGGTGCGGTAGTTGTCGCGTGCCCCGAAGGTGACAGGGAGGCGGACCTGCCCAATCGAGACTGTGGAGCCGTCGGTGACTCTGGAGAAAGGCTTGGTTGGCTGAAGCTGACTGTAGGGTACTTGGAGATTGTTGAATGTTTCCACGGTCAGGACGTTGAGCCCTGCTCCGCCATCGATGAGGGTCCTGGTGACTAGCACGTTGCTGATGATTGGGGAACAGAGCATCGGGAGGACTCCGGCTGTGGCCGCGCACTTGAGCTGATCCGCTGAGCTGAACGTGATGGCACACGCCGACCACCTGAGAGGGTGCGTGGCCTCGAGCTTGGGGAGGACTGCATTCACTTCGCGGGTGAACTGCTTGAAGATGCGCTGAGAGGCTGGGGCTTGGGCTCCGCCTAGGATGCAGGCGATCGCACGTGGTTCCTGGAAGCCCCCAGCCCCTTCGTCCTGATGACGGTCCTCATTCCTCCTTGGCCGCGGCGGTAGCGGAGGGAGGCCTGCGTTACCTTGCAGGCGATCCTCGCGAGGCTGATCCCTCCAGCCTCCCTCGCGAGGCGGGTCCTGCCAGCGATCCTCGCGGGGTTGGTCGCGCTACCCTTGACATGGGCCGCGGTCTTCCCAGCGTCCTGCGTTCCTTCCTCCTCCTCGTCCGTAGCCCCGGTCGCTGCGGTCAGGACGCCGGCCAGTCCGTCCTTCACGCACGGCCCTGAGCTCTTGGCATTCATTGATGTTATGGGTGTGGAGGTCATGGTACACGCAGTACCGACTACCCTTGGAGGATTCGGGCCGATCTCTGCCCCGCTTGGTGTTTGGTTCTGCCGCGAGCACGACAGCCCCCTTGCGCTTCACGTCCTTGGCCTTGGGCTTCTTCTCTTCAGGGTCTGCGGCAGGCAACTCGAGGAGGGAGAGACGCCCTTCCTCAGCCCTGGCACACTTGGTCGCCAGGTTGAACAACTCCAAGGAAGTGCACAAATCTTCATGCATCGCGAGCTCCTCCTTCATTTTGACGTCACACACGCCGTCAGAGAAGGCTGAGATGATGGCCTCCTCGGTCACCTTGGGAATCTTGAGGCGCGTGTTGTTGAAACGCTGGATGTACTCCTGCAGGGTTTCTCCTGGTTGCTGCTTGATGCGGTGCATGTCGCTCACGGCGGGTGGCCGGTCGCGAGTACCCTGGAAGTTGGCGATGAAGCGGGTGCGCATCTCGTCCCAGGAGGAGATCGTGCCTGGGGCCAGGTTCAGAAGCCAGGTGCGGGCCCCGTCCTTGAGAGCCATGTGAAACCAATTTGCCATGACCTTCTCGTCTCCGTTGGCAGCCTCGATGCCCAGCTCATAGAGCTGGAGGAACTCTGCAGGGTCCGCCGTGCCGTTGTAGCGAGGAGGCAGGTCTGGCTTGAACTTGCCGGGCCACGCGAGCTCCTCCTTCATTTTGACGTCACGCACGCCGTCAGAGAAGGCTGAGATGATGGCCTCCTCGGTCACCTTAGGAATCTTGAGGCGCGCGTTGTTGAAACGCTGGATGTACTCCTGCAGGGTTTCTCCTGGTTGCTGCTTGATGCGGTGCATGTCGCTCACGGCGGGTGGCCGGTCGCGAGTACCCTGGAAGTTGGCGATGAAGCGGGTGCGCATCTCGTCCCAGGAGGAGATCGTGCCTGGGGCCAGGTTCAGAAGCCAGGTGCGGGCCCCGTCCTTGAGAGCCATGTGAAACCAATTTGCCATGACCTTCTCGTCTCCATTGGCAGCCTCGATGCCCAGCTTGTAGAGCTGGAGGAACTCTGCAGGGTCCACCGTGCCGTCGTAGCGAGGAGGCAGGTCTGGCTTAAACTTGCCGGGCCACGCGACGGTGCGTAGCTCGGTGGTGAAGGTGCGGCAGCCCGCTGTGGCCACAGGAGGCCTTGGAGGACGAAGGGCTCGGTCCCGCGGGTCCCCGTGCGCCGCAGCCGGGTGCAGCGCGGGGTCTTGACGTGCTGGAGCAGGAGCGTGGTCGGGACGAGCCGGAGCAGGGAATGCTCGGGCAGCTTCTCGAGGGCGAGGGACCTCTTGGCAGCTCTGCTCCTGCCGCGCTGGTTCCTGACGGGGCGGGTTCCACCCAAGGGCCGCGTGCCTCGGAGCTAGGGCGCCTTCTTGAGGGGGAGGCGGCTGAGGTGCCCTAGGAGCTTCATTGCCCGCGCATGGCGGGGCGCGGTGTAGCGAGAAGGATGGCGCGGGGGAGGCCCCAGCAGCGCGGACGAGTTCGGCGACTCGGTCGAGCCATTCTTCATAGACGTTGTTGACGGGGTGGTAGCGCAGGAGCTCGTTTGCCGCGATGAGCGCAGCTCGAGCCTCCATGGATGCGCGGGGCGCGCGGGACGAAGAACCAGCGGGGGTGAGCGAGGGCGTAGCGGTGCGGCCGTCTCGCCTCATGGACGGGTGCTGGGACGATGCTTGCTGCTCGTTCCCCGCCGGGCCGGTGGCGGCGTTGACGGCAGGTGACGGGGAACGATGAGGGCGCCCGCCGACAGGAGCCGTCTGGGCGACGCGGGAAGCGAGGGCGGCTCGGCGCTCGGCGCGAACCCGGCGTGCGTCAGACATGGTCGCGACGGTCGGAGAAGAACATGGCGACGGAAGGCGAAATCCGGAGCACCCCTACCTGGCGCGCCAAATGTCGGATTTAGGGTTCCGACAGACCCTTGAGGTTCGAACACTGAGGTGCGCGCGGAGGTTTCGCCTTCTACCTACCTGTTCCTCGCTGAATCGCTAGGATCTAAATTACAAGAAGAACAACACAAGAGACACAGGGTTTATACTGGTTCAGGCCACCATTGTGGTGTAATACCCTACTCCAGTGTGTGGCGTGGTGATTGCCTCTTGGGCTGATGATGAACAATACAAGGAAGAACTGCCTCGCGAGGGTCTGTTCTTGTGGTGGTGTTGTCCCTTTGGAAGGGTTGATTCTAGGCGCCTATCTTATCTCCAGATTCCTATTTAGATCTCGGTCTCCCCCTCTACCCTATGGGTGTCCAGTCCTATTTATAGGCGAAGGCCCTGGGCCTCTTCCCAAATATTGAGCGGGAAGGGCGCCAACAATTGGCCAATTTGAAGGGGAACATCTAGTACACTTATCCTGACTAAAGTTGGTCCTCGCCTGTCAAAGGCTCTGGTGGTGACGCCGGCTTGGGCTCCACGGTGACCTCCATCCTGCCGTTGGACTGGTCTTGGTCTTGTTGCACCAAAACAGATGCCTTTGCTTGATGCTTCCGCCTGCACTTGCTCCCCTTGCACCAAAGAGGAAAGAAGGACACTGCGCGGGCTGGCGCCCGGATGGCGCCCTTGGTCGTCATGGCTTGCGTCATGGGCACCTCGCGAGGTACCCCGCCTTGAACTCTCCGCCTCCTTGTGAGCTAGCCTGACGAGGTCGTGCCTGAGGAATCTCCTTGTCGTCTGCCCCGCGAGGCTTGGCCCCTCGCGAGGGTCTTGAGCTTGTGTTGATGAAGATGGGCCGTGCTGGGCCCCCTTTGAGCCACGCCGCAGGCCGCAAGCAGGCAAGTCTGGGGACCCCCGTTCCCAGAACGCCGACACAATACTACTAGTTGGAATAGCTTCTACCCATTTAGTAACATAATCAACAGCAACCAAAATATGTGTGTACCCATTAGAGGAAGGAAAAGGTCCCATGTAATCAAATCCCGAAACATGAAATGGTTCAACAACAAGTGAATAATTCATAGGCATTTCTTGACGCTTACCGATATTACCTATTCTTTGGAATTCATCACAAGATGAGACATACTTGCGAGCATCCTTGAAGAGAGTAGGCCAATAAAATCCAGATTGCAATACCTTGTGAGCAGTTCTATCTCCAGCATGATGCCCTCCATAAGCTTCGGAGTGTCATTTCCGTAGGATTTGTCCCTGTTCATGGTCGGGTACACAATGTCTAATAATACCATCCACTCCTTCTTTATAAAGATGTGGGTCATCCCAAAAGTAATGTCTTAAATCATAGAAGAATTTTTTCTTTTGTTGGTAAGTAAAGCTAGGTGGCAAATATTTAGCAACAATGTAATTAGCATAGTCAGCATACCAAGGAGTACTATTAGCAACATTTATTGCAGCTAACTGCTCATCAGGTAAACTATCATCAATAGGTAGTGGGTCATCAAGCACATTTTCAAGCCTAGACAAGTTATCAGCTATGGGGTTCTCAGCTCCTTTTCTATCAATGATATGTAAATCAAATTCTTGTAACAAGAGAACCCAACGAATAAGTCTAGGTTTAGCATCTTCTTGTCCATAAGATATTTAATAGCAGCATGGTCCGTGTGAACATTTACTTTGGAATCAACAATATAAGGTCTAAATTTATCACAAGCAAACACTACTGCTAAGAATTCTTTTTCAGTTGTAGCGTAATTTCTTTGAGCATTGTCTAGAGTTTTACTAGCATAATGAATAACATTCAATTTCTTATCAACTCTTTGTCCTAGAACAACACCAACAACATAATCACTAGCATCACACATATTTTCAAAAGGCAAGTTCCAATTAGGTGGTTGAACAATAGGTGCAGAGATTAAAGCTTTCTTGAGTGTTTCAAAGGCTTCAAGGCAATCATCATAAAAAACAAAAGGAATATCCTTTTGCAAAAGATTAGTAAGATGCCTAGAAATTTTAGAAAAGTCCTTAATAAACCTCCTATAGAAACCAGCTTGACCTAGGAAACTACGAATACCTTTGATGTCCTTATGACATGGCATTTTCTCAACTGCATCAACCTTAGCTTGATCCACTTCAATACCTCTTTCAGAAATTTTATGACCCAAGACAATGCCTTCATTAAACATAAAGTGGCACTTCTTCCAATTCAAGACAAGATTTGTTTGCTCACATCTCTGCAAAACTCGCTCAAGATTGCTTAAACAATCATCAAAAGACTTCCCATAAAAAGAAAAGTCATCCATGAATACCTCAACAATCTTTTCACAAAAGTCAGATAATATAGCCATCATACATCTTTGAAAGGTAGTAGGTGCATTATATAAACCAAAAGGCATACGTCTATAAGCATATGTTCCAAAAGGACAAGTAAAAGTGGTCTTTTCTTGATCAGGTTGAGAAACAGGTATTTGTGAAAAGCCAGAATATCCATCAAGGAAGCAAAAGTGTGTGTGCTTAGATAATCTTTCAAGAATTTGATCAATAAAAGGCAAAGGGTAATGTCGGAGTAAATGACCACGGGTACCCTAACCGGCTCCCCTGGCTCTTCAAAAAATATCGGACCGACTGAGCCCTCAAACATCCAAGACGCAGGGACGCCCTCTCTTGGCCGGCTGTCCCCCCGGCCGGCTGCTGGAAGGCGGCGAGGCTCTAAGAGCTCTCTCGAAGGGGGCCGACTCCTAGCAGCCGGCCACCAAAGTGGCCGACTCCTAGCAGGCGGCCTGACCCATACCCTCAAAGTTTGCACCCACATAACGGCGATAAGATGGGGTGTGGCTACAGTGAAGCCTGCGACCCCCGAATCCTGGAGCAAGCATGGCCACAGTGCGCCGTACGGGGCAGCCACTCCCCGTACAACGCAGCGCTGTTACCATGTTGACCATGACGTCGCCCACGACAGTCTGTCAGTATGGCCTACAGGCGGCGGGCCCCTCCTGCCAGAGAGATACCAGAAGGCGGCTGGACTTGACCAGCCGGCCTGGGGGAAGGCCGGCACCCAACAGTCGGCCAGCCCCGCCCTGGAAGTTTGTGCACCATTAAGCAGATAAGATGGGGTAAGGCTATAGTGAAAGCCCGCCAGGCGGTGGCACTGTAGCCATGCTTATCCCGACAAAGCCATCGTTAGCAGGAGTAAGGCTACCATAACCAGCAGCTGACAAGATCCCCGGGCTGTGGGCCAGGCCTGTCGGCCAAGAGGCTGGCAGGCGGCGGGACCCACCAGTCGGGGGGCCCCAGCGGTCAGCGGAGAAGCCGACAGACACTGACGGCCTGGACCCGCATCCAGTCGGATTACCATTGTACCCCTGGGGGGTAGGCCTATATAAACCCCCCCAGGGCACCCATGCAAAGGGTTGATCTCTTAGAGTTTCACACACCACATAGAGAAAAGAGGAGAGCTAGCCTTCACTACCAGAAATATGTCAACTTGTGACCTTCACTATTGGTCACTGAAAGGTCATTGTTTTTCATTTGCGACCTTTTTGTGACCAAAAACAGAAGGTCAAAAGCTGGCGGTCATAAACTGAAATTAATGACCTTCTCTGTGAGAAGGTCGTAGACGTTTACGACCAAAATAGAAGGTCATTGAACCCATGACCTTTTGTATTGGTCACTGGCTGTCTACCCAGGCCACGTCGGATCCGACGTGGCAATCTGACATGGCAAAATTGCGACCAATTCAAAAGGTCACTGACAAGATTCAGCCCGGTCCGATTAGGTGTTTTACATGGGCTAAGCCCAATAATTCAACCTATTTGTGTTTTTTCTGTCAAGTTTTGGTCAGTTTCATGGGCCAAGCCCTACAATTCGGCCTTTTTATTTTCTGGGCATAGGCCATTTTGCATTCCGTTTCATCCAGCCTTTTGTTTTTGTTTTTCATAAATGCACAATATTCCAGTCCACTATTGTTTGGGCCATAGCCTTTTTAGAGCCCAAATATTATTCGATCCAATAGACAAACATTCAACCTTTTTCATTCACAGATTTCAATTTTACACATTTCAACAGCAAACAATCAATAATTCTCACAATTAAATGATTAAATCCAAAAATCACTCTATGAAACTCACAATAGCACATCTGCACGATCCATCAAGTGTACATAAATCAGAAACAAATACAGAGGCACCAAAACATGGTGGCAACATCAATTAAAACTATTGTGCACATCTCTAGGCTTCTTCTGATCTTCGATCATAGCAGCAGTCGCCTCGACGACATTAGATCCTGATCTACATAAATTATTAGTGAGATACAGTGGTCGCTTGCCTCGTGCTGGCGGAACTTGTTGGTCATGTTCGCTGTTATAGTCAAGCAGCAGCCTCTTGTACTCAAAGGCCTATAAAATATAATGGATAAGTTAGATTGATTACTGTAGGTGCAACACATTTTCTGGAAGAGGCATAAACATGAAATGAAATAGATGTAGTATCATCACTACATGAATGGAGCATTATACTTGGAAGGAAAAAATAGCATCTTGGCACCAAGCAAACACTACTTGACAGGAAACTGTGCATTTCATCCTTGTATCCATTAGTAGCAAGATAACAACAATGATTCACATGGCACGAATAATTCATTATGAGGAAACATGTACAATACATAGCTTGCTGTAAGCAGGAAACACTAGTGCTCATATACCAAAATCAACGGCAATACTTATGGACGATAGTAACAAGGTTAAACATCGAAGAAAGCACTTGCGAAGATATCATCATTTAGGGGCATTTACATCACCAATGTGGCAAACTGCAAAGCTGGTCAGCAGAACATATTTGTCACCAGTTACAAGCATATTCTCGTTCATGCATAACTATAGTCAGCTCTATTTCAAAAACCAGAAGCAAACCAACCACCCTTCAACATTTCTGTACTATCTAAGCCAACAAAGTTGTCAACTCAAATACTTCTAGAAATCAGTGCCCATACGCACTTATAGGTTGCAAAAACACTAGAGTTTCACCACAACAGTGCACAAACTGCAACCGATGAATAAACAAATTAAACAACATGCCACAATTTCCTCAGTGCCTACAATACCACTGTGATTCATTGACATTGCCAGGGGCAAGGGAAGCACCCAGCGAGTGTTTCTACAAAGCTGGAGAGAGGGATAGCAACAAAGCAGAGCGGACCTTGGTCGTCTTGTGCGGCAGCCTGAAGGTTGTCCACCTCCTTGTAGCCTTCTCCTCGCCATCGCTGTGGTCGTGGTCAGGCGAAGACAGAAGAGGTCGGATCTGTAGCAGGAAGCAAGCTCATCATATTCATCCTTGCCAACAATGTACATGCAGACGTCTTCGATCATGGTATACGCGATGGAGACCGACCTGGGAGAGTAATTTTGGAAACACAATGTAATGCAGTGATGGCTCACAATGATGGCTTTGGCATAGCAGAGAGCAAACTAAATAAAAATGGCTTAGTTCACCCACTTGAATAGAATAACAACTCATGTAAACATTTAATCAAAACATGATGCTTTGGTTTCGGTCAAGGTTTAATCAAATTGACACATACAAAACTGAACCAAGACCTGATTTGTTTCATCTATAGCTGCACAATTGCAAGTATCATCGAGATCTGGGAGAGGGGAAGCTCACCATGCTAGGAGAGCAGGAGGACACAACCGTCGGTCCACGCGCTGGAGGATAGGAGGCCTTGCTGCTCCACCTCCTCCGACCAAGAGAGCTCGTCGGGGACGGCCGCGTCGAGGAGGACGACGTCCAGCACACTACTGGATGGGCGGAGAATGGGGTTCAGGGGCAGTGCCTGCGTGTTAACAAACTTTAAGACAACCTCAAAAAAATCAAATGCGTCGAGCATGGCACATACCCCAGCAACATGGGCTCATGTCTAATATATGAACTATTCTTCAATTATTTCTAAAGAATATATATTCTTTAACTAGTTTATCATTACATAGTGTTTCCCAATTACCATGCTCACTAATGGAGAATGAGAGAGCTAAGTCAGACTCTCCAGCCATGTACCCAGAAATAACCTATCTAGTGCACATGTACCTAGACTAAGGATCTGGAGCGGATCAAGCGGAGAGGACGGGGGAGCTCACCTCACAGCGGAGCGTGTGGTCGAAGGAGCAGGGGGCGAGGTCGGGGGTGAGGCTAAAGGGGCCGAAGACGGAGGCTGGCCGTGGCTGGTCGAAGGAGCGTGTGATCTCCGTTAGTGCAGCTTCTGGGATAATAATAGACCAAATTAACTAAGTTGAAGCTAGTAAACAGGAGAACAAGAGCATTAGATAAAGTTCCACCAATGTCCAACCATCTTTTATTTAGGATCAAATTAAGCTCCACAGAGATGTATAAATACTATATATATGAGACTATAAAGCATGCTTAAGACTGAGACCAAATTTAGAAATGAACAGTAACACAGAAGACAGAAAGTGTGCAAGATACTCTTGTCAAGTGTAACTTATGCCAGGTCTGAATTGCCATATATGCAGTAGTAATTAGAATGAGTCAAATGGAATAGGCTGCTAGCAGAGAGTAAGAGCATGCCAACATATTTGAATTAATGGCATATTAGAAGTGACAGGTGCAATGCAACTGTATCATATACATTGGCTTAAACATGGTCTCAGCATCCAGAGATCGCCTTACACAAGCAATGCATACAGCTTAGGTAGTCAGATATGCTTAGGTAATACAGTTGCCATTATTTATCTCACTGGCACATGCGCAAGAAAAACATCACGGAGGATTGATTTTGACCGACTTCCCTGTCAGTGGCAAACTTGCGGTGTGAGAGTCTCAGTGCTAAACTCTGAACGTATCGAGGGCATGCCGACAGGTATTCCAGTGTACCTGCATCAAAGGAAACAATAGAGCACATGTAAGGCAACACTGGAAACAAGCAAAGGAGGAGATACGATGATGGAGATCATGATGATGGAGATCATGGTGTCATGCCGGTGACGATGATGATCATGGAGTCCCGAAGATGGAGATCAGAAGGATCAAAATGATATTGGTCATATCATGTCACTTTTTGATTGCGTGTGATCTTTATCATGTTTATGCATCTTATTTGCTTAGAACGACGGTAGTAAATAAGATGATCCCTCATAATAATTTCAAGAAAGTGTTCCCCCTAACTGTGCACCGTTGCGAAAGTTCGTTGTTTCGAAGCACCACGTGATGATCGGGTGTGATAGATTCTAACATTCACATACAACGGGTGTAAGCCAGATTTACACACGCGAAACACTTAGGTTGACTTGACGAGCCTAGCATGTACAGACATGGCCTCGGAACACAAGAGACCGAAAGGTCAAACATGAGTCGTATAGTGGATACGATCAACATGAAGATGTTCACCGATGATGACTAGTCCGTCTCACGTGATGATCGGACACGACCTAGTTGACTCGGATCATGTATCACTTAAGATGACTAGAGGGATGTCTATCTGAGTGGGAGTTCATTAGATGAACTTAATTATCATGAACATAGTCAAAAGGTCTTTGCAAATTATGTCGTAAGCTCGCGTTTTAGTTCTACTGTTTTAGATATGTTCCTAGAGAAAATTTAGTTGAAAGTTGATAGTAGCAATTATGCGGACTGGGTCCGTAAACTGAGGATTGTCCTCATTGCTGCGTAGAAGGCTTATGTCCTTAATGCACCGCTCGGTGTGCTGAACCTCGAGCGTCGTATGTGAATGTTGCGAACATCTGACATACACGTTTTGATGACTATGTGATAGTTCAGTGGGTAATGTTAAATGGTTTAGAATTGTGGCGCCGAAGACATTTTTGAAATATCGCGGAACATATGAGATGTTTCGAGGGCTGAAATTGGGATTTCAGGCTCGTGCCCACGTCAAGAGGTATAAGACCTCTGACGAGTTTCTTAGCCTGCAAACTAAGGGAGAAAAGCTCAATCGTTGAGCTTGTGCTCAGATTGTCTAAGTACAACAATCACTTGAATCGAGTGGGAGTTAATCTTCCAGATGAGATAGTGATGTTTCTCCAAAGACATTGCCACTAAGCTACTAGAGCTTCGTGATGAACTATAACATATCAGGGATAGATATGATGATCCTTGAAATATTCACGATGTTTGACACCACGAAAGTAGAAATCAAGAAGGAGCATCAATTGTTGATGGTTAGTGAAACCACTAGTTTCAAGAAGGGCAAGGGCAAGAAGGGGTACTTCATGAAACGGCAAATCAGTTGCTGCTCCAGTGAAGAAACCCAGGGTTGAACCCAAACCCGAGACTAAGTGCTTCTGTAATAAGGGGAACGGTCACTGGAGCAGAATTACCCTAGATACTTGGTAGATAAGAAGGCAGGCAAGGTCAACAGAAGTATATTGGATATACATTGTATTAAATGTGTACTTTACTAGTACTCCTAGTAGCACCAGGGTATTAAGATATCGGTTCGGTTGCTAAGTGTTAGTAACTTGAAATAAAAGAGCTACGGAATAAACGGAGACTAGCTAAAGGTGAGATGACGATGTGTGTTGGAAGTGTTTCCAAGGTTGATGTGATCAAGCATCGCCTGCTCCGTCTACCATCGAGATTGATGTTAAACCTAAATAATTGTTATTTGGTGTTTGCATTGAGCATAGACATGATTGGATTATGTCTATCGCAATACGGTTATTCATTTAAGGAGAATAATGGTTACTCTATGTATTTGAATAATACCTTCAATGGTCTTGCACATAAAAGAATGGTTTATTGAATCTCGATCGTAGTGATACACATTTTCATGCCAAAAGATATAAGATAGTAATGATAGTACCACTTGTGGCACTGCCATGTAAGTCATATTGGTATAAAACGCATGAAGAAGCTCCATGTTGATGGATCTTTGGACTCACTCGTTTTTGAAAAGTTTGAGACATGCAAACCATGTCTATTGGTATGTGCGCATGAAGAAACTCCATGCAGATGGATCGTTTGGACTCACTTGATTCTAAATCACTTGAGACATGCAGATCATACCACATAGGCAAGATGACTGAAAAGCCTCGTTTTAAGTAAGATGGAACAAGAAAGCAACTTGTTGGAAGTAATACATTTTGATGTGTGCAGTCCAATGAGTGCTGAGGCACGCAGTGGATATCCTTATGTTCTTACTTCACAGATGATTTGAGTAGATGCTAAGTATATTTACTTGATGAAACACAAGTCTGAATTATTGAAAGGTTCAAGTAATTTCAGAGTGAAGTTGAAGATCTTCGTGACAAGAGGATAAAATGTCTATGATATGATCATAGAGATGAGTATCTGAGTTACGTGTTTGGTACACAATTAAGACATTGTGGAAATTGTTTCACAACTAATACCGCCTGGAACACCATAGTGTGATGGTATGTCCGAACATCATAGATGCACCCTATTGGATATGGGGCATACCATGATGTCTCTTATCGAATTACCACTATCGTTTATGGGTTAGGCATTAGAGACAACCGCATTCACTTCAAATAGGGCACCACGTAATTCTGTTGAGATGACAGTGTATGAACTATGGTTTAGAGAAACCTAGGATGTCGTTTCTTGAAAGTTTGGGGCTGCGATGCTTATGTGAAAAAGTTTCATCCTGATAAGCTCGAACCCAAAGCGGATAAATACATCTTCATAGGACACCCAAAATAGTTGGGTATACCTCCTAATTCAGATCCGAAAGCAAAAGTAATTGTTTCTAGAAATGGGTCCTTTCTAGAGAAAAAGTTTCTCTTGAAAGAATTGAGTGGGAGGATGGTGGAGACTTGATGAGGTTATTGAACCATCACTTCAACCAGTGTGTAGCAGGGCACATGAAGTTGTTCCTGTGGCACCTACACCAATTGAAGTGGAAGTTGATGATACGTTACTTTTATTCTTTTTTTGCTGCTTACCCGCATGTTTAGATTATTTACTTGCCCTTTCACTTTTTCTTCGGGTGATCATGAAACTTCGAATCAAGTCACTACCAAACCTTGTAGGACGACAAGGACACGTACTGCTTCCGAGTGGTACGGTAATCCTGTCTTGGAGGTCATGTTGCTAGACAACAATGAACCTACGAGCTATGGAGAACTGATGGTGGGCCCGGATTCTGACAAATGGCTCGAGGCCATAAAATCCGAGAGAGGATCCATGTATGAAAACAAAGTATAGACTTTGGAAGAACTACTTGATAGTCTCAAGGCTGTTGGGTACAGATGGATTTTAAAAGGAAGACGGACAATGATGGTAAGTATCACCATTAAGAAAGCTCGACTTGTCGTTAAGATGTTTTCTGACAAGTTCAAGGAGTTGACTACGATGAGACTTTCTCACTCGTAGCGATGCTAAGAGTCTGTTGGAATTATATTAGCAATTACTGCATGATTTATGAAATCTTGCAGATAGGATGTCAAAACATTGTTTCCTCGACGATATCCTTGAGGAAAGGTTGTATGTGATACAACCAGAAGGTTTTGTCAATCCTGAAAGATGCTAACAAGTGTGCAAAGCTCCAGCAATCCTTCTAAGGACTGGAGTAAGCATCTCGGAGTTGGAATATACGCTTTGATGAGATGATCAAAGATTTTGGGTTTATACAAAGTTTATGAGAAACTTGTAATTCCAAAGAAGTGAGTGGGAGCACTATAGCATTTCTGATGAGTATATGTTGTTGACATATTGTTGATCGGAAATGATGTAGAATTTCTAGAAAGCATATAGGGTTATTTGAAAAGTGTTTTTCAATGGAAAACCTGGATTAAGCTACTTGAACATTGAGCATCAAGATCTATAAGGATAGATCAAAACGCTTAATAGTACTTTCAAATGAATACATACCGTGATAAGATTTTTGAAGGAGTTCAAAATAGATCAGCAAAGAAGGAGTTCTTGGCTGTTTTATATGGTGTGAGTATTGAGTAAGACTCAAGACATGACCACGGCAGAAGAGAGAGAAAGGACGAAGGTCATCCCCTATGCTTCAGACGTAGGCTTTATAGTATGCTATGCTGTGTACCGCACCGGAAGTGTGCCTTGCCATGAGTCAGTCAAGGGGTACAAGAGTGATCCAGGAATGGATCACAGGACAGCGGTCAAACTTATCCTTAGTAACTAGTGGACTAAGGAATTTTCTCGATTATGGAGGTGGTAAAAGAGTTCATCGTAAAGGGTTACGCCGATGCAAACTTTGACACTAATCCGGATTATTCTGAGTAGTGAACCGGATTCGTATAGTAGAACAGTTATTTGGAATAGCTCCAAATACAGTGTGGTAGCTGCATCTAGGAGAAGACATAGAGATTTGCAAAGCACACAGGATATGAAAGGTTCAGATCCGTTTACTAATAACCTCTCTCACAAGCGAGATATGATCAAACCCCATGAGTGTCGATTCATTACAATCACATAGTGATGTGAACTAGATTATTGACTCTAGTGCAAGTGGGAGACTGTTGGAAATATGCCCTAGAGGCAATAATAAAATGGTTATTATTGTATTTCCTTATTCATGATAATTGTCTATTATTCATGCTATAATTGTATTGACCGAAAACCGCAATACATGTGTGAATACATAGACCACAACATGTCCCTAGTGAGCCTTTAGTTGACTAGCATGTTGATCAACAGATGGTCATGGTTTCCTGACCATGGACATTGGATGTCATTGATAACGGGATCACATCATTAGGAGAATGATGTGATGGACAAGACCCAATCCTAAGCTTAGCACAAGATCGTGTAGTTCGTATGCTAAAGCTTTTCTAAATGTCAAGTATCTTTTCCTTAGACCATGAGATTGTGCAACTCCTGGATTGTCGGAGTAATGGGCCACGGGTAGGCTCACCCGAGTCCTAGGATTTATCAAGACTTTGGGCCAGCTCCGCCTAGCTGGGCCCCACGCCGAAGCTCCGCCCTCTGGGGCTGGCTGGCTCAGCAGCCAGCTGCCAGAGGGCGGCCGACCCAAGACTATGATGCTCCGGGTGACCGGCTCCTGGCGGCCACCCTCCAGAGAGGGCGGCAACAGGCAGGCGGCCACCTCAAGACTACGGGGCGGCCGAGCTCCCATCAAGAGTACGAGTCAAGGCATGGCTACAGTGAAGCACGTCGCCTCCCACGCTCGAGACGGGCTTGGCTACAGTGCTCCGTACAGACGGAGATCTCCGCACGACGGAGCACTGTGCCGTATCTACCCTGACGCTGCTTCGAGCAGGCGGAGAACTATTCCCCACAATGGCCTGTCGGTACGGCCCGCCAGAGGCGGGCCATATCGGGTAGTGACCCCAAGGAAGATGTCGAAAGCTCAACCAGGCGGATTAGAGAGGGGCCGGCCTCCAAGCAGGTGGCCGTCCCTTGTCCCGAGGCGAGCATGCCATTAAGCTGATAAGACCAGGTGTGGCTACAGTGTCCTCCCACCAGGCGGCGGGACTGTAGCCACGCTAAGATGACCAAGCCCCCGTCACTGACGATACGGCTACAGTGAGCAGCCACCAACCAGTCGGCAGGGCCCACCAGGCGGCAGGCCCCAGCGGTCGGCGGAGAAGACGGAGGCTGGATACACTGACAGCCGGGCCCAGCAGCCGGCCAGATTACCATTGTACCCCTGGGGGGTAGGCCTATATAAACCCCCTAGGCCACCCATGCAAAGGGTTCCCACACCATTAGAACTAGCCACCCCCCTATAGCAGGTGGAGAGCTAGCCTTGCCTCCATCTGCCTCTAGCACACAGCTCAAGGAGCACCATTGTATCGCTTGTGCCTTAGTGATCATGCAGAGACCCCGCAGAGTAGGACTAGGGGTGTTATCTCCTAGGAGAGCCCCGAACCTGGGTAAAGTACGCCGGCGTTCGTATCTACGCCTTATCCCGTTTCTAGGCACCGGCGACATTCTACACGTTCCCACCATGATAAGCCATCCATTGGCATATGTCGCACCCAACCCCCGACATTTGGCGCCCACCATGGGGCTAGGTGCACCGTCTCCCGGAGATCTGCTCTGGACGGGAACCCTGTTCCTTCCTGGCGAGTGAAGCCAACCCAGCACGCCCGACGGCGTCAGCCCTGACGCACTGCACGGTGCGGAGATCGCCTGCGCGGCGAGCTGCCTCGCTGACCTCGTCGGTAGATCGACCTCTTCGACGAGCCGGCCTCCGACGCGGGCACAAGATGCCCTGAGAGCCGCCTCGTCAGCCTCCTCGACCAGCTCCATGTCGCCAGCGAGCCTACTGTGGACCTGGAGTCCGTCGGCTCGACCGATCCGATGATCGTCGATTCTGACACGGCATCACTCGACGCGTTCCCCACCAATGTCTTGGTCTACGACGAGCCGCCTCCTCGTGAGTACAGTGGCGGGAGCACCGTCACGGAGGTACTCGTCATCAACAGTGAGGAGCACTCGGACGGGCGTGCTCAAGATCCCCTCGACGCCGCTCTGCGCGACCTCACATCGCCCATTCCCAAGGGCGCGTACGCTGAGGCGCTGGAGGCACACCGCCTCCAGCTTCTCGCGAGCCGACTTTCGGACGCCTATCGGCGCGAGATGGACCGGGCCGTAGGCGGCACGCCGGCTCCTGAGGCGCCTAGCCGCCTCGGCACAGTTCGGCAGCGTGGCGCGACCGTCGCCAGCATGTTCAGGGCAGAATGCCCCGTCTACGCCACGCCTGCGGAAAACATCCAGGCCGCCCAGGCGGTAACGGATGAGCTGGACAAATGCGACGGCGACGAGCATCCCCACATGATGGAGCGAGTCCAGCAGCTCCTAGACGCGGCAGCCGAGCAGCACGAGGCCGCCTGCCGCGCCGAAGTCCCACCCGGACGAAACAACAAGCCGCCCCCACTCCGAGATCATGGGGCGACCTCCCGGACACAGACTGGTGGCGCCCGCGGAGGAAAGGGCAACGAGCCGGCTGCCAGCCGCAGTCGGACACGCCTCTCCATATAGCAGGACAAGGACGGCCGCCCTCGTGCTGTAGAGCGGCGAGGCGACCTACCGCCTCCCCCGCCTCGTGGAGCGAGATACCGCACTCCGCCTCCTATCACGCATCCGACACTCGGCGACCACCTTGGCCGTCGAGAGGGAGTCGGAGAGAATGATGCTCGCCATCGGATCCGAGATGAGCCCTTCCCTAAGGGGTTCACCCACCCGCGAGACACGCCCAAGTACACCGGCTCCGTGAAGTGAGAGGACTGGCTGGTCGACTACTCCACGGCCGTCAGTATAGCAAACGTCAACAAGCGCGTTGCCGTGAAGTACGTACCGCTCATGCTTCAGGGCACTACCCGGACGTGGCTCAACAGCCTGAAGCCCCACAGCATCAACAGCTGGGTTGATTTCACCGAGGTCTTCATCCGCAACTTCACCAGCACCTACAAGCGGGCTCCCAAGCCCCGACAGCTCTCCTTGTGCGTCCAAGGGCCCACGGAGTCAACTTGCGACTACCTCACGCGCTGGACCGAGCTGCGCAATTCCTGCGAGGGCGTGCACGAGGTGCAGGCGATCGAGTACTTCACTGTCGGGTGCCGAGAGGGCACCCTCCTCAAGCATCGACTCCTCTGCGACGAGCCCGAGACCCTCGATGAGATGCTGGTCATCACCGACAAGCATGCCACGGCCGACTCTTCCCTGAAGACAGAAATCCTAGTTGATGCGTCCGGCAAGGTGGCCCCTCAGGCACCTCGGACTCCGGCTGGTGACACTAGTCGGCGACAGCAACCAGGAGATAACAAGCGGAAGGCCACCCAGCCGGCTTCCACCAGCCTGCAGGTGGCGATGGTCGAGGATCAGCAGCCAGAAGGGCAGTCGGCCCCCAAGCGGCAGAAGGGCGGCAAGACCAATTGGTTGCCTGCTTTCTCTTACGAGCAAACCTTGGATGCACCCTGCAAGTTCCATAGCGGCGCGAAGCCCTCCAACCACACCACTCGGAAGTGTCACTGGCTCACCAGAATTGCCAAGGGAGATGGACTCCTGCCTCCTCCGCCTGCCGGACCGCCACCTCCTCAGCCCCAGCAGCCGGCGGTCCGACTAGTCAGCGCCATACAAGACGAGTACCCGGAGGAGCACTGAGCCTATGTTGTGTTTACCAGCGTGGCCGATGACAAGCGCAGCAGACGGCAACAACAACAAGAAGTGCAGGAAGTGGCCTCCAGTACTCCAGAGTTCATGCATTGGTCCGAGAAGCCTATCAGTTGGAGCAGGGCCGACCACCCGGAAGTGATGCCTTCCCCCGGTTCGTATGCCCTGGTCCTAGAAGCTACCCTTGCAACAGAGAGGCGAGCAACCCGTTTTTCCAGAATCTTGATAGATGGCAGCAGCAACATCAATATCCTGTACCGTGACACGATGGAGAAGTTGGGAATCAAGCAGAAGCAGCTCATCCCCAGTCGGACTGTATTCCATGGCATAGTCCCTGGCCTTTCCTGCTCACCAATTGGCAAGACTCAGATTGATGTCCTCTTCGGAGACAAGAATCACTTCCGCCGAGAGTCAGTCTGGTTTGAAGTGGTGGACCTTGAGAGCCCCTACCATGCACTGCTAGGCCGACCTGCTCTGGCCAAATTCATGGCAGACCCCACTACGCCTACCTCAAGATGAAGATGCCGAGTACCAAGGGAATCCTGACAGTAGCCGGAGACTACAAGAAGTCGATCGATTGCGTTGCAGACAGCAGCCGGCTGGCTGAGTCCCTCGTGATTGTTGCCGAGAAGCGGCTCCTTGAACGAGTGGTGGCATTGGCAGGCAAGAAGCCGGAAATGTCACCCACCCCCCAGGAGTCGGAGGTTGAGGGCTCGTTCAAGCCGGCCAAGGAAACAAAGAAAATACCCTTGGACCTGGAGCACCCGGAGAGGTACGCTGTCATAGGCACAGGCCTTGATAGCAAATAGTAAAGCGAGCTCGTCGATTTCCTCCGTGAGAATCGGGACATCTTTGCATGGTCTCCTAAAGACATGCCAGGTGTTCCGACGGATTTCGCCGAGCACAAGCTACATGTCCGACCTGACGTCAAGCTGGTCAGGCAGCCCTTGCGCCGCCTGTCAGAAGAGAAGAGAAGAGTTGTCGGAGAAGAGATAGCCTGGGTCCTAGCAGCCAGATTCATCATGGAAGTATTCTTTCTAGAGTGGCTGGCCAACCCAGTCCTAGTGTTGAAAAAGAACAAGGAGTGGCGCATGTGCATTGACTACAGTAGCCTCAACAAAGCATGCCCCAAAGATCCCTTTGCTCTGCCAAGGATTGATCAAGTAATAGACTCCACAGCCGGATGCGAGCTGTTGAGTTTCTTGGATGCATACTCTGGGTATCACCAGATAAAACTGAACCCGGTCGACAGGCTGAAGACCGCCTTCATCACGCCATATGGAGCCTTCTGCTACCTGACCATGACGTTTGGCTTGAGAAACGCCGGCGCCACGTTCTAGCGTTGCATGCAGAAGTGCCTCCTGAAGCAACTCGGCAGAAATGGCCATGTATATGTGGATGATGTGGTGGTGAAGACGGAGAAGCATGGCACGCTGCTGGAAGACCTCAAGGAGACCTTTGAGAACCTGCGCCGATTCCAGATCAAGCTCAACCCGGAGAAATGTGTCTTTGGAGTACCAGCCGGCCAGCTCCTCGGTTTCCTGGTCTCAGAGCGCGGCATAGAGTGCAATCCCATGAAGATCAAGGCAATTGAGATGATGAAAGTGCCCACCTGACTGCTGGACGTACATAAATTCACCGACTGCTTGGTGTCAGTCAGCCGTTTCATCAGTCGGCTGGGCGAGAAGGCCCTTCCCCTGTACCAACTCATGAAGAAGACCACTTTTTTCGAGTGGAACGACAAGGCGGATGAAGCATTCGCCCAACTCAAGAAGATGTTGGCGACCCTGCCTGTCCTGGCGGCTCCGACTTAGAAGGAGCCCATGCTCCTCTGCATTGCAGCCACCAGTTGGGTTGTCAGCATAGTCATGGTAGTAGAGCGCAAGGAGAAGGACAAAGCATTGCCGGTCCAGAGACCGGTGTATTACTTGAGCGAAGTATTGTCTGCCTCCAAGAAAAACTACCCCCACTACCAGAAGATGTGTTACGGCGTGCACTTTGCCGCCAAGAAGCTGAAGCCCTACTTTCAAGAACACCCAATAACCGTTGTCTGCACATCTCCACTTGCTGAGATCATTGGGAGCCGAGATGCTTCTGGCCGAGTGGCCAAGTGGGCTATTGATCTGGCCCCTTACACCATCTACTACCAGCCTCGCACCGCCATCAAATCACAAGTGTTGGCCGACTTCCTCGTCGATTGGGCCGAGACCCAATATTTGCCGCCTGCACCAGACTCCACTCATTGGCGGATGCATTTCGATGGTTCAAAAATGCGCACTAGCCTGGGAGCCGGCGTCGTCCTCACCTCTCCCAAAGGCGACAAGCTCAAATATGTGTTGCAAGTCCACTTCGCCGCCTCCAACAACGTAGCAGAATATGAGGCACTCATACACGGGCTCCGGCTTGCCAAGGAAATCGACATTCGCCGGATCCTGTGTTATGGTGACTCCGACTTGGTGGTCCAGCAGTCGTCAGGCGACTGGGACGCCAAGGATGCAAACATGGCAAGCTACCGTTTCCTCGTGCAGCAACTCAGCGGATACTTTGATGGGTGCGAGTTCCTTCACGTGCCAAGAAATGACAACGAGCAAGCAGATGCTCTGGCACGGATTGGCTCCACCCGACAAGCAATACCAGCCGGCGTCGCCCTACGCCGCCTTCTGAAGCCGTCTGTCAAGCCGTCTCCTGATTCAGACTCCATCTTTGTGCCGCCCCCCCTGAAGCAGTCGGATCCGACTTGGCGATCCTAGAGGCCGGCACGGGGATTTCGACAGGCGGCCCGGGGACTACTATAGCCGTGCCCGGCCCAGGGACTTCAAAACCCGGCCCCGGGACTTCAGCAGTCGGCCCGGGGACTTCTCCAACACAACAGGCGGAAGCAGCTGCCAACCCGCCGCCTCCCAACCCAGCCGCCCTCATTCAAGTTGCAGTAGTCGCAGTCAAAGAAATTGCGGCGCCCTCATGGGCCCAGCCAATCCTCAAGTTCTTGGTGAATAAAGAGCTGCCAACTGATGAAGTCTCAGCCCGACAAGTGCAGAGGCGAGCTACAGCTTACACCATAGTCAATAGAGAGCTGGTGGGACGAAGCGTAACAGGGGTTTATCAGCGGTGTGTGGAGTCGGACCAAGGCCAAGCAATACTCAGAGATATCCACCAGGGTGAGTGCGGCCACCACGCGGCTTCAAGATCACTTGTGGCCAAGGCTTTCCGCCACGGGTTCTTCTGGACGACCACCCTGGAAGAGGCCAAAGAGCTAGTTCAGAAGTGTCAAGGGCACCAGAGGTTCCGCTCCGAGCCACACCTGCCGGCTTCTGCACTTAAGACCATTCCCATAGCCTGGCCCTTTGCTGTATGGGGACTGGATATGGTAGGACCATTCAAGACGGCCCACGGTGGCATGACTCACTTGCTTGTTGGTGTGGACAAGTTTACCAAGTGGATAGAGGCAAAACCAATCAAGAAGCTAAATGGGCCGACTGCCGTGACTTTCATCGCCGACATCAACACGCGATACGGCATCCAACATAGCATCATCACCGACAATGGCACCAACTTCGCCAAGGGAGCCTTGCCTCGTTTCTGTGCAACATAGGGGATCCGCCTGGACTTAGCGTCCGTTGCCCACCCACAGTCAAACGGCCAAGTGGAGCGTGCAAACGGCCTCATTTTGTCCGACCTCAAGCCCCGACTAGTCGAGCCTCTGGAGCGTTCGGCCGGCTGCTGGCTCGATGAGCTGCCAACCGTCCTCTGGAGCCTACGCACAACTCCAAACAAGTCAACATGCTTCACGCCCTTCTTCCTCGTCTACGGTGCCGAAGCCGTCATCCCGACGGATATTGAGTTCGACTCCCCAAGAGTCACCATGTACACCGAGGCGGACGCCAAGGAGGCACGAGAAGACGGCGTCGACTTGCTGGAGGAAGGCCGACTGTTGGCACTCAGCCGACCGGCCATCTACTAGCAGAGTCTGCGCCGATACTACAACCGCAAGGTGAAGCCTAGGTCCTTCCTAGACGGAGACCTTGTGCTCCGTCTGATCCAGCGAACAGCCGGACAGCACAAGCTCTCGGCACCTTGGTAAGGCCCTTTTATCATCAGTAAGGTGTTGGGCAACGATGCCTACTATCTGATCGATGCCCAGAAGCCCAGAGCGCGCAAGAGGGATGATTCAGGCAAAGAGACGGAGAGGCCATGGAATGCAAACCTCCTCCAAAGGTTTTACAGTTGAAAGCAATATGTATCATGTTGCCTTTTGTACTATGTATAAAGACTCCGGGTCCCCCGAGAAGAGCTCCCGGACTGCCCTCTTTTATCTATATGATAAGTATCATGCCCATAAGAATGTATAGTCTATCTTTTCCGCCTGGCACCGGGTTCGACCAGTCGGCCCGGAGCCTCGCCGCCTTCTACAATATGCCGCCTCCTACAGCCGGACAAGTAGTGTGCCGGCACCAAAAACTTCCTTTGTCAGAAGCCACAGCTCGCAGAGCGACTGCATGGCGGGCAAAGGTTGCAAAGAGGTGCCCCACACGAAAGAACGACTAAGGAAGAAAACACATATAGTAGAGGGCGGCATCGCACCTAGCCGTCTGGCTGCTTGGCAGCCAGACGGCCGGCCTCCACCTCTATCACCAAAAAACTCCGAATTGCTAAGTCCTAGCCCCCCTCACAAACGGCTAGAGCGCTCAAATCAGCCACGGTCCGTAGAGCGGCCGCCCGGCTGGTGAAAGCAAAGCCAAAGGGTTGGCGGCAAAGGATAAAAGCCAAGGAGAAAAAGGGAAAAAGACTGGAGGTCAGCACAGCAAACATAAGCAATGATAAATATTTACATGGATAAAGGCATCTGGCCAACATTCAAACAAAGTTTTGATATACACCCCGAGGGTGGAATTGCGCGAATTTAACAAAGTGTTCAGAAAGGCAAGCACAAAGCAGATAAA
This sequence comes from Triticum dicoccoides, assembly GCF_002162155.2. Lineage (NCBI taxonomy): Eukaryota > Viridiplantae > Streptophyta > Magnoliopsida > Poales > Poaceae > Triticum > Triticum dicoccoides. Next base: position 139,394,964 of record NC_041385.1, read on the forward strand.
ATTCTAAGGAGCAGCAGAAGACTCCGGCTGGGTGGTGCCGGTTGGCGCAAAGGAAGACTCCGGCTGGGCGGTGCCGTTTGCCGCAACGGAAGACTCCGGCCGTGCGGTGCCGGCTGGCGCGACACAAGAATCCGGCTGGACGGTGCCAGATGGCATGGCCAAGGACTCCGGCTGGATGCTGGAGTCGGCTGCACCACCTGGCGCAGTAGGCAGCTCCGTCTGAACAGAGGGATCGCCAATAGCAGGCAGGACGGCGGAGGACCGGAGGATGGAGTCGGCGATGTCCGTCGGAGGAACGGGTGGCTGGTTGACACGTCTCCAACATATCTATAACTTTTGATTGCTCCATGCTACTTTATCCACTATTTTGGACTATATTGGGCTTTATTATCCACTTTTATATTACTTTTGGGACTAACCTATTAACCGAAGGCCCAGCCCAGAATTGCTGTTTTTTGCCTTTTTCAGTATTTCGAAGAAATAGAATATCAAACGGAGTCCAAACGGAATGAAACCTTCGAGATCGTGATTTTCCAACCGAACGTGATCCAGGAGACTTGGACCCTACTCCAAGCAGTGCCAGAGGCGGTCACGAGGGTGGAGGGCGCGCCCCCCTACCTCATGGGCCCCTCGGAGCTCCACCGACGTACTCCTTCCTCCTATATATACCTACGTATCCCCGAGCAATCAGAACAGGAGCCATAAACCTAATTCCACCGCCGCAACCTTCTGTATCCATGAGATCCCATCTTGGGGCCTGTTTCGGAGCTCCGCCGGAGGGGGCATCCACCATGGAGGGCTTCTACATCATCACCATAGCCCCTCCAATGAAGTGTGAGTAGTTTACTTCAGACCTTCGGGTCCATAGCTAGTAGCTAGATGGCTTATTCTCTCTTTTTAGATCTCAGTACAATGTTCTCCCCCTCTCTCGTGGAGATCTATTCGATGTAATCTTCTTTTTGTGGTGTGTTTGTTGAGACCGATGAATTCTGGGTTTATGATCCAGTATTATCTATGGAAATATTTGATTCTTATCTGAATTCTTTTATGTATGATTAAGTTATCTTTGCAAGTCTCTTCGAATTATCTTTTTTGGTTTGGGCAACTAGATTGGTAGTTCTTGCAATGGGAGAAGTGCTTAGCTTTGGGTTCAATCTTGCGGTGTCCTTACTCAGTGACAGAAAGAGTTGCAAGGCACGTATTGTATTGTTGCCATCGAGGATAATAAGATGGGGTTTTTATCATATTGCATGAATTTATCCCTCTACATCATGTCATCTTGCTTACATTGTTACTCTGTTTTTACTTAATACTCTAGATGCATGCTAGATAGCGGTCGATGAGTGGAGTAATAGTAGTAGATGCAGAATCGTTTCGATCTACTTGTTTTGGACGTGATGCCTATATACATGATCATCGCCTAGATATACTCATAACTATGCTCAATTCTGTCAATTGCTCAACAGTAATTTGTTCACCCACCGTAGAATACTTATGCTCTTGAGAGAAGCCACTAGTGAAACCTATGGCCCCCGGGTCTATTCTCATCATATCAATCTATATCACTTTATTTACTTGCTTTATTTTACTTTACCTTTTACTTTTTACTTTGCATCTATCTATCAAAAATACCAAAAATATTATCTCTATCAGATCTCACTCTCGTAAGTGACCGTGAAGGGATTGACAACCCCTAAGCGTTGGTCGCGAGTTGCTATCATTTTGTGTAGGTATGAGGGACTTGTGTGTGGTCTCCTACTGGATTGATACCTTGGTTCTCAAAAACTGAGGGAAATACTTACGCTACTTTACTGCATCATCCTCTCCTCTTCGGGGAAATCCAAGCAGTGCTCAAGAGGTAGCAAGAAGAATTTCTGGCACCGTTGCCGGGGAGGCTCACGCAAGCAAGTCAACCATACCAAGTATCCATCGCAATCCCTATCTCTCGCATTACATTATTTGCCATTTGCCTCTCGTTTTCCTCGCCCCCACATCACCCTTGCCGTTTTATTTGCCCTCTCTTTCCCAATCTCCTCCTCTCTTTTTGTTTGCCTTTTTTCCCGTTACCATGGCCGAATAAAAAAGAACTAAGGGATTTCTCCCGAGTTCTAGTGCCTTGGATAACCCCTCTATCTTTTCTAAGCTCATAAACAATGATGCTACAGAAAGACCCACCGGGATCACCAATGAGAATTTAGATGATTTTGATGATGATGACTCCGGAATCTTTCGCTATTTACTTGATGAATCTTTAAAATATGCTTGGGATAGGTTATTAAGGATTCGGGCTAGTTATGTGCCATAATATCAAATTGAGGTTTACTTAAAAAGTTTCTATCTTGGCTTGCCTGCTTCTTTCAAACAAGTTCTAGATTCTATTTTTGAAGTAGGTTTCCTTGAAGGGGATGCTATAGATACCTACGAAAAAATGAAAACCATATTTGGGCACCCTTTAAATGATAAAGTTGAATCAACTACCCTCTTGTGCTTTTATCAAAATGAAATTATCAAAGAAATAAAGTCTAGCTTAGATGCAAATTTCCGTAACGTGCTTAATCTTACTTCATCCATTAATGGCAATGTTCTTACCTGAATAGAAGGATGAGTGCCATGGAAAGGAGACCCTCTCTTGCCACTTATGGATTGCCTACCAAAGATGGCAATACCTAGATCTATCCTTGCTTTTATGCCTAGCTAGGGGCGTTAAACGATAGCGCTTGTTGGGAGGCAACCCAATTTTTTTGTTTTTTTGTTTTTGCTTCTGTTTAGGAATAAATAATCCATCTACCTTCTGTTTGGATGTGGTTTTATGTTTTAGTTAGTGTTTGTGCCAAGTAGGACCTATAGGATAACCTTCGATGATAGTTGATTTGATTCTGCTGAAAAACAGAAACTTTGCGCTCACGAGAAAAAATTCAATAAATCACAGAAACGTGATTTTGCATTGATTCTTTTTTGCTTCTGATCAATAAACAAATTGTCCAGGACTTCCTATTTTGGTAGAATTTTTTAGAGTTACAGAAGTTTGCGTTAGTTACAGATTGCTACAGACTATTCTGTTTTTGACAGATTCTGTTTTTCGTGTGTTGTTTGCTTATTTTGATGAATCTATGGCTAGTAAATTAGTTTATAAACCATAGAGAAGTTGGAATACAGTAGGTTTAACACCAATATAAATAAAGAATGAGTTCATTACAGTACCTTGAAGTAGTCTTTTGTTTTCTTTCTCTAACGGAGCTCACAAGATTTCTGTTGAGTTTTGTGTTGTGAAGTTTTCAAGTTTTGGGTGAATTCTTTTGATGGATTATGGAACAAGGAGTGGCAAGAGCCTAAGCTTGGGGATGCCCATGGCACCCCCAAGATAATCCAAGGACACCAAGAAGTCAAAGCTTGGGGATGCCCCGGAAGGCATCCCCTCTTTCGTCCACTTCCATCGGTAATTTACTTGGAGCTATATTTTTATTCACCAACATGATATGTGTTTTGCTTGGAGCGTCTTGTATCATTTGTGTATTTGCTTGTTAGTTTACCACAATTATACTTGCTGTACACACTTTTTGAGAGAGCCATACATGAATTGGAATTTGTTAGAATACTCTATGTGCTTCACTTATATCTTTTGAGCTTGATAGTTTTGCTCAATGTGCTTCACTTATATCTTTTGAGCGTGATAATTTTTGCTCTAGTACTTCACTTAGATCTTTTAGAGCATGGTGGTGGATTTGTTTTAAAGAAATTATTTGATCTCTCATGCTTCACTTAGATTATTTTGAGAGTCGTTAATAGCATGGTAATTTGCTTAATGTTAATATACTTGGTGTTCAAGATATGTGAAACTTTCTTTTGAGTGAATTGAATACTAAGATAAGTTTGATGCTTGATAATTGTTTTGAGATATGGAGGTGATAATATCAAAGTCGTGCTAGTTGGGTGATTATGAAATTGAGAAATACTTGTGTGAAGTTTGCAAGTCCCGTAGCATGCACGTATGGTTAAAGTTATGTAACAAATTTGAAACATGAAGTGTACCTGGCTTGTGCATCCTTATGAGTGGAGGTCGGGGACGAGCGATGGTCTTTTCCTACCAATCTATCCCCCTAGGAGCATGCGCGTAATACTTGTTTTTTGATGACTTCTAAATTTTTTCAATAAGTATATGAATTCTTTTGACTAATGTTGAGTCCATGGATTATACGCACTCTCACCTTTCCACCTTTGCTAGTCTCTTCGGTACCGTGCATTGCCCTTTCTCACCTTGAGAGTTGGTGCAAACTTCGCCGGTGCATCCAAATCCCGTGATACGATACGCTCTATCACACATAAACCTCCTTATATCTTCCTCAAAACAGCCACCATACCTACCTATTATGGCATTTCCATAGCCATTCCGAGATATATTGCCATGCAACTTCCATCATCATCATCATGACATACATTACTTTTGTCATATTGCCATTGCATGATCATGTAGTTGTCATCGTATTTGTGGCAAAGCCACCATGCATTATTTTTCATACATGTCACTCTTGATTCATTGCACCATCCCGGTACACTGCCGGAGGCATTCATATAGAGTCATATATTGTTCTAAGTTTCGAGTTGTAATCCTTGTGTTGTAATCAATAGAAGTGTGATGATCATCATTATTAGAGCATTGCCCAAAAAAAAAAGAGAAAGGCCAAAAAGAAAAAAAGAAAGGCCCAAAAAAAATAAAAAAAAATAAAAAGGGTAATGCTACTATCTCTTTTGCCACACTTGTGCTTCAAAGTAGCACCTTGTTCTTCATGTAGTGAGTCTCATATATTGTGCTTCAAAGTAGCACCTTGTTCTTCATGTAGTGAGTCTCATAAGTGGTCCTTTTTATACTAGTGGGAATTTTTCATTATAGAACTTGGCTTGTATATTCCTACGATGGGCTTCCTCAAATGCCCTAGGTCTTCATGAGCAAGCGAGTTGGATGCACACCCACTAGTTTTCTTTTGTTGAGCATTCATAGCTCTAGTGCATCCGTTGCATGGCAATCCCTACTCCTCATGTTGACATCAATTGATGGGCATCTCCATAGCCCGTTGATTAGCCTCGTCAACATGAGACTTTCTCCTTTTTTGTCTTCTCCACACAATCCCCATCATCATATTCTATTCCACCCATAGTGCTATATCCATGGCTCACGCTCATGTATTGCATGAAAGTTGAAAAGGTTTGAGATTTTTTAAGTATGAAACAATTGCTTGGCTTGTCATCGGGGGTATAGAAGTTGGGAACATCTTTGTGTGACGAAAATGAAGCATAGCCTAACTATATGATTTTGTAGGGATGAACTTTCTTTTGCCATGTTATTTTGAGAAGACATGATTGCTTTAATTAGTATGCTTGAAGTATTATTATTTTTATGTCAATATGAACTTTTGTCTTGAATCTTTCGGATCTGAATATTCATATCACAATTAAGAAGATTTACATTGAAATTATGCCAAAGTATCACTCCGCATCAAAAATTCTTTTTTTATCATTTACCTACTCGAGGACGAGCAGGAATTAAGCTTGGGGATACCTGATACGTCTCCAACGTATCTATAATTTTTGATTGCTCCATGCTACTTTATCCACAGTTTTGGACTATATTGGGCTTTATTATCCACTTTTATATTACTTTTGGGACTAACCTATTAACCGGAGGCCCAACCCAAAATTGTTGTTTTTTGCCTTCTTCAGTATTTCGAAGAAACAGAATATCAAACGGAGTCCAAACAGAATGAAACCTTCGAGATCGTGATTTTCCAACCGAACGTGATCCAGGAGACTTGGACCCTACTCCAAGCAGTGCCAGAGGCGGTCACGAGGGTGGAGGGCGCGCCCCCTGGGCGCACCCCCTACCTCGTGGGCCCCTCGGAGCTCCACCGACATACTCCTTCCTCCTATATATACCTACGTATCCCCGAACGATCAGAACAGGAGCCAAAAACCTAATTCCACCACCGCAACCTTCTGTATCCACGAGATCCCATCTTGGGGCCTGTTCTGGAGCTCCGCCGGAGGGGGCATCCACCACGGAGGGCTTCTACATCATCACCATAGCCCCTCCAATGAAGTGTGAGTAGTTTACTTCAGACCTTCGGGTCCATAGCTAGTAGCTAGATGGCTTCTTCTCTATTTTTGGATCTCAATACAATGTTCTCCCCCTCTCTTGTGGAGATCTATTCGATGTAATCTTCTTTTTGCGGTGTGTTTGTTGAGACCGATGAATTGTGGGTTTATGATCCAGTATTATCTATGGAAAATATTTGATTCTTCTCTGAATTCTTTTATGTATGATTGAGTTATCTTTGCAAGTCTCTTCGAATTATCTTTTTTGGTTTGGCCAACTAGATTGGTAGTTCTTGCAATGGTAGAAGTGCTTAGCTTTGGGTTCAATCTTGCGGTGTCCTTACTCAGTGACAGAAAGAGTTGCAAGGCACGTATTGTATTGTTTCCATCGAGGATAACAAGATGGTTTTTTTATCATATTGCATGAATTTATCCCTCTACATCATGTCATCTTGCTTACAGCGTTACTCTGTTTTTACTTAATACTCTAGATGTATGCTGGATAGCGGTCGATGAGTGGAGTAATAGTAGTAGATGCAGAATCATTTAGATCTACTTGTTTTGGATGTGATGCCTATATACATGATCATCGCCTAGATATACTCATAACTATGCTCAGTTCTGTCAATTGCTCAACAGTAATTTGTTCACCCACCGTAGAATACTTATGCTCTTGAGAGAAGCCACTAGTGAAACCTATGGCCCCCGGGTCTATTCTCATCATATCAATCTATATCACTTTATTTACTTGCTTTATTTTACTTTGCCTTTTACTTTTTACTTTGCATCTATCTATCAAAAATACCAAAAATATTATCTCTATCAGATCTCACTCTCGTAAGTGACCGTGAAGGGATTGACAACCCCTAAGCGTTGGTTGCGAGTTGCTACCGTTTTGTGTAGGTACGAGGGACTTGTGCGTGGTCTCCTACTGGATTGATACCTTGGTTCTCAAAAACTGAGGGAAATACTTACACTACTTTACTGCATCATCCTCTCCTCTTCGGGGAAATCCAACGCAGTGCTCAAGAGGTAGCACTGGTCGGTCCCCGCCTGGCCACCTTCAGTGGCGGGCGGCACCTCGGCGCATGGCTCATTGCTTGAGGCCCTGTCGGGCTGGGGCTGACCGTCCGCCCCGACCTCCGGCATGTCGACATCGCTCTCCTCGTCTTCCTCCTCCTCCTCCTCTCCGTCCTCCTCCCCGTCTTCCCCTTCGTTGCTGGAGTCGATGACTTCAGCTGAATCCTTGCTGTCCTCCGGGTTTAACCCGAGCCACTCGTGCGGAGCTTCACCGCCTTCCTCGACCACCTCCGGGACAAAGACACAGGTGTCGGTGAAGTCGGCGATCGCCGCCGCCCTAATGACAAGCTCAGCTTCCACCGCCGCAAGCTCCTCCTGCGCCTCTAGTCGGAACGTGGCTAACTAGGCTAGATCTAGCCCAGGGTACCACGCCTTGACGAATTCCAAGGCCCGGCGCGCCCTGCCCGTGCTGCTGAGCATTTCCAGGCTTCCACGCGGCCGACTGCCACCTCTAGCCAGTAGGCAGTCCGACATGGGGTGCACGGAGCCAGCAAACCTGGCCAGAGGGAGGAGACCGCCTGGGCTCCGACGCGCTGGAGGCGGCGCAGCAGGCGGTGAGCAGGCCAAAGCCGGGCCTGAATGCTGAGGACCTGTTCGCCAAGAGTTCGCGGGGCATCAACGGCGATCTGCGCACCCTCCGCCCTTCGCTCCTCGCGCTGGGCCTCGATCATTTGGATCGCAGCCACAACATGGCCCGGGAAGAAATCTGTCCGGGCGGAAGAAGAAAAAGGCCAAGGCCATAAGCAAAGGCTGACAACTCAAAACAAGAAACCAAGAAAATAAGGCTTACCATCGACCAAGTCTTCGATGCTGCTGAAGCAGGCCGTCACCTGGACCTCCTTGTCGGCCCAGGCGGAGCGCTCGACCTCAAACTCGGCGAGGAGGCTGGTCTCCGTCGTCTCCGCCTTTAGCTAGGCTGCCTTGAGGGTTTCTGCCTGCTCGACAAGTTGGGCGACCAGGCGGTCCCGCTCCTCCGTCAGCTTGCTGCACTCTACCTCCTTGCCACGCAGGGCGGTGTTGGCTTCGCCCAACTGCTGCTGCAGGGCGGTGTTGGCCTCTGAAGAAAGAAAGAGAAGGAAAAAGCGTCAGTCAAGCGGACAAGACAAAGGAAAGAAACAACCGAGGAGATTCGGCCCGACTGCTCAGCAGTCGGCCCGAACCTCGGAGACTACAGCCCGCGGGCGCGCCAGCGCGCCCCCGCGGAAAGAAAGTAGTTGGCAAAGGAAAGAAACAACCGAGGAGATTCGGCCCGACTGCTCAGCAGTCGGCCCGAACCTCGGGGACTACAGCCCGCGGGCGCGCCCCCGCGGAAAATAAGTAGTTGGCAAAGGAAAGAAACAACTAAGGAGATTCGGCCCGACTGCTCAGCAGTCGGCCTGAACCTCAGGGACTACAGCCCGCGGGTGCGCCAGCGCGCCCCCGCGAAGAAGGAAGACGGAAACTTACGTCGCCTCTCGGCCAGATGGGCCGTCTGGGCCTCCAGCTCCCGAACCTTGGAGTTGTAGGCGGACGCGCGGAGGTCGTGATAGTCCTGCAGAAGAGACATCAAATGAAGTCAGCAGTCGACAGTCGCAAGATGAAGTTCCGACCCGCCTGCTCAGCAGCAGGCCTGGAACTTGGGGACTACACCCAGTGGGTGCGCTTGCGCGCCCCCACGAGAGAAGCAAGAGGATCATCTGAAGAAGAAAGCCAAAAACAACTTACGCGGATGGCGGTGCACGACTCCAAGTAGGCCTCGTTGCAGCGCTTGAGGGCCTCCGCCTCTGCCCGGAGCTTGGCCTGGACGTCAAGAGACGCCTGGTTCAAGGCACCAGTCCCGCCCCCGTGTATCCAACCCACGGGTGCAGCGCTGGTGTCCTCGTTATCAGGGGCTGACGAGTTTGCGGCACCGATCTCCTGCGGCCGCGGTGCTGAGGCTGCCTTCTCCAGAAGACGACACGTGGGTAGACGGACCGTAGGAACTAGGTCCGTCACCACCGTATTTTCAACCGGTGGCACCGGCGGCGCCACCAGCTGCTTGTCCCGCTGCTCGCTGGCTGGCGGAGGCGGCGGGGGCGGGGGTGGCGGCACGAAGACGTCCGGCATGGCTACATCGCCGCCCTCCCACTCCCGGATCGGGTAGTCATCGCCGGCTCCTCCGGCCGTCGCCTCGAATTTAGGTGGAGGCGGCGCAGTGTTCAGGGGCGCCACGAGCAGCAGCTCTTGGCGGCGTTCGGCCTCCGCGAGCCGCTCCTTCTCCGCAGCCTGGGCTTCCGCCTACACCAGCGCCCTCTCAGCGGACGCGGCGGACAAGGCTGCCTGCTCCCTGGCCAGGCGGTTGGCCTCTTCTTTGCGCGCCTCCCGCGCGTTCTGCTCTGTCGCCTCCCGGAGGTCGGCGGCCGGGTCGATGCACCGACTAGTCGAGGAGGTCATTGCCGACCTGAGGACTGAGGCGGCACCTGATTTCTCGAGGGTCAGCGGGGCCCTGAAACAAGAAGACAAGTCGGAAGGCTTTCATGCTAGAATGACGAAAATACAAGGAGTGAGGAAAGGATACTTACGCCGACACCATAACAGGCACCTTCGGCTGCCTCTGATACTGGGCCGCCTTGGCCGCGGTTTCTTTCCGCCTGGTCACCACGGCTGGGTTCTTGGGATTCTTCGGAGCACTGCCGAACAGGGTCGCGCCCTGTTTCCGCTTGCGCTTGCCGCCTTGGGCGGGCGGTCTGGAAGAGGGGCCGGCGCCGGTGGTGGCGGAGCTCCGGGCAGGGCGCAGTTCGTCTTCATCCTCGTCGTCGTCAGGCCAAGCCCCCACACCGCCGCCTCCCTCGGAGCCGCCTGCTCCACTGCCGCCGTCCGCTCTGCCACCGCCGCCTGTTGCGTCGTCAACCAGGGCGGCTGCCCCCAAGTCAGGGTCGTCCAAATCGCTCTCCGCCCTGTCCGCCTGGAGGGCGTCACCCGGCCCCAGGAGGGCGGTCGTTGCCTCGAACATATAAATCTGCAACCAAGAAAGGGCGACGTCATGAAGAGAAACGAAGCTGAGGGAGACAGTTCCAAAGACCAAACGAAGAGACTTACAGCAGGAGGCGGGCTGTGGCGGGAGTATGGCCGCTTCCCGTACCGCCACTCCACCTCTGACATCTTGAGGTCGGAGATCTCGTTTACCATCCGCGAAACTTCAGCAGGCGGCATCCCCTTCGTGCACAGCCAGCACGGATCGCGGTGTCCGCCCATCCGGAAGATCGGATGAGGGCGGCTCTGGAGCGGGAGGACCCGGCGCTCAACGAAGGCAACGAGGAGGTTGGAGGCCACGAGGCCTTCCGCCTCCTGGAGCACTCGGAGTCGGCCGATGGCGGCCGCCGCGTCCGCCGACACCGGCTTTGGTTTGTACTTCCAGGAAGTGCGAGCTCTGGTGGGGGGGCCGGCCTCGTAGGGCGGCAGGTTGAGGAAGTCGGCAGTCGGGTCCATGTTCTCGACGTAGAAATAGGACTGCTGCCACATCTTCATCGACTGCGCCAGCTTGATGACGGGGAAGGCGTTCCGTTTCGCCGGCCGGCGCACGGCGACGAAGCCCCCGCACTCGGCTGCCATCTCCTCGGCGGAGGTGCCGAGCTTTCCATAAAAGAATGCTCCCCACAGCTTGATTGTGGGAGGATGCCGAGGTAGCCCTCGCACACCGTGACGAAGGCGGAAAGCAGAGTCACGGTGTTGGGCATGAGGTGGTGAGGTTGAAGATTGTAGAAGTTGAGGAAGGAGCGGAAGAAGTCACTCGCCGGGAGGCCGAAGCCGCGCAGGAAATGCGAGTGGAAGACGACCCGCTTGCCTTCCTGCGGCGCCGGCGAGATCTCCGTCTCCGGTGGCACCCGCGCCTTGACGAAGGCCGCGCTGGGCATCCGGCGCATGTCGCGGAGGAAGGAGATGTGATCCTCGATCACCGTCGATTCATCCCAGTCGCCCATGGCTCCGGCTAGCGGCGCGGAGAGGAGAACTGCACCGGCGGTGGGCAACGGCGGCAGCGTTATGGCAGCAGCAGCAGCGGAGGATGAGAGGAGGAAGAAGAAGAGTGGGAGGGGGCGCAAGAGCTCTGCCGCACCTTCCCCCCTCCCTACTTATAGCGCCTGGGCTTTGAAGCCGAGGGGACGGGACGTGGGGTTGTGGGATTAACTGCGCCCACGTCCCCCAGACCCCTGTTTCCCGCGCGCATTTACCACGTCGTAAATGTTCGTGGGAAAGGCAACCGCCTCCTTCGGCACAGTGGATCCGCCCGGTTGCCGAGGCACGGTAGTGGCGGGCCCGACCCTGTGTCACGTCCCGTCCGAAACATGGGGTGGCAGGGTGACCCGGCTGACGTGCGCCGCGTGGTGCGTCCATGGCGGGCGGCGGCCTGGGAAGCTTAGCAGGCACGCCATCTATCTCCCGCCCTGAAGTTCAAAAATCGACAGTGCGAACTCTGCCTGCTAGGCGGGCGACACAACAGACCGGCACCTTCCCGGAGCCCGGTGAAGAGGGAAGCCGCTGAGGCTACGCAGCCCCTCGGCCACGGTGCCTCACCGGCTTCGGGGACTACTGTCGGAGTAATGGGCCACGGGTAGGCTCACCCGAGTCCCAGGATTTATCAAGACTTTGGGCCAGCTCCGCCTAGCTGGGCCCCACGCCGAAGCTCCGCCCTCTAGGACCGACTAGCTCATCGGCCGGCTGCCAGAGGGCGGCCGACCCAAGACTACGACGCTTCGGGTGACCGGCTCCTGGCGGCCGCCCTCTAGAGAGGGCGGCAACAGGCAGGCGGCCACCTCAAGACTACGGGGCGGCCGAGCTCCCATCAAGAGTACGAGTCAAGGCATGGCTACAGTGAAGCACGTCGCCTCCCACGCTCGATACGGGCGTGGCTACAGTGCTCCGTACAGACGGAGATCTCCGCACGACGGAGCACTGTGCCGTATCTACCCTGATGTTGCTCAGGGCAGGCGGAGCACTGTTCCCCACGACGGCCTGTCGGTATGGCCCGCCGGAGGCGGGCCCTATCGGGCAATGACCCCAAGGAAGACGGCGGAAGCTCAACCAGGCGGATTAGAGAGGGGCCGGCCTCCAAGCAGGCGGTTGTCCCTTGTCCCGAGGCAAGCATGCCATTAAGCTGATAAGACCAGGTGTGGCTACAGTGTCCTCCCACCAGGCGGCAGGACTGTAGCGACGCTAAGATGACCAAGCCCCCCGTCACTGACGATACGACTACAGTGAGCAGCCACCAACCAGTCGGCAGGGCCCACCAGGCGGCAGGCCCCAGCGGTCGGCGGAGAAGCCGAAGGCTGGAGACACTGACAGCCGGGCCCAGCAGCCGGCTAGATTACCATTGTACCCCTAGGGGGTAGGCCTATATAAACCCCCCAGGCCACCCATGCAAAGGGTTCCCACACCATTAGAACTAGCCACCCCCCTAGAGCAGGAGGAGAGCTAGCCTTGCCTCCATCTGCCTCTAGCACACAACTCAAGGAGCACCATTGTATCTCTTGTGCCTTAGTGATCATGCGGAGACCCCGCAGAGCAGGACTAGGGGTGTTATCTCCTAGGAGAGCCCCGAACCTGGGTAAAGTACGCCGGTGTTCGTATCTACGCCTTATCCCGTTTCCAGGCACCAGCGACGTTCTACTCGCTCCCACCATGATAAGCCATCCATTGGCATATGTCGCACCCAACCCCCGGCACGGATACCGTAGGAATGCTCAAACGTCACAACGCAACTAGGTGGCTATAAAGGTGCACTATGGGTATCTCCGAAAGTGTCTATTGGGTTGGCACGAATCGAGACTGGGATATGTCACTCCGTGTGACGTAGAGGTATCTCTGGGCCCACTCGGTAGGACATCATCATAATGTGCACAATGTGATCAAGGAGTTGATCACGGGATGATGTGTTACAGAACGAGTAAAGAGACTTGCCGGTAACGAGATTGAATAAGGTATCGGGATACCGCCGATCGAATCTCGGGCAAGTACTATACCGCTAGACAAAGGGAATTGTATACGAGATTGATTGAATCCTTGACATCGTGATTCATCCGATGAGATCATCATGGAACATGTGGGAGCCAACATGGGTATCCAGATCCCGCTGTTGGTTATTGGCCGGAGAGTTGTCTCGGTCATGTCTGCATGGTTCCCGAACCCGTAGGTCTACACACTTAAGGTTCGATGATGCTAGGGTCATAGGGAAGGTATGTACGCGGTTACCGAATGTTGTTAGGAGTCCCGGATGAGATCGCGGACATCACGAGGAGTCCCGGAATGGTCCGGAGGTGAAGATTGATATATCGGACGAAGGGTTTTGGAGTCCGGAAGTGTTCCGGAGGTACCGGGTGATGACCAGCATGACCGAAAGGTGTTTCGGGAGCCCCGACAAGTGTTGGGGAGGGGGGCTTCATGGGCCAAGGGGAGGGGGCAAACCAGCCCACTAAGGGGCTGTGCGCCCCCCTCACCTATTCCCACGTGACCAGGGGGTTTGGGGCGCCCCATCTAGGGTTCCCACCTCCTGGCTTGGGGGCCAAGTCACCCAAAGGGGAGATCCCATCTGCCCTGGCCGCCGCCCCCCCTAGGCGAAACCCTAGGGCGCCTCCCCCTCTCCCTTCCCCCTATATATAGTGGAGGTTTTGGGGTTGCCCAACACAGGAGTCTCTCTCTCTCCCAAGGTGCAGCCCTACCTCTCTCCCTCCTCGTCTCTCGTAGTGCTTGGCGAAGCCCTGCCGGAGTACCGCGCTCCTCCACCACCACCACGCCATCATGCTGCTGCTGGACGGAGTCTTCCCCAACCTCTCCCTCTCTCCTTGCTGGATCAAGGCATGGGAGACGTCACCGGGCTGTACGTGTGTTGAACACGGAGGCGCCGTTGTTCGGCGCTTAGATCGGAATCAACCGCGATCTGAATCGCTACGAGTACGACTCCTTCATCCGTGTTCTTGTAACGCTTCCGCTTAGCGATCTACAAGGGTATGTAGATGCACTCCCCTTCCCCTCGTTGCTAGATTACTCCATAGATTGATCTTGATGATGCATAGAAAATTTTGAATTTCTGCTACGTTCTCCAACAAGCACCGTCACTGAGGTTCTGGTCATCAGTCACGGCGCCGCCTCTGGCAGAAACGTCCACGACACCTTGCAGACGGTGCCGCATGACCTGTCTGCCCCCATCCCGGCTGACGCTGACACCGACACGCTGGAGGCTCACCGCCTTGCCCTCATCGAGAACGACAAGAAGATAGCCTCCATGAGACGCCTCACCAAGGCTTACCAGCGCGAGGTTCATCGTGCCGCCTCTGTCACGCCGCCTGCTGGTGGACCCAGCCAGATTGGCGCTATCAAGAAGCGCGGTGCGGCCATCGCCAGCATGCTGGGTGCTTGATACGTCTCCAATGTATCTATAATTTTTGATTGCTCCATGCTACTTTATCTACTGTTTTGGACTATATTGGGCTTTATTTTCCACTTTTATATTATTTTTGGGACTAACCTATTAACCGGAGGCCCAACCCAGAATTGCTGTTTTTTGCCTATTTCAGTATTTCGAAGAAACAGAATATCAAACGGAGTCCAAACGGAATAAAACCTTCGGAAACGTGATTTCTCACCGAACGTGATCCGGGAGACTTGGACCCTGCTCCAAGGAACAACCGAGGAGGTCACGAGGGTGGGGGGCGCGCCCCCCTGCCTCGTGGGCCCCTTGTTGCTCCACCGACGTACTCCTTCCTCCTATATATACCTACGTACCCCCGTCAGATCAAATACAGAGCCAAAAACCTAATTCCACCGCCGCGACCTTCGGTATCCGCGAGATGCCATCTTGGGGCCTATTCCGGAGCTCCGCCGGAGAGGGCATCTACCACGGAGGGCTTCTACATCAACACCATAGCCTCTCCGATAAAGTGTGAGTAGTTTACTTCATACCTTCGGGTCCATAGCTAGTAGCTAGATGACTTCTTCTCTCTTTTTGGATCTCAATACAATATTCTCCCCCTCTCTTGTGGACATCTATTCGATGTAATCTTCTTTTTGCGGTGTGTTTGTTGAGACCGATGAATTGTGAGTTTATGATCCAGCTTATCTATGAATAATATTTGATTCTTCTCTGAATTCTTTTATGTATGATTGAGTTATCTTTGCAAGTCTCTTCGAATTATCCGTTTGGTTTGGCCAACTAGATTGGTAGTTCTTGCAATGGGAGAAGTGTTTAGCTTTGGGTTCAATCTTGCAGTGTCCTTACCCAGTGACAGAAAGGGTTGCAAGGCACGTATTGTATTGTTGCCATCGAGGATAACAAGATGGGGTTTTTATCATATTGCATGAATTTATCCCTCTACATCATGTCATCTTGCTTAAGGCGTTACTCTGTTTTTAACTTAATACTCTAGATGCATGCTGGATAGCGGTCGATGAGTGGAGTAATAGTAGTAGATGCAGAATCGTTTCGATCTACTTGTCTCAGACGTGATGCCTATATACATGATCATACCTATATAACCTCATGATTATTCGCTTTTCTATCAATTGCTCAACAGTAATTTATTCACCCACCGTAGAATACTTATGCTCTTGAGAGAAGCCACTAGTGAAACCTATGGCCCCCGGGTCTATTCTCATCATATCAATCTCCATTACTTTATTACTTGCTTTGTTTTTACTTTGCCTTTTACTTTTTACTTTGCATCTCTATATCCAAAATACCAAAAATATTATTTATCATCTCTATCAGATCTCAACCTCGTAAGTGACCGTGAAGGGATTGACAACCCCTAATCGCGTTGGTTGTGAGTAGCTATCGTTTTGTGTAGGTACGAGGGACTCGTGCGTGATCTCCTACTGGATTGATACCTTGGTTCTCAAAAACTGAGGGAAATACTTACGCTACTTTACTGCATCATCCTCTCCTCTTCGGGGAAATCCAACGCAGTGCTCAAGAGGTAGCAAGAAGAATTTCTGGCGCCGTTGCCAGGGAGTTTGCGCAAAAGTCAACTATACCAAGTACCCATCACAATCCCTATCTCTCGCATTACATTATTTGCCTCTCGTTTTCCTCTCCCCCACTTCACCCTTGCCGTTTTATTCGCCCTCTCTTTCCCAATCTCCTCCTCTCTTTCTCTTTTGCCTTTTTTTCGTTTGTCTTTTTGTTGCTTGTGTGTTGGATTACTTGTTGCCATGGCGCAAGATAATACCAAATTGTGTGATTTCTCGAATACCAATAATAATGATTTCCTTAGTACTCCGATTGCTCCTCTTAATAATGATGAGTCTTGTGAAATCAATACCGCTTTGCTGAATCTTGTTATGAAAGATCAATTCGCCGGCCTTCCTAGTGAAGATGCCGCTACTAATCTAAACAATTTTGTTGATTTATGTGATATGCAAAAGAAGAAAGATACGGATAACAATATTGTCAAATTGAAGTTATTTCTGTTTTCACTTAGAGATCATGCTAAAGTTTGGTTTTCATCTTTGCCTAAAAATAGTATTGATTCTTGGAACAAGTGCAAAGATGCTTTTATCTCTAAGTATTTTCCTCCCGCTAAAATTATCACTCTTAGGAACGATATTATGAATTTTAAACAACTTGATCATGAGCATGTTGCCCAATCTTGGGAAAGAATGAAATTGATGCTTCGCAATTGCCCTACTCATGGTTTGAATTTATGGATGATCATACACAATTTTTATGCCGGATTAAATTTTGCTTCTAGAAATCTTTTAGATTCGGCCGCGGGAGGCACGTTTATGGAAATTACATTAGGAGATGCTACAAAATTGCTTGACAATATTATGGCTAATTATTCTCAATGGCATACCGAAAGATCTTCTAGTAAAAAAGTCCATGCTATAGAAGAAATCAATGTTTTGAGTGAAAAGATGGATGAACTTATGAAGATGTTTGCTACTAAAAATACTTCTCTTGATCCCAATGATATGCCTTTATCTACTTTGATTGAGAATAACAATGAATCTATGGATGTGAATTTTGTTGGTAGGAATTGTTTTGGAAATAACGCGTATAGAGGGAATTTTAATCCTAGGCCTTATCCTAGTAACCCTTCTAATAATTATGGAAATTCCTACAACAACTCTTATGGAAATTTTAATAAGATGCCCTTTGAATTTGAGAGTAGTGTTAAAGATTTTATGAATTCACAAAATAATTTTAATGCTTTGCTTGAAGAGAAATTGCTTAAACTTGATGATTTGGCTAGGAACGTTGATAGAATTTATCTTGAAATTGATTCTTTAAAGCTTAGATCTATTCCTCCCAAGCTTGATATCAATGAGTCTCTCAAAGCTATGAGAATTTCCATTGATGAGTGCAAAGAAAGAACCGCTAGGATGCGTGCTTCCAAAGATGCCTTTATTAAAGCGTGTTCTTCCAATTCCTATGAAAATCAAGATGAAGATCTAAAAGTTATTGATGTGTCCCCCATTAAATCTTTGTTTTGCAATATTAATCTTGATGAAACTGAATATGATCTTCCTTTACCTAGAAG
>NC_041385.1:139412898-139458609 GCF_002162155.2 Triticum dicoccoides
GTTCTAAGAATTCGGAGTTTCTAGATCTTGATGATGAAATTGATGAAAGTGGGATTGAAAGAAATAAAAATCTTGATGTTGCTAAACCCACTATTTTGGATCTCAAGGAATTTAATTATGAAAATTGCTCTTTGATTGGTTGTATTTCCTTGTTGCAATCCGTGCTAGATTCTCCTCATGCTTATAGTCAAAATAAGGCCTTTACCTAGCCTTGATGCAATCTTATGAAGAAAAACTTGAGTTGAAAGTTTCTATCCCTAGAAAAAACTCTATGATGAGTGGGAACCCACTATCAAAATTAAAATTAAAGATTATGAGTTTCATGCTTTGTGTGATTTGGGTGCTAGTGTCTCCACTATTCCCAAAACTTTGTGCAATTTGCTTGATTTCCGTGACTTTGAAGATTGCTCTCTAAACTTGCATCTTGCAGATTCCACTATTAAAAAGCCTATGGGAAGAATTAATGATGTTCTTATTGTTGCAAATAGTAATTATGTGCCCATATATTTTATTGTTCTTGATATAGATTGCAACCCTTCATGTCCTATTATTCTTGGCAGACCTTTTCTTAGAACGATTGGTGCGATCATTGATATGAAGGAAGGGATTATTAGATTCAAATTTCCCTTGAGAAAGGGTATGTAACACTTCCCTAGAAAGAAAATAAAATTACCATATGAATCTATCATGAGAGCCACTTATGGATTGCCTACCAAAGATGGCAAAACCTAGATCTATCCTTGCTTTTATGCCTAGCTAGGGGCGTTAAACGATAGCGCTTGTTGGGAGGCAACCCAATTTTATTTTGTGTTTTTTGTTTTTGCTTCTGTTTAGGAATAAATAATCCATCTAATTTCTGTTTAGATGTGGTTTTATGTTTTAATTAGTGTTTGTTCCAAGTAGAACCTATAGGATAAGCTATGATGATAGTTGATTTGATTCTGCTGAAAAACAGAAACTTTGCGCTCACGAAAAAATAATTCAATAAATCACAGAAATGTGCTTTTGCATTGATTATTTTTGCTGCTGATCAATAAACAAATTTTCCAGTACGTCCTATTTTGGTAGAAGTTTTAGAGTTCCAGAAGTTTGCATTAGTTACAGATTGCTACAGACTGTTCTGTTTTTGACAGATTCTGTTTTTCGTGTGTTGTTTGCTTATTTCAATGCATCTATGGCTAATAAATTAGTTTATAAACCATAAGGAAGTTGGAATACAGTAGGTTTAACACCAATATAAATAAAAAATGAGTTCATTACAGTACCTTAAAGTAGTCTTTTGTTTTCTTTCACTAACGGAGCTCACGAGATTTCTATTGAGTTTTGTGTTGTGAAGTTTTCAAGTTTTGTGTGAATTCTTTTGATGGATTATGGAACAAAGAGTGGAAAGAGCCTAAGCTTGGGGATGCCCATGGCACCCCCAAGATAATCCAAGGACACCAAAAAGTCAAAGCTTGGGGATGCCCCGGAAGGCATCCCCTGTTTCGTCTACTTCCATCGGTAATTTACTTGGAGCTATATTTTTATTCACCACATGTCATGTGTTTTGCTTGGAGCGTCTTGTAATATTTGCGTCTTTGCTTGTTAGTTTACCACAATCATCCTTGCTGTACACACCTTTTGAGAAAGCCATACATGATTTAGAATTTGCTAGAATACTCTATGTGCTTCACTTATATCTTTTGAGCTTGATAGTTTTGCTCATAGTGCTTCACTTATATCTTTTGAGCGTAATAATTTTTGCTCTAGTGCTTCACTTAGATCTTTTAGAGCACGGTGGTGGATTTGTTTTAAAGAAACTATTGATCTCTCATGCTTCACTTAGATTATTTTGAGAGTTGTTAATAGCATGGTAATTTGCTTAATGTTAATATACTTGGTATTCAAGATATGTGAAACTTTCTTTTGAGTGCGTTGAATACTAAGATAAGTTTGATGCTTGATAATTGTTTTGAGATATGGAGGTAATAATATCAAAGCAATGCTAGTTGGGGTGATTATGAATTTAAAGAATGCTTGTGTTGAAGTTTGTGATTCTCGTAGCATGCACGTATGGTGAACTGCTTTGTGATGAAGTCGGAGCACAATTTTATTTATTGATTGTCTTCCTTATGAGTGGCAGTCGGGGACGAGCGATGGTATTTTCCTACCAATCTATCCCCCTAGGAGTATGCATTTAATGCTTTGGTTTTTGATGACTTCTAAATTTTTGCAACAAGTGCACGAGTTCTTTTGATTAATGTTGAGTCCATGGATTATACGCACTCTCACCCTTCCACCATTGCTAGCCTCTCTAATACCGCGCACTTTTCGCCGGTATCATACACCCACCATATACCTTCCTCAAAGCAGCCACCATACCTACCTATCATGGCATTTCCATAGCCATTCCGAGATATATTGCCATGCAACTTTACACCGCTCCGTTCATATGACACACATTACTTTTGTCATATTGCTTTTTGCATGAACATGTAGTTGACATTGTATTTGTGGCAAGGCCACCTTCATAATTTTCATACATGTCGCTCTTGATTCAATGCATACCCCGGTACACCGCCGAAGGCCTTCATATAGAGTCATATCTTATTCTAAGTATCGAGTTGTAATTGTTGAGTTGTAAGAAAAATAAAAGTGTGATGATCATCACTATTAGAGCATTGTCCCAGTGAGGAAAGGATGATGGAGACTATGATTCCCCCATAAGTCAGGATGAGACTCCGGACTTTATGAAAAATAAAAGAGGCCAAATAAGCCCCAAAAAAAGAGGCCAAAGAAGCCCATCAAAATAAAAAAAAATATGAGAGAAAAAGAGAGAAGGGACAATGCTACTATCCTTTTCCACACTTGTGCTTCAAAGTAGCACCATGATCTTCATGATAGAGAGTCTCATATGTTGTCACTTTCATATACTAGTGGGAATTTTTCATTATATAACTTGGCTTGTATATTCCAATGATGGGCTTCCTCAAAAGTGCCCTAGGTCTTCGTGAGCAAGCAAGTTGGATGCACACCCACTTAGTTTATTTTGTTGAGCTTTCTTATACTTATAGTTCTAGTGCATCCGTTGCATGGCAATCCCTACTCACTCACATTGATATCTATTAATGGGCATCTCCATAGACCGTTGATACACCTAGTTGATGTGAGACTATCTTCTCCTTTTTGTCTTCTCCACAACCACCATTCTATTCCACCTATAGTGCTATGTCCATGGCTCGCGCTCGTGTATTGCGTGAAAGTTGAAAAAGTTTGAGATTATTAAAGTATGAAACAATTTCTTGGCTCGTCATCGGGGTTGTGCATGATTAAATACCTTCTATGATGAAGATAGAGCTTAGCCAGACTATATGAATTTGTAGGGATAACTTTCTTTGGCCATGCTATTTTGAGAAGACATGATTGCTTTAATTTGTATGCTTGAAGTATTATTACTTTTATGTTAATATGAACTTTTGTCTTGAATCTTTCGGATCTGAATATTCATATCACAATTAAGAAGATTTACATTGAAATTATGCAAAAGTATCACTCCGCATCAAAAATTCTTTTTTATCATTTACCTACTCGAGGACGAGCAGGAATTAAGCTTGGGGATGCTTGATACGTCTCCAACGTATCTATAATTTTTGATTGCTCCATGCTACTTTATCTACTGTTTTGGACTATATTGGGCTTTATTTTCCACTTTTATATTATTTTTGGGACTAACCTATTAACCGGAGGCCCAGCCCAGAATTGCTGTTTTTTTGCCTATTTCAGTATTTCGAAGAAACAGAATATCAAACGGAGTCGAAACGGAATAAAACCTTCGGGAACGTGATTTTCTCACCGAACGTGATCTGGGAGACTTGGACCCTGCTCCAAGGAACAACCGAGGAGGTCACGAGGGTGGGGAGCGCCCCCCCTGGGCGTGCCCCCTGCCTCGTGGGCCCCCTGTTGCTCCACCGACGTACTCCTTCCTCCTATATATACCTACGTACCTTGTTAGATCAAATACGGAGCCAAAAACCTAATTCCACCGCCGCAACCTTCTGTATCCGCGAGATCCCATCTTGGGGCCTGTTCCGGAGCTCCGTCGGAGAGGGCATCTACCACGGAGGGCTTCTACATCAACACCATAGCCTCTCCGATGAAGTGTGAGTAGTTTACTTTAGACCTTCGGGTCCATAGCTAGTAGCTAGATGGCTTCTTCTCTCTTTTTGGATCTCAATACAATATTCTCCCCCTCTCTTGTGGAGATCTATTCGATGTAATCTTCTTTTTGCGGTGTGTTTGTTGAGACCGATGAATTGTGAGTTTATGATCCAGCTTATCTATGAATAATATTTGATTCTTCTCTGAATTCTTTTATGTATGATTGAGTTATCTTTGCAAGTCTCTTCGGATTATACGTTTGGTTTGGCCAACTAGATTGGTAGTTCTTGCAATGGGAGAAGTGTTTAGCTTTGGGTTCAATCTTGCGGTGTCCTTACCCAGTGACAGAAAGGGTTGCAAGGCACGTATTGTATTGTTGCCATCGAGGATAACAAGATGTTTTTTTTATCATATTGCAAGAATTTATCCTTCTACATCATGTCATCTTGCTTAAGGCGTTACTATGTTTTCAACTTAATACTCTAGATGCATGCTGGATAGCGGTCGATGAGTGGAGTAATAATAGTAGATGCAGAATCGTTTCGATCTACTTGTCTCGGACGTGATGTCTATATACATGATCATACCTAGATAACCTCATGATTATTCGCTTTTCTATCAATTGCTCAACAGTAATTTGTTCACCCACCGTAGAATACTTATGCTCTTGAGAGAAGCCACTAGTGAAACCTATGGCCCCCGGGTCTATTCTCATCATATCAATCTCCATTACTTTATTACTTTCTTTGTTTTTTACTTTGCCTTTTACTTTTTACTTTGCATCTCTATATAAAAAATACCAAAAATATTATTTATCATCTCTATCAGATCTCACCCTTGTAAGTGACCGTGAAGGGATTGACAACCCCTAATCGTGTTGGTTGCGAGTAGCTATCGTTTTGTGTAGGTACGAGGGACTCGTGCGTGATCTCCTACTGGATTGATACCTTGGTTCTCAAAAACTGAGGGAAATACTTACGCTACTTTACTGCATCATCCTTTCCTCTTCAGGGAAATCGAACGCAGTGCTCAAGAGATAGCAGTGCTGACCGCCCAGTCTACGCCACGCCACTCAAGAACCTACATGCCGCCCAGGCGGCAGTAGACGAGCTAGAAGGGCTGGAGGGCGACGAGCTTCACTACATGACCAGACGTGTCCAATAGCTGATCAACGCGGCCACAGAGTAGCATGAAGCTGGCGCCCACGTCGAGAGCACGGCGCGGCATCCTGGAAGCCGACTGCAGGTGGCGCCCACGAGTGAAAAGATAAGGAGCCGACTGCTAGCAGCAGTCGGACGCACCTCACCATTGAGCGCGACGCAGAAGGTCACCCCGAGCTGTGGAGCGACGAGGCAACAACCCGCCTCCTCCTCCGCCCCGCGGGGAGAGGTATCCCACCCCGCCGTGTGTCATGCACCCAACGCTCAGAGGCTGGGTGGGCCGCCGCGAAGGAATCGGTAAGAACAATGCCCGCCATCGGATCGACCGCCTGGCACGATCCCTGGCGCTAGAAGAAGAAGATGATGTCGGCCCACCTTGCTTCGCCCCCCGCATTTGTGACGAGCCTTTCCCCAAAGGGTTCTCGCTCCCAAGAGACACGCCAAAATACAACGGCTCGGTGAAGCCGGAAGACTGGTTGATAGACTACTCCACTGTAGTCAGCATAGCGAATGGAAACAGACGCATTGCCGTGAAGTACGTCCCTCACATGCTTCAAGGCACGGCACGCACCTGGCTGAACAGCATCAACAGCTGGCTGTACTTCAAGGAAGTCTTCATTCGCAACTTCACCAGCACGTACAAGCGGGCACCCAAGCCACGTCAGCTCT
This sequence comes from Triticum dicoccoides, assembly GCF_002162155.2. Classification (NCBI taxonomy): domain Eukaryota; kingdom Viridiplantae; phylum Streptophyta; class Magnoliopsida; order Poales; family Poaceae; genus Triticum; species Triticum dicoccoides. Next base: position 139,418,865 of record NC_041385.1, read on the forward strand.
CCCTTTGTGTCCAAGGCCCGACCGAGTCCAGCCGCGACTACTTGACGCGCTGGGCCGAGCTCCGCAACTCGTGCGAAGGGGTGCACGAGGTGCAAGCAATAGAGTACTTCACCGCCGGGTGCCGAGAGGGCACCCTCCTCAAGCACCGACTTCTCTGCGGCGAGTCAGTTATACTCGACGAGCTGCTGATCATAGCAGACAAGTACGCCACGGCCGACTCCTCGATGAAGACTGAGCTCCGAGTGGACGCCTCTAGAAAGGTGCTTCCTCCGGCTCCAAAAACGTCGGCTGGCGACTCCAATCGGCATCCACACTAGAATGAAAACAAGCGCAAGGCCCCGATGCCGACTTCCACTAGTCGACAAGTGGCGACGGTCGAAGGCGAGCAGCCTGAAGGGCATCCTATGCCCAAGCATCCGAAAGACGGCAGGCCGGCTTGGCATTCGGCTTTCTCCTACGAGAAAACCCTTGATGCCCCTTGCAAGTTCCACAGCGGTGCGAAGCCGTCCAATCACACAACTCGGAAGTGCCATTGGCTCTCCTGAATCACCAAGGGCGAAGGACTACTGCCTCCTCCACCTACTGGCCAGCCGCCTCTGGCTCCTCAGCAGCCAGCCGCTCGCCCAGCAGTCAGAGCCATCCAAGACGAGTTCCCCGACGAGCACGCAACCTACGTCATCTTTACGAGCCAAGCTGAAGACAGGCGCAGCCGGCGCCGATAGCACCAAGAAGTCAATGCGGTCGCCTCCAAAGATCCAGAGTTTATGCATTGGTCTGAAAAGCCCATCAGCTGGAGCCGAGCTGACCACCCAAAGGTGATACCATCTCCAGGCTCTTATGCATTGGTGTTGTATGCCACCTTCGCAACAGAGAGGCTAGCTGCTCGCTTCTCCCGAGTTTTGATTGATGGCGGGAGCAGCATCAACATCCTTTACCGTGACACCATCGAGAAGCTAAATATCAAGACGAAGTAGCTTTTGCCCAGTCGGACCATTTTCCATGGCATTGTACCCGGCCTGTCATGCTCACCAATCGGCAAGGTCAAGATAGATGTCCTCTTCGAAGACAAAGATCACTTCCACCCTGAAGCAGTTTGGTTTGAGGTAGTGGATCTAGAGAGCCCTTACCACGCTTTACTTGGCCGACTTGCCCTGGCCAAGTTCATGGCTGTGCCCACTATGCCTACCTCAAGATGAAGATGCCGAGCTCCAAGGGCATCATCACCATAGTCAGAGACTACAAGAAATCCTCTGTCTTCTCTGCAGCCAGCAGCCGGCTGGCCGAGTCCCTCATGATTGCTGCTAAGAATAAGATCCTTGACTGGGTTGTGGCCATGGCCGGCAAGCAGCCGGACCTGTCGCCTGATCCCAAGGACTCAGAAGCTCAGCGCTCTTTCTAGCCGGCCAAGGAAACAAAGAAGATACCTCTGGACCCAGAGCACCCTGAGAGGTTTTCTGTTCTAGGAGCAAACCTGGACAACAAATAGGAAAGCGAGCTCGTCGATTTCCTCCATGAGAATTGGGATATCTTTGCATGGTCCCCCAAGGACATGCCGGGTGTTCCGACGGACTTCGCCGAGCACAAGCTACATGTCCGAGCAGATGCAAAACTAGTAAAAGAGCCCCTCCGACAACTGTCGGAGGAGAAGAAAAGAATTGTTGGTGAAGAGATAGGCCGGCTTCTGGCAGCCGTCTTCATTATGGAGGTGTTCTTTCCAAAATGGCTTGCCAACCTAGTCCTTGTACCGAAGAAGAACAAGAAATGGCGCATGTGTATAGATTATACCAACCTCAACAAAGCTTGCCCCAAAGATCCGTTTGCTTTGCCCCGTATTGACCAAGTGATAGACTCCACAGTTAGATGCGAGCTGTTGAGTTTCTTGGATGCCTACTCAGGTTACCATCAAATCAAGTTGGATCCAGCCGACCGCCTGAAGACCGCCTTCATCACACCATTCGGAGCTTTTTGCTACCTAACTACGAAATTCGGCTTGAGAAATGCCAATGCCACTTTTCAGTGTTGCATGCAGAAATGCCTCCTCAAGCAACTCGACAGAAATGCCCACGTCTATGTAGACGATATTGTTGTGAAGACGGAAAAGCACGACACCCTACTGGAAGATCTCAAGGAAACATTTGACAACTTGTGCCGACTTCAGATCAAGCTCAACCCTGAGAAATGCGTGTTCGGAGTACCAGCCAGCCAGCTCCTAGGCTTCCTGGTCTCTAAACGCGGCATCGAATGCAACCCAGTGAAGATCAAGGCCATAGAGAGGATGGAGATTCCCACCCGGCTTCGAGATGTCCAAAAGTTCACCGGGTGCCTGGCCTCCCTTAACCGCTTCATCTGTCGGCTAGGGAGAAGGCTCTTCCCCTGTATCAGCTCATGAGGAAATCCACTCACTTTGAGTGGAACGACCAGGCGAACGAAGCTTTTCACAAGCTAAAGAAGATGTTGACCATGCCGCCTATCCTGGCAGCACCGACTAAGAAAGAGCCCATGCTACTTTAAATTGCCGCAACTAGCCGGGTGGTCAGCACTGTCATCGCGGTTTAGCGCCCAGAGGAAGGCAGAGCTCAGCTGATCCAGAGGCTGGTGTATTACCTGAGTGAAGTACTGTCAACCTCAAAGCAAAATTACCCCCACTACCAGAAGATGTGCTATGGAGTATACTTTGCCACCAAGAAGATCAAGCCCTACTTTCAAGAGCACCCCATCACGGTCGTTTGCACCGCTCCGCTTGCCGAGATCATGGGCAGCCGGGATGCATCTGGCCGGGTGGCCAAGTGGGCCATTGCGCTGACTCCTTACACCATCTTCTACCAGCCTCGCACCGCCATCAAGTGCTGGCCGACTTCCTTGTCGACTAGGCCGAAACTCAGTACCTGCCACCAGCACCCGACTCCACTCATTGGCGGATGCACTTTGACGGATCCAAGATGCGCACCGGCTTGGGAGCCGACATTGTCCTCACCTCTCCCAAGGGCGACAAGCTCAGATACGCATTGCAAATTCATTTTGCCGCCTCCAACAACATGGCCGAGTATGAGGCACTCATACATGGGCTTCGGCTGGCCAAAGAACTCGGCATCCGCCGGATCCTGTGCTATGGCGACTCGGACTTGGTGATCCAACAGTCATCTGGTGATTGGGATGCCAGGGATGCAAATATGGCGAGCTACCGCTTCCTTGTTCAGCAACTCAGCGGATACTTTGAAGGGTGCGAGTTTCTCCACATGCTACGGGCCGACAACGAGCAAGCAGATGCCCTGGCACGAATCGGCTCCACCCGGCAAGCAATACCAACCGGCGTCTCCCTTCAACGCCTCCTCAAGCCATCTATCAAGCCGTCTCTAGAATTAGACTCCATCTTCATGCCGCCTGACCCTGATGCAGTCGGATCCGACTTGGGGAACCCAGCAGGCGGCTCGGGGACTTCGGCAGGCGGCTCAGGGACTGCTACAGTCAAACCCGGCTCAAGGACTTTAGAACCCGGCCCAGGGACTGCGGCAGTCCGCCCGGGGACTTGACACAGCAGGCGGTGGCCGACTCCAACCCTTCACCACCCAATCCACCCGCCCTGGTCACAATAGCCATGTTGGCAATAGAAGAAGTCACAACTCCATCATGGGCTCAGCCCATCCTCAAATTTCTGGTAAACAGAGAGCTGCCGACTGACGAGATCTCGGCAAGACAAGTTCAATGCCGAGCTGGTGCATACACAATAGTAAACAGAGAGCTCGTCAGGCGCAATGTCACTGGAGTCTTCCAGCACTATGTCGAGCCAGAGAAGGGCATTGCAATCCTCAAGGACATCCACCAAGGCGACTACGGCCACCACGCGGCCTCAAGATCACTCGTCGCCAAAGCTTTCCGCCATGGTTTCTTCTGGCCGACTGCTTTGGAAGACGCCAAATAATTGGTCAAACACTGCAAAGGGTGCCAACTTTTCAGTTCCAAGCAACACCTGCCGGCTTCCGCACTCAAGACCATCCCCCTCACCTGGCCCTTTGCCGTCTAGGGGCTGGATATGGTGGGCCCATTTAAGACGGCACGCGGCGGCATGACACACCTGCTCATTGCCATAGACAAGTTCACCAAGTGGATTGAAGCGAAGCCAATCAAGAAGTTGAATGGGCCGACTGCTATGACATTCATCGCAGACATTACCACCCGGTATGGCATACAACACAGCATCATCACTGACAATGGCACGAATTTTGCCAAAGGAGCATTGGCACATTTCTGTGCGACACAGGGCATCCGACTGGACCTAGCGTCCGTTGCCCATCCGCAGTCAAACAGCCAAGTTGAGTGAGCAAACGGCCTCATCCTGTCCGACATCAAGCCCCGACTGGTTGAGCCACTGGAGTGCTCGGCCGGCTGCTGGCTCGAGGAGCTTCCAGCCGTCCTCTGGAGTTTGAGTACCACCCCGAACAAGTCAACCGACTTCACTCCTTTATTCCTTGTGTATGGTGCCAAGGCTGTCATCCCAACCAGCATCGAATTTGACTCACCTCGAGTCACCATGTACACGAAAGCGGAAGCACGAGAAGACAGTGTTGACCTACTGGAAGAGGGCCGACTGTTAGCACTCAGACAGTCCGCCATCTACTAGCAAGGTTTGCGTCGTTGCCACAATCGGAAGGTCAAGCCAAGATCCTTCCAAGAGGGCGATCTTGTGCTCCGGCTGATCCAGCAAACAGCCGGCTAGCACAAGCTCTCGGCCCCTTGGGAAGGCCCCTTCGTCATCAGCAAGGCCTTGGGCAACGACTCCTACTACCTAATCGACGCACAGAAGCCCAAGGCACACAAGAGAGATGATTCTGGCAAGGAGTCAGAACGCCCATGGAACGCCAATCTCCTTCGAAGATTTTACAGTTAATGCAGTATGTACCATGCTATCTTTTGTATTAAGTACAAGACATCGGGTCCCCCGAGGAGCACTCGGGGACTACCCTCTTTTATCTATATGATGAGTATCATGCCTATGAATGTATCACTACATTTGTTCCTTCGTCTGGCACCGGGTTTGACCAGTCGGCCCGGAGACTTGCCGCCTTGGATTATGTTAAGCACCACCTACAGTCAAACAAGTAGTGTGCCGGCACCTAAAGCCCTCTCTTTCCAAAAGTCACAGCTTGCGGAATCGACTGTCCGACTGGCAAGAGTTAAAGGCAGGAAAAGATGCCCACACGAAAAATGGCTAAGGACAAATGGACTTACATAACACAAGCCGGCTCCCCACCCTGCCAACCGACTGTTAAGCAGCCGGCTGGCCAGCTTCCTACTCACCTTGCAACAATCTAAGAAAGCTAAAGTACTTGCCCTCCCACACAGCCAAGTACTTTCCCAGCTACAAACTGCAGAGCAGCTGTTCGGCTGGGAAGGCGACGGCCAAGGGAGGGCGGCAAAGGAAACATCCAGAAAAAGATGTAAATCAAGCGCAGTCGGAAGTCAAACACATGCAAGATTATATTTACACAAAAGGCCTTCGAGGGCTGGCATTCAACTTAGTTCGAATACACCCCCAGTGGGTGGAACTGCGCGAATTTAACAAATATTGTTCAAAGATTAACGAGAAGGAAGACAAAGATAAAAATGGCGGCTCAGGCCAAGGGCGCAATGGGCGAGCTGGGGAGGTCAGTGGAGACGGCGACGCTGGCTGGAGGAGTGGTCGACTGGCGAGTCTCGGCTTGGTCATCGCCAGTGGCAGGCGGCGTGTTTGCACGTGCCTTGTTACTGGAGGCACGGTCAGGCTGAGGCTAGCCGGATGCTCCATCATCCGGCATGGCGTCTTCACCGTCCTCTTCCTCCTCCTTTTCACCCTCGACACTGGAGTCGATCTCCTCCGCCGAGTCTTCACCATCCACCTGGTTCATCCCAAACCACTTCGCCGACAGAGCAACACCGTCGTCGTTCAGCTCAGGGATGAAGATGCTGGTGTCGGTGTACTCGATGATTGCCGCAGTGCGCTGAATGATAGCCGGCCGCACTGCCACCAGCTCCTCGTTGGCCTCCTGCCGAAACATGGCCAGCCGGGACAAGTCCAGCCCGGGATACCATGCTCGGACGAACTCCAACGCCCGCCTAGCGCCTGCCCGGGCTACAAAAGCCTTCCAAACCTCGAAGCGGCCGGTCGCCACCTCCAGCCAGTCGGCAGTTTGACTGGGGGTGCGGGGAATCGCTTCGCCAAGCCAGAGGGCGGAAAGCACCTGGGCTCCAACGCACTGAAGGCGGCGGAGCATGTGGTGAGCCGGCTGGAGACGGGCCTGGACAAGAGCTGCTCCTCAAGCGTCCGGCGAGCATCTGGCGCAATCTCAGCACCAGCCTGCCTCTGCATGTTGCGGTGGGCCTCGATGACTTGGCTGGCGGCAGTAGAGTAGCCGGGGAAGTATTCTGCACGAAGAAGAAAAGAGAAAATAGAAAGTCAAAAGTTGGACCAAGCAGCAGGCGGCTAACAAGGGGACAAAGAGGAAGGTAGCTTACCGTCACCAAGTCTTCAATATGGCCGTAGCCATCATTCAACGCCTGCCTCGACTCGGCCCAGTTCGCCGCCTCGATCTCGTACTCGGCTTGGAGGGCGGCCTTGCTGTCCTTCACCGCCTTAAGAGCCGCCTTATGACTCCCCTCCTGGTCAGCCAGCTTCTTGGCCAGGCGGTCGCGCTCCTGAGCTGCGGCACTGCACTCAGCCTCCTTGGCACGCAGCGCGGTTCGGGCCTCACCCAGTTGCTGCCGCAGGTCAGCATTCGCCTCTTCAAAGACGACAAAGAAGAATAAACAATAAGGAAGAAGTCGCCAGAAAAGATTTGGCCCGACTGCTCAGCAGTCGGCCTGAATCTCGGGGACTACACCCAGTGGGTGCGCTAAATCGCCCCCACGAGAGATAGAAGATGAACACTTACTCCGGCTTTCAGACAAGTCAGCGGTCTTCTGAGTCAGCTCTCGGACATGGGAGTTGAAGGTGGGCGTGCAGAGGTTATGATAGTCCTGCAAGAGGGACGGACGAGCAAATAAAGACAAGTTAGCACCCGAGTCTACTTAGAAGTTCTAGGCCGCCTGCTCAGTAGCCGACCCAGAACTCGGGGACTACACCAAATGGGTGCGCTGACGCGCCCCCACGGAAGAATAGAAGAGCAAGAAGCAAGAGGCGAAGGGCTTACCTGGGTGGCTTCCCGCGTCGCCAGGAACTCCTGGTTGTAGCTCTTCAGGGCGGCGGCCTGAGACTGAAGCCGAGTCCAGACATCCTGCGCTGCCTCGTTTAGCACGGCCGTCCCGCCCCAGCGTCCAGTCCGACGAGCTGGCGCTCGCCGTCTCCAGCTCCTGGGCCGACGAGATCGAGCCCCTGGCCTTCTGCGGGAACGGCGCCGAGGCCGCCTTCCCTGCGTGCTGGCGTGCCGGAGATCGGCCCCAGAGCCGGCTCGCTTCCAGCCGGCGGCACGGTTGGCGTGCTCGGCTGGCCGCCTTGGTTCGCCGCAGTTGGTGCTGGTGGAGCCACCTTCTTCTCCGGGGTGACAGCGTTGCCCTCCTCCCTCTCCATAACTGGCTGTTCACCGCCAGTTCCTTCTGGTGGCGCCACCGGGACCTCAGGCGCCACGGAGCGGAGGGAAATGATGAGCTCCAAGGGCTGGTTGCGTAGGGCCTCCTCCGCCTGCGCCGCCGCTGCGGCATCCGCCTGGCCCTTGGCCGCAGCGTTGGCCTGCGCCCTTGCAGCCGCCTTTGCCGCCTCTTGTGTTACCTTGGCGGCAGCCGCCCTCTGCTACTCCACCTCCCGCTCCTCACGCGCCTCCCGCACATTCCTCTCCATCGCCGCGTGAAGCTCGGCGCGAGGGTCTATGCAGTGGGCGCTTTTGGAGCCTCCCGCTGCCCCAACCATGGAGGCGGCGATAGACCGCTCAAGAGAGAGCGGAGCTCTGTTTCCAAACAAGATAAAGAAAAATCAGAAGAATATTGGCAAGACAGAAGAAAGAATGCATGAGGAAGTCGACACTTACGCAGAAACCATCTGTGGCTCCTTCATCACCTTGCGGAAGCGGGTTGCCTTTGCGGCCACGTCATCCTGCTTGGTTGCCGTGACCGATCTCTTGGGCTTCTTCGGCCGGCTGCCGAACATAGACGGCGCGGCCCGGCGTTTCTACGTGCAGCTGGCACGGCAGACGAGCTCGCGCCTTGCTGGTCGGACGCCGGCCGGCGGCGCGACGGCGACCTCTCCCTCGTCGTCATCCGGCCAGTCCTCGAGGCCAGCCCCGAGACCTGAGCCGCCTGCATCGCCGCCTCCTCTTATGGTGTCATTGTCCAAGGCGGCCGCCCCCAAGTCGGGGTCGTCCACATTGCTCTCCGCCTGGTCAGGGAGGAACTGATGCTCTGGCCCCGTGGCGCCGGCTGCCGACTGGAGGAGGGCGCTCTATTTTATGGCCGATTGGTCAAGCCGGCCAAGGAGAACTCGGCATCTAAATAAAAAAAGAAGAGAAGAAGACTTACCATCGGGGGCGGATTCGCGCGCGAGTATGGCTCCTTCCCGAACTGCCACTCCTCCTCCGGGAGCTTGTAGTTTGAGAAGTAGTTCACCAAGTGAGCTACCTCAGCGTGAGGCATCTCCTTGGTGCACAGCCGGCTTGGGTCCAGATGCCCGCTCATCTGGCATATCATGTGAGGGCGGCCCTAGAGCGGGAGCACCCGGCGCCCTATGAAGGCGGTCAGCAAGTCGGGCCCGGTCAGGCCCTCCGACTTCACCATCACTCAGAGCCGCGAGACGGCGGCGGCTCCTGAGGTCAACAATGACCTGGCCCGATACGACCAGTTAGGCTGTTTCCCAGCCGGCGGGCCGGTTGCGTAAGCCGGCAGGTTGACCCAGTCGCCTTCCGGGAAGACGCTCTTCACGTAGACGTATGACTGCTGCCACATCTTTACCGACTGGATCAGCGTGATGGGGGGAAATGGGTTCTCGGCCGCCGACCTCCGCACGGTGATGAAAGCACCGCATTGCACCGGCACACTCTTGACAATGGTGCCAAGCTTCGAGTAGAAGAACTCGCCCAAAAGCTTGATGGTGGGGAGGACGCCGAGATAGCCTTCGCACAAGGTGACAAAGGCGGACAGCAGCACCACCGTGTTCGGAGTGAGGTGGTGCGGCTGGAGGCCATAGAAATCAAGGAAGGCATGGAAGAAGCCGCTTGCCGGCAGGCCGAAACCGCACATGCAATGCGACCGGAAGATGACGCGCTCGCTCTCCTCGGACGCCGGCGAGATCTCCCCCTCCGGCGCAAGGTGGACCTTCACGTAGTCCTCCCTGGGCAACCGCCGCGTCTTGCAGAGGAAATCAATGTGGTCTTCGTGGATGTTGGAGCCGTCCCAGGCTCCGGCGCGCGCCATGAAGGTGAGAAGCAGACGGAGAAAACACAGCAACAGTGAGAGCGCTACCCCGCAACGACGAGATACGACACAACAAGATGGCCTAAGGAGCAGGGCGGCGGCGGACAGCAACGGCGACGGAGAAGAAGAAGAGGAAGATGGTGGAGTAGGGGATGAGCGCGCGTGCGTCTGTCGCTCCCCCTCCTCCCCTACTTATAGTCGCACAGCAACGAAGCCGAGGGGGCGGGAAGTGGGGGTCGTGGGATTAACTGCTCCCACTCCCCCACGACCCGCAATTATTGCGCCTTAATGGCGTGCGGTAACTGCCGCTGGAATGCTAACCGTCTGCCTCGGCCACAAAGGATCCGCGCGTGGGCCGAGGCGTGGTGGTGGTGGGCCCCAGCCTACAGCGACGTCCCGTCGCGCGCGTGGGCTGGCAGGCTGGTCCAGGCGATGGGTGCCACATGGTGCGTGGACTGCGAGCGGCCGGCCGACGCCTGGCACGTGCGCGCCATCTAGTTCCTGCCTTTATACTCCAAAACTTTATAGATGGCGCGATAGATTCTGGCCGACTCCTAGCTGTCGGCTCTTCAAGATAGGAAGCTGCTTGGGCTTCTCGTCCCCATTTTAGCCGTGAAGCCCGACCAGCTTCGGGGACTACTATCGGAGTAAATGACCACGAGTAGCCTAACCGGATCCCCCTGGCTCTTCAAAAAATATCGGGTCGACTGAGCCCTCAAACATCCAAGACACAGGGCCGCCCTCTCTTGGCCGTCTGTCCTCCCAGCCGGCTGCTGGAAGGCGGCGAGGCTCTAAGAGCTCTCTCGAAGGGGCCGACTCCTGGCAGCCGACCACCAGAGTGGCCGACTCCTAGCAGGCGGCCTGACCCATACCCTCAAAGTTTGCACCCATATAACGGTGATAAGACGCGGTGTCGCTACAGTGAAGCCTGCCACCCCCGAATCCTGGAGCAAGCGTGGCCATAGTGCGCCATACGGGGCGGCCACTCCCCGTTCGACGCGGAACTGTTGCCACGTTGACCATGATGTCGCCCACGATAGGCTGTTAGTACGGCCCGCAGGCGGCGGGCCCCTCCTACCAGAGAGATACCAGAAGGTGGCTGGACTTGACCAGTCGGCCTAGGGGAAGGCCGGCACCCAGCAGTCGGCCTGCCCCCGCCCTGGAAGTTTGTGCACCATTAAGCAGATAAGATGGGGTAAGGCTACAGTGAAAGCCCGCTAGGCAGCGGCACTATAGCCATGCTTATCCCGACAAAGCCATCGTCACCAGGAGTAAGGCTACATTAACCAGCAGCCGACAAGACCCCCGGGCGGTGGGCCAGGCTTGTAGGCCAAGAGGCCGACAGCCGGCGGGACCCACCAATCGGGTGGGCCCCAGCGGTTGGCGGAGAAGCCGGCGACTACAGACACTGACGACCTGGACCCGCATCCAGCCGGATTACCATTGTACCCCTGGGGGGGTAGGCCTATATAAACCCCCCAGGGCACCCATGCAAAGGGTTGAGAGTTTCACACACCACATAGAGAAAAGAGGAGAGCTAGCCTTGCCCTTCTTCTTCCTCTAGCAAAACATCTCAAGGAGCATCTTGTAGCTACTTGTTGATCTAGTGATCATGCGGAGACCCCGCAGAGCAGGATTAGGGGTGTTATCTCCAAGGAGAGCCCCGAACCTGGGTAAGATTCGCCGGCGTGCATGTCTTCGCCTTATCCCGTTTCCAGGCACTGACGATGTCTTACTGGCTCCCACAATGATTAGCCACCCGTTGGCATATGTTGCACCTACCACCCGACAGGTAATGATCTTTTCTAGTAGCTTTGTTTAATTTTCCGAAATCAATTACCATTCTATAGCCTATAACAATTCTTTGTGGAATAAGTTCATTCTTATCATCTGGAACAACAGTAATACCTCCTTTCTCAGGGACACAATGAACAGGACTTACCCATCGACTATCAGCTATAGTATAGATTATACCTGCTTCCAGAAGTTTTAGTATTTTTGTTCTTACCACCTCTTTCATCTTCGGATTTAACCGAGGTTGGTGATCAACAACTAGCTTAGCATCAGATTCCATATTAATTTTGTGCTGACATAGAGGGGGACTAATGCCATTTAAATCATCAAGAGTATATCCAATAGCAGCTCGGTGCTTCCTTAGAGCTTTCAATAATCTTTCTTCTACGCGTTCTAAAAGGTTAGCACTGATAATAACATGATATATCTTCTTTTCATCAAGATAAGCATATTTCAAAGTGTTTGGCAATTGTTTTAATTCAAACACAGGATCACCTTTAGGTGGAGGAGGACCTCCGAGAGTTTCAATAGGCAAATTGTATTTAAGCAGAGGACGTTGTTCAAAGAAAATCTTATCTATTTCATTTCTTTCATGCATATGTAAATCATTCTCATGGTCTAGCAAATATTGTTCAAAAGGATCAGTAGGTGGCACAACAATAGAAGCAAGACCAATTAATTCATCCTTACTAGGCAATTATTTTTCATGATGATTTCTACTAAACTTGGAAAAGTTAAACTCATGAGACTCATCACTAAAGCTAACACCAACAGTTTGTTTCTTGCAATCTATCTTAGCATTAACTATGTTCAAGAAAGGTCTACCAAAGATAATGGGACAGAAGTCATCTCGTGGGGAACCAAGAACAAGAAAATCAGTAGGGTATTTTATTTTCCCACACAAGACTTCAACATCTCTAATAATCCCACAAGGTGATATGGTGTCTCTATTCGCAAGTTTAATAGTGACATCTATGTCTTCTAACTTTGTAGGTGCTATGTCTTTCCTAATTTCTTGATACAAAGTGTCAGGAATAGCACTCACACTAGCACCCATGCCACATAAACCATGATAAAAATGATCTCCTATTTTAACTAAAATTATAGGCAGGCTAACAACTAGTCTATTTTTATCCCTTTTTCGGGTTTGGCAATTCTAGCAGCTTCTGCACAGAAGTAAATAACATGCCCATGCACATCCTCTTCCAAGAGATCTTTAACCATAGCAACATTAGGTTCTACTCTAATTTGTTCATCTGGTTTAGGTGTTCTAACATAGATTTTGTTAACCACAGTTGAAACTTTACCTTTATCCTAACAGGAAAAGGGGTTTTCTCAATATAAGCAGTAGGAACAACTGGATCAACATTATAGAGTATAGTTTCTTCTTTAACTGGTACCGGTAATAGGTGGGTGATATTTAAACCACTTCTCTTTAGGGAGTTCAACATGAGTAGCAAATGATTCACAAAAGGAGGCTACTATCTCAGAGTCAAGTCCATATTTAGTGCTAAACTTTTGAAAAGCTTCGGTACCCATAAAAGATTTAACACAATCATACTTAAGCTTTATACCTAACTCTTTACCTTCTCGAGTTCCCAATCTTCAGAGTTGCATTTAATTCTTTCCAAAAGATCCCACCGGAATTCAATAGTTTTCTTCATAAAAGAACCAACACAGGAAGTATCCAGCATAGTTTGATCATTACGAGAAAGCCGAGCATAAAAGTTCTGAATAATAATTTCTCTTGAGATCTCATGATTGGGGCATGAATATAACATTGACTTAAGCCTCCCCCAAGCTAGAGCGATACTTTATCCTTCACGAGGCCAAAAATTATATATATAATTCTGGTCACGATGAACTAGATGCATAAGATAATTTTTTTGGTGGAACTCCAACTTTAAATGATTCCAATTCCATGATCCAATATCATCGCATAGCCTATACCATGCCAATGATTTTCCCTTCAAAGATAAAGGGGAAACCTTTTTCATGACCTCATCTCCGGGTAAACCTGCAAGCTTGAACAATCCACAAATTTGTTCTACATATATCAAGTGCATATCAGGATGTTCGGTTCCATCTCCTGCAGAAGGATTAGCTAGCAGTTGTTCTATCATACCTGAAGGAATTTCATATTCAATATTTTCAGTAGGTGCAGTAGGTTGAGGGGTAGCTAATTGTGGTTCCGGACGAGGTGAAGATACCCCAAAGAAACCCCTCAAAGGATTGTTTTCCATAGTAACAAGTGACAATAAATTTCAGCACACTATATAAATGTTTCCTTACCAAATTCCACTTACCAAAGGCGCTTCACTCCATGGCAACGGTGCAGAAAATAGCCTGGATGACCCACAAGTATAGGGGATCAATTGTAGCTCTTTTCGATAAGTAAGAGTGTCGAACCCAACAAGGAGCAGAAGGAAGTGACAAGTAGTTTTCAGTAAGGTAATGTCTGCAAGTGCTGAAATTGTAAGTAGCGAGTATTTTGATAGCAAGATAATTTGTAACAAGCAAGTAATGATAATGGTAACAAGTATGCAACAAGGTATCCCAATCCTTTTGAGGGAAAGGACATGCCGAAACGGTCTCTTATGATAAGCAAAGTGTTCTTGAGGGTACACGGGAATTTCATCTAGTCACTTTCATCATGTTGGTTTGATTTGTGTTCGCTACTTTGATAACTTGATATGTGGGTGGACCGTTGCTTAGGTGCTATTCTTACTTGAACAAACCTCCTACTTATGATTAACCCTCCCGCAAGGATGTGCAACTATGAGAAAAGGTATTAAGAATAAATTCTAACCATATCATTAAACTCTAGGATCCAATCGGTCCCTTACAGAATAGTGCATAAACTGGGGTTTAAGTTTCTGTCACTTTTGCAACCCACCATCTATTTACTACTCCACAATGCATTCCTTAGGCCCAAATATGGTGAAGTGTCATGTAGTCGACGTTCGCATGACACCACTAAGGAAATCACAACATACATACCATCAAAATATCAAACACATATCAAATTCACATGATTACTTGCAACATGATTTATCCCGTGATCTCAAGAACGAAAGTAACTACTCACAAACAATAAACATGCTCATGATCAGAGGGGTATTAATATGCATAATGGATCTAAACATATAATCTTCCACCAAATAAACCATATAGTAATCAACTACAAGATGTAATCAACACTACTAGTCACCCCCTAGCAACAATCTATAGTTCCGGTAACAAGATTGAATATAAGAGATGAATTAGGGTTTGAGATGAGATGGTGCTGGTAAAGATATTGATGGAGATTGCCCTCCCCAAGATGGAAGAGTTGTTGGTGATGTGATGATGATGATGATTTCCCCCTCCAGGAGGGAAGTTCCCCCGGCAGAATCGCTCCACCAGAGGGCAAAAGTGCTCCTGCCCAAGTTTCGCCTCGAGACGGTGGCGCTCCGTCCTGAAAGTATTCTCCTTATTTTTTCTAGGTCAAAATGACTTATATGCCAGAAGATGGGTACCAGAGGTGGGCCGAGTAGGCCACAACCCACCAGGGCGCGCCTGGGGGGCCTGTCACGCCCAGGTGGGTTGTGCCCACCTGGTGGCCCCCCATCTAGTGTTTATTGGCTCTAGTATTTCTTAAATAATCCATAAAAAATCTCCGTGAAGTTTCAACTTATTTGGAGTTGAGCAGAATAGGTGGCCTGACATAGCTTTTCCAGGTCTAGATTTCCAGCTGCAGTAATTCTCCCTCTTTGTGTGTACCTTGTAAATTATGAGAGAAAAGGCATTAGAATTACTCCAAAAAGCATTATTATGGATAAAAACATTATAAATAACAGTAAGAAAACATGATGCAAAATGGACGTATCACTCTCCCCCTCTCGTTGCTATGCATCTCCTAGATAGATCTTGCGTGATCATATGATTTTTTTGGAAATGCATGCTACATTCCCCAACATATGCGTAGATGATATGCATGAGTAGAACACAAAGAGTTGTGCAATAATAGTCATACAGCTTACCACCAACATCTTACTTTGATTCGGCGGTGTTGTTGGATGAAGCGGCCCGGACCGACATTACATGACCGCGTTCATGAGACTGGTTCTACCGACGTGCTTTGCACACAGGTGGCTAGCGGGTGTCTGTTTCTCCAACTTTAGTTGAATTGAGTTTGACTACGGCCAGTCCTTGTTGAAGGTTAAAACAACACACTTGACGAAGAATCGTTGTGGTTTTGATGCGTAGGTAAGAATGGTTCTTGCTAGAAGCCCGTAGCAGCCACGTAAAACTTGCAACAACAAAGTAGAGGACATCTAACTTAATTTTTGCAGGGCATGTTGTGATGTGATATGGTCAAGACGTGATGAGATATAAATTGTTGTATGAGATGATCATGTTTTGTAAAAGTTATGGGCAACTGGCAGGAGCCTTATGGTTGTCGCTTTATTGTACTGAATGCAATCGCCATGTAATTGATTTACTTTATCACTAAGCGGTAGCGATAGTTGTAGAAGCAATAGTTGGCGAGATGACAATGATGCTATGATGGAGATCAAGGTGTCATGCCGGTGACGATGGAGATCATGACGGTGCTTTGGAGATGGAGATCAAAGGCACAAGATGATGATGGCCATATCATGTCACATATTTTGATTGCATGTGATGTTTATCCTTTATGCATCTTATTTTGCTTAGTACGGCGGTAGCATTATAAGATTATCCCTCACTAAATTTCAAGGTGTAGGTGTTCTCCCTGAGTATGCACCGTTGCTACAGTTCGTCGTGCCGAGACCCCACGTGATGATCGGCTGTGATAAGCTCTACGTTCACATACAACGGGTGCAAGCCAGTTTTGCACGTGCAGAATACTCGGGTTAAACTTGACGAGCCTAGCATATGCAGATATGGCCTCGGAACACTGAGACTAAAAGGTCAAACGTGAATCATATAGTAGATATGATCAACATAGTGATGTTCACCATTGAAAACTACTCCATCTCACGTGATGATCGGGCATGGTTTAGTTGATATGGATCACGTGATCATTTAGATGACTAAAGGGATGTCTATTTAAGTGGGAGTTCTCAAGTAATATGATTAATTGAACTTTAGTTTATCATGAACTTAGTCCTGATAGTATTTGCATATTTATGTTGTAGATCAATAGCTCGCGTATAGCTCCACTATTTTATTTTTGATATGTTCCTAGAGAAAAACTATGTTGAAAGATGATAGTAGCAATGATGCGGACTGGGTCCATGATCTGAGGATTATCCTCATTGCTGCACAGAAGAATTATGTCCTTGATGCACCGCTAGGTGACAGATCTATTGCAGGAGCAGATGCAGACGTTATGAATGTTTGACAAGCTCGATATGATGACGACTTGATAGTTTAGTGCACCATGCTTTACAGCTTAGAACCAGGACGTTAGAAATGTTTCAAACGCCATGGAGCATATGAGATGTTTCAAGAGCTGAAAATGATATTTCAAACTCATGCCCGTGTTAAGAGGTATGAGACCTCTTACTTTGCCTACAGGATATGGAGGAGAATAGCTCTGCTAGTGAGCATGTGCTCAAAATGTCTGGGGTACTACAATCACTTGAATCAAGTGGGAGTTAATCTTCCAGATAAGATAGTGATTGACAGAGTTCTCTAGTCACTATCACCAAGTTACTAGAACTTCGTGATGAACTATAATATGCAAGGGATGACAAAAATGATTCACAAGCTCTTCGCGATGCTGAAATCAGCGAAGGTAGAAATCAAGAAATAGCATGAAGTGTTGATTGTTAACAAGACCACTAGTTTCAAGAAAAAGGGCAAGGGAAAGAAGGGGAACTTCAAAAAGAGCGGGAAGCAATTTTCCACTCGCGTGAAGAAGCCCAAAGCTTGATCTAATTAAGCCTGAAACTGAGTGCTTCTACTGCAAAGGGAATGGTCATTGGAAGCGGAACTACCCCCAAATACTTGGCGGATAAGAAGGATGGCAAAGTGAACAAAGGTACATTTGATATATAGGTTATTGATGTATACTTTACTAGTGTTCATAGTAGCCCATGGGTATTTGATACCGGTTTAGCTGCTAAGATTAGTAACTCAAAACAGGAGTTGCAGAATGAACGGAGACTAGTTAAGAGTGAAGTGACGATGTGTGTTGGAAGTGATTCCAAGGTTGATACAATCACCACCGCACACTCCCTCTACCTTCAGGATTAGTCTTGAACCTAAAATAAATGCTATTTGGTCTTTGCGTTGAGCATGAATATGATTCTATCATGTTTATTGCAATACAGTTATTCATTTAAGTCAAAGAACAATTGTTATTCTGTTTACATGAATAAAACTTTCTATGGTCATACACTCAATATAAATGGTTTATTGAATCTCGGTCGTAGTGATACACATATTCATAATATTGATGCCAAAAGATGCAAAGTTGATAATGATGGTGCAACATATTTGTGGCACTGCCGTTTGGGTCATATTGGTGTAAAGCGCATGAAGAAACTCCATGTGGATGGACTTTTGGAATCACTTGATTATGAATCATTTGATGCTTGTGAACCATGCCTCATGGGCAAGATGACTAAGACTCCGTTCTCCGGAACAATGGAGTGAGCCATTGACTTATTGGAAATAATACATACCGATGTATGGAGTCCGATGAGTGTCGAGGCTTGCGGCGGGTATCATTATTTTCTAACCTTCACAGATGATTTGAGCAGATATGGGTATATCTACTTAATGAAACACAAGTCTGAAACATTTGAAAAGTTCAAAGAATTCAGAGTAAAGTGGAGAATCATCGTAACAAGAAAATAAAAGTTTCTATGATTTGATCGCGGAAGCAAATATTTGAGTAACGAGTTTGGCTTTCATTTAAAAACAATGTGGAATAGTTTCACAACTCACGCCACTTGGAACACCACAGCGTAATGGTGTGTCCGGATGTCGTAACCGTGCTTTATTAGATATGGTGCGATCTATGATGTCTCTTACCGATTTACCACTATCATTTTGGGGTTATGCATTAGAGACATCTGCATTCATGTTAAATAAGGCACCGTCTAAATCCGTTTAGACGATACCTTATGAACTGTGGTTTGGCAAGGAACCTAAGCTGTCGTTTCTTAAAGTTTGGGGTTGCGATGATTATGTGAAAAAGTTTCAGCCTAATAAGCTCGAACCCAAATCGGAGAAGTGCGTCTTCACAGGATACCCAAAAGAAACTGTTGGGTACACATTGTACCACATATCCAAAGGCAAGATCTTTGTTGCTAAAAATGGATCCTTTCTAGAGAAGGAGTTTTCTCTCGAAAGAAGTGAGTGGGAGGAAAGTAGAACTTGATGAGGTAATTGTACCTTTTCTCGAATTGGAAAGTAGCTCATCACAGAAAACAGTTCCCGTGATGCCTGCACCAACTAGTGAGCAAGCTAATGATAATGATCATGAAACTTCAGATCAATTTACTACCGAACCTCGTAGGACAACGAGAGCACGTTCCGCACCAGAGTGGTACGGTAATCCTGTTCTAGAAGTCATGTTACTAGACCATAACGAACCTACGAATTATGAGGAAGCGATGATGAGCCCAGATTCCGATAAATGGCTTGAGACCATGAAATCTGAGATAGGACCCATGTATGAGAACAAAGTATGGACTTTGATTGACTGGCCCGATGATCGGTGAGGTATTGAGAATAAATGGATCTTCAAGAGGAAAACAGATGCTGATAGTAGTGTTACTATCTACAAAGCTCGAATTGTCACAAAAGGTTTTCGACAAGTTCAAGGTGTTGACTACGATGAGATTTTCTCACTCGTAGCGATGCTTAAGTCTGTCTGAATCATGTTATCAATTGCCGCATTTTATGATTATGAAATTTGGCAAATGGATGTCAAAACTGCATTCCTTAATGGATATCTTAAAGAAGAGTTGTATATGATGCAACCAGAAGGTTTTGTCGATCCTAAAGGTGCTAAGAAAGTGTGCAAGCTCCACCAATCCATTTATGGACTGGTGCAAGCCTCTCGGAGTTGGAATATACGCTTTGATAGTGTGATCAAAGAATATGGTTTTATACAGACTTTTGGAGAAGCCTATATTTACAAGAAAGTGAGTGGGAGCTCTATATCATTTCTAATATTATATGTGGATGACATATTATTGAATGGAAATAATACAGAATTTCTGGATAGCATAAAAGGATACTTGAATAAGAATTTTTCAATTGAAAGTGTGTTATATCAACTAGAGGGGGGTGAATAGGAGATTTTTATGAATTCTTCATAGAGGAATTTGCTGGTGAGGAAATTCTTAAATGAAGAACTACTTGCAGCGGAATAAGTACTCAAAAGTAAACATAGTAGAACACACGCATAGTCATAATGATGAAATGAAGACAAGCACAGAGTACAGAAAGCGTAAACACAGGATAACACAAGATGAAGATGAATAGACTGAAGAAATTGAACTGAGGAAATTGAGAAAGTCTTCAGTCAAAGTCTTCAAACATATATGAACAGGCACACAACAACAGAGATGCGGAAATGAAAGAGTTGAGGAAATAGAACCAGGAAGCTCAGTGAAGACAATGATTTGGTAGACCAGTTCCAACTGCTGTCTCAGTTGTACATCTGGTTGGAGCGGCTGAGAATTTAAACTCGAGGACACCCAGTCCCGGACACACAGTCCTCACCGCATTCTCCTTGAGCTAAAGTCACACAGACCTCGCCCAATCACTCGTGGTAAGTCTTTAGGTGACTTCCGAACCTTCACAAACTCGATCACTCGGTGATCCACAATTCCTCTTGGATGCTCTAGACCTTGACACCTAACCGTTTGGAAGAAGCACATTCTTCAAAGGAAACAAGTGTCGGATCCACGCAGGATCAATCTCTTCAGTGATGCTCAATCACTTTGGGGTTTTGTAGGTTTGGATTTGGGATTTCCTCACTTGATGATTTTGGCTCAAAGTCCTCGGAGGATGGGTTGCTCTCAAATGACAAGTGTTAATTTCTCTCGGAGCAGCCAACCAACTAGTGGTTGTAGGTGGCGGCTATTTATAGCCAGGGAGTAGCCCGACATGATAAGACATAAATGCCCTTGTCTGATATGACTATTAGGTGGGTAGATATTTTGGGACAGCTGTCGCGTAGCACAGCAACGGTCGGAGTATTTGACTCTCAAATACTTCACGGCTATCATGTTCCTCACTTTGTAGGCAATCCACACTGGCAAATTCCTAACTCCTCAGTCAGAACAAATTCCTCAAATACCAGAAGAACTTCGTCTCTGTCACTGAATAATATGACTGAACAAATTCTTCACGCTTCATGTTCCTCGAATGATTACCTAGTCTTCAAGGTCACACCAATTTCTTCACTTTCAAAGTCTTCAGAAAGTCTTCAGAAATCCAAAGTCTTCAGTCGAAGAACTTCATTTTTAGGGGTTGACTTTCTCTGTAAATATCAAACTCCTCATAGACTTATGGACCTGTGTACACTTACAAACGCATCAGTCTCTTAACCTATAAGTCTTCAATACACCAAAATCACTAAGGGGCACTAGATGCACTTACAATCTACCCCTTTTTGGTGATTGATGACAATATAGGTTAAGTTTTCAACGGGGATAAACATATGAAGTGTAAATAATGATATTGAGGAATTTGATTGCAAGATATACAAGAACTCCCCCTGAAGATGTGCATAGTGAGGAATTTGCTTTTGAAGCAATGCACTCTTGAAGAGTATAATCATGGAGATCTCCCCCTATATCTTGTAATTCATACACGCATTTGACATATAATATGAAGAATTTTAAATGCATGATGAAATATGGTGACTGATGTAATTCAGCATGCGTGCATTAACATTAATGAAGAATAAGCATGCAGAAGAACTCAACAAAAGTATCAGACCACCATAGAGTTTAAGATTACAACTCGATCCAGCAAAGTCATTAGAAGAACGAGAGTTGTAACTTTAGCAAAAAAACACCCATATAGGATAGACCTGCTTGAACACTAACTCAAATTTCTCCCCCTTTGTCATCAAATGACCAAAAGGGTTGAAAATGAGGACTAACGCCCCTGAAGAATATCATGAAGATGGAGGAGCGCCAGCGTTATTGGGGTCTTGAGTCGATGTAGGGCCTGCTGCAGTGTCGTCCAAGTCTTCGTACTCGTCCGTGTCGCGGGATGAAGAATATGAACTTGCAACCAAAGGAGGAACCTTGACCTTCTTGAGCTTCTTCGGCGGAGGAGCAGACCAGTCAAAGTCTTCTTTGAAGCCCATTAGTTTCAGATCTTCTTCACCATAAATATGTGACAGGATAGCTCAGGTGCGATCAAACACTTCATGGAGGTAGTAATGGTTTTTCTTCACGACATTGTGTGTAGATGTCATGTTGTGAAGAATAGAGCCAAACTGACGCTTAACCCATTTGTGGTTCCAATCAACCTTCTGGTGAAGACTTAGAAGCAGCTCATGGCCAGTCATCACACGAGGAGCAGTAGCTTGAGGACTTGACTTGGGAGCATTGGCAGCAGAATCATGTGTGGCAGAGTCATCTTTGGTGGAGTAAGATGCAGCTTTGCAGAACTAACCATCCAATGGACGAATACCTTCATCGATAACAGCAGGTGCCTTGCCCTTTTCTTCAGCTGAGGAATATGTCCATTTGAGGACTTCAATCAGGGGCAAGTAGCTGCCATGGTTGAGAGTGTCAGCCTTGTAGTTGAGCCAAGACCTTGTTCCGAGGAATCTCATGATCCATGGAGCATAAGGCTTCAGCTCAAACGGGGAAAGTGCAACATTTGCAAGGGTCCGCATGAAGAAATCGTGGTAATTGATAGGGATACCATGCATGATGTTAAATAGCATATTCTTCATCATTCCAACAATTTCTTCATCAGATGAGTCATGACCTTTGATTGGACTGATAGTCTTCGTCAGAATGCGATAGATGGTCCTTGGCACATACAACAATTCCTTCACGAGGAATTTAGTCCTTTGGGCTTGTCCAGCTTTAGCGGCTTCATGAGCACTTGCATATAGTGATTAGTGAGTTCAGGATCATCATACAGACAACGATCACCTTCTGGTGGAGGACTGATTGGCAAGGCACGAAGCAATTCAGAGGCTGGTGCCTTGTAATGAGTGTTTTTGGTCATCCAGTCCAACACCCAGGAGTTGATGTCATTTGCTTCACCAGTGATATGCAGCATCGCATAAAATTGAAGAATTAGCTCTTCATCCAGTCAATGATGTTAGTGTAAAAGTTAAGCAGACCTGCATCATGAAGCATACTGAGAACTAGCGTGAAGCAAGGCATGGATTCCATGTCCACGTGAGGAATGTGCTGGTGGTCGAAGACTTTGTCCTTGTCGAAGAGAACTGAGGAATAGAAGTTGGCCTGGCTGGCAGTCCAGAAACGCTTCCTTTTAAGACGAGCATTGTCATATGGGTTGAATTCAGTGAAGAACACACGCTCGCCGAAGAAATTATCATCCTTGAATTTTGGCTTCTTGGAGAAGGGATTTTTTGGCTTGGGTTGAGGGGTGCCGGTTATCTGCATTATCACCTCAGGAATCGCAACCTCAGGTTCCTCATACTGAGGAATTTTAGGCCCTTCTGCAGCTGCAGCCTGGGTCATCAATTCTTCATTCACATTTTCTTCAGCACTAGTGGATGGAATTTCTTCATGGATAGACGGGGTTGCACGAGGTTCATCAGATCCCATTTGCACTTCAGTAGCTGCAGGGGACTGAGGAATTGCTTGGAGAGGAGTGAACAACAGAGAGTTAGGGTGCTGACTTTCCCAAAAGTCATCATCCAGTACAGGTGTGGTATAGCCGATGTCCACATCCTCATCTTCCATTTCTTCAACACCTGCCTCTTCAGCAGTGAACTGAGGCATAGGTGAGGAGATGACATGGTTGAAGGGATTCTATCCACTTCAATTTCTTCATCCAACTGCTCTGACGAAGCAGCAGAAGGAGTTTCTTCATCGGATTCCTCGAGAATCACATAATCTTCACCAAATGGAACAAGGTCCTTTGATGGCATGAAAGAGACAGGAATGGCATCAATTGGATTTCCAGTTGAACTTGTCAAAGGCTTCATTTTCTTCAGAGCTGAAGAATCTGATGAAGCTGATGCCTTCCTCTTTTTCATTGTTGCACGCTCTGCAGCTTTGGTCTTCTTCACATCTAATGCAGATGGAAGGATCTGAGCTGGTGTAGGCGCAGGAGGTGCAGAGGACTTAGGTTCAGTTTCTTCAGGTGCAACTATTGCAGTTGCCCTGACTTCTTCATTTTCTTCAGGAACACCACCAGTGGATGCCCTGGCAATTTCTTCAGTGGCTGGAATGGAGTCATCAGCCCTGGTACTCTCATTTTCTTTAGCAGCCTGACTGACATCAGCGGTGCTGGCATGTTCTTCAGTAGGTTGAGCAGATGCTTCAGCCTAAGGAATTTCAACGTGCACAGGAGCAGTAGCAGTTGAAGTAAATGTGTTCGTCAAATTGACGAACCGAACCTTTGCTCCCTTCCAATCAGCATAGTACCGATTGAAATCATCACTCGGTTGCTTGATTTCAGCTTGCAAAGCAATGAGTTGTTCAGGGGTAAGAGTGAGGACATTGTCCTTGAGGTAGCGCTGTTTCTTGTACTGTGCTTTCTTTAGTTTTCTGCCTTGTTCATATTTCCACTTCTCTTCCTCAATGAAGTGAGTTAGAACATGACTTTGACCAGGAGTGAGGTTCATCTCTGGCAAAGGTGTAGTAGGGTCCTTGTGCCATAAGTCAATGAAACCAAGGATCAACTTTGGATCCAGAAGTAGTGGCACATTGCTGCCTTTGGCTCTAGCGGCCCTGACTTGCCTGTCTCTAATGATTTCGACAAGTTCTTCATCATCAGCCTCATCGTCATCAGAGGGGATTTGGAAGGCACCTGCTTCTCGTGAGGACTTGATCGAAGACCTCGTCTAGCAGTGGCCTTTTTCTTCAGCAGAGATGGGCCGGCTGAGGAACTTGGTGCAGCACTGGAGCTTGCAGATGCTCCAGAGGCAATTGAGATGCCAGTTGTCCTTTGGCACGTGGCGAGATGCACAGGCGCCGAGGATTTGGTTGGAGCAGCTGAAGACTTTGTCAGAGGAACTGAGGACTTTGGAGGAGGAGGAACAGACTGAGGAATTGGCCGTGAGGGCTTTGAAGATTCTGGCCTTGAGGGCATTGCTAAGGAGCTTGGCCGTGAGGGCATTGAAGAAGAAGTGCTTGACTTATGAGCAGGCTTCTTAGGCATCACCTTCCTGGGCTTACTAGCAGAGGCCTCAGTAGCGGTAGCAGCAGCAGCAGAGTCTTCATTGAATTTCCTCACTGCTTCCTTTGCTTGTTTGGCCTGGCACCTTGCCCATTCATCAGCATAGTCCTCGCTGCGCTTGAGGCTGGCGGGATCCTCCAGTTGGCCAGGTGCCAATGGAGGTCTTGAGCATGGAGGGTTGAGCGCGAATTTCTTCATGTACTTGGGAGTAATATACGTATACTCCCTCCATTCTCGTGCCCATCTCCTCTCAATCCGTTGTATGCGCACCTTGCGCTGATTCTTTTCCTCCTTGCCAAACTTGGCCTCATCAGGAGTGCAGTATCCAGCATAAATGTCCTCAGGGATTTCAAACACAGTATTGACCTCATGCCTCTTTCCTCCCTTTTGTGGCTTCTTACCATCACCCATTTTCTTCAGTTGAGGAATATGAACAACTGAAGTTTCTGAAGAGGTGTGCAACTTTTCTTCGAGGAACGCTGCAAATGAGTTAAGTTGATAAGAACCTAGAGATTCAGCAGCGGACATGTGTACCTGTGAACAGAGTATAGTTGCGAGGAATTTGGAGAGGTCATATGCGTTCTCAGAAGATTTTCAAAGAGAATAGGTTTGAGGAATTTGACAAGATGAGTCTTGAAGAATTTCACTAAGCGTTCTTAATCTTAGGTTCTAGAGTTGTACAGATTTGAAAATCCACACAATTGAGGAATCTTGAAGAAAATCATCGCATAGAGAAACGAATCAAGAACAGATAACATGTGAGGTGTTTAATGGGTGAAGATTTGAAGAATAAACACCTTTGAAGATTTTCAAGAAAAACACATGAATCAAAGCGGGCAATAAAAGTAACTTTTAATTACCCCTTGATGAAGAACACGACGAACTGGGAAGTGTAGATGTGAAGTTCGTCTGTTCAGATCTTCCACGCCCTAACTCGGCAGAGGAAGACATCTATTGCGGCGGCGGAGTGAAGAAATCCGAAACCGGCGCGAGTACGACGGTGACGAGGTCGAGGCAGTGAAGCTCTTCCTCACCGGCGACGATGAAGTAGCGGCGGCGCTAGGGTTTGGGAAGGTCGAGCGGGAGTGAGATCGAGCAGAGTGAAAACAAAGTGAAGAAGAAGTAGGGGGTATTTATAGTGGCAGTGAAAAACTGTACGCCCGAAGATTTCGGACGAACGTGCCCCTGGCCCTTCTCATTCGCTTGACATGTGTCACCCACGGACTGTGAGGTGGCGATCTTGTAGGATCGTGGGTGAATAGATAAGTATTGTCGTGGGATGCAGAACGGTTTGAGCGGCAAAACCGAAAATTCAGATAAGATTATTTTAAGTTTCCGTTCGCAATTTCTTTAGCTGTCAAGGACACGGTGAAGATTTTGAACGAGTTTCAAATTAGAACGCACATGAAGAATTTGTGAAAAGATTAGGTTGAGTTTAGCATAGAGGAGGAAGGGTCCGATCACATTCACTTAGCAGAAATAGTCAATTTGAAGAATTAACAATAAGTGAATGCTATAGAGGACATAAACTCATGTATATATCTATATAATGAACCAAAACGACGGAAATAGTGAAGACATTGCAAGTTGAAGAATTTGAAAAACTGAGGAATTTCAAAAACTGAGGAAAAACTCAAATTTTAAGATTTTCAACTTTTGGTGGTGGCGTAACCCACCGTATAAGAAAGCTGACTTCAGACACCGCATACAATTGTCGTAGGGCTCCGAGAGTCAATTTCTTCGTTAATTTCTTCACACTTAGAGGGTTAGTCTTCATTGATTGAAGAAAAACGTTACTTCGTGTGTTGCACATCTAAGTCATCAAGTCAGCATAAGTGTTAGGATGTCTGTCCATTTCAGAGAACATCCGAAGATTCTAGGATATTTAGCTCACACCGCAACTTGCTAAATCTCTTCTCATCCAAGGGCTTAGTGAAGATATCGGCCAGCTGATCTTCAGTGCTTACATGGTCGATGGAGATATCGCCCTTCAACACATGATCACGAAGAAAATGATGACGAATCTGGATGTGCTTTGTCTTCGAGTGCTGAACTGGGTTATGAGCAATCTTGATAGCACTCTCATTGTCGCAGGAGAGAGGCACATTCTTCACGTTGATGCCATAGTCCTTGAGTGTTTGCTTCATCCATAGTAATTGAGCACAGCAAGAACCAGCAGCAATGTACTCAGCTTTTGCAGTGGAGAGTGATATGCAGTTCTGTTTCTTCGAGGACCAACAGACCAAAGATCGTCCAAGGAAATGGCATGTGCCTGATGTTGACTTGCGGTCCACGCGATCGCCAGCATAGTCAGAGTCTGAATATCCAATGAGATCAAATGAAGAGCCCTTGGGATACCATAATCCAAGTGTTGGTGTGTGAGCTAGATATCGAAGAATATGCTTCACAGCCTTATGGTGTGATTCCTTCGGTGTAGCTTGAAATCGGGCACACATGCAAACACTAAGCATAATATCCGGCCTAGATGCACATAGGTACAATAAAGAGCCAATCATGGAGCGGTATACCTTTTGATCAAAGTCTTTACCATTTTCATCAGTTCATAGATGGCCATTTGTGGGCATTGGAATTTTGACCCCTTTGCAGTCTTGCATGCCGAATTTCCTTAATACATCTTTGAGGTATTTCTCCAGAGATATGAATATGCAATTTCGCTATTGACGAATTTGAAGACCACGCCCGAGGGGCTTCCTTGAGGCCATACAGGGCCTTGTTGAGTCTGAAGACTTTGTTGGGATTCTTTGGATCTTCAAAACCTGTGTGTAGCCTTGAGCCACAAGCCATGGCTTATTCCTCACCACAAGGCCATTTTCATCTTGCTTGTTGCGATAGATCCATTTTGTGCCAATGATGTTGTGCTTGCAAGGATCTGGACATTTGACCAATTCCCAGACGTTGTTGAGCTCGAACTGATGTAATTCTTCTTGCATAGCCTGAATCCACTCAGGCTCCAGAAATGCTTCATTTACCTTAGTGGGCTCTGAGATAGAGACAAAAGCAAAGTGCCCACAAAAGTTAGATAAATGTGAAGATTTTGAGCATGTGAGAGGACCTGGCGCTTCAATGTCATCAATGATCTTCTCGATTTGCACTTCGTTAGCAATGCGAGGATGAGTGGGTTGTCTTCGAGGAATTTGATCAGCATTCCCTTCAGGAGCATTTTCTTCAGCACCATTTTCTTCAGGTGCGCCTGCCCGGCGATCATCATGATCTGGAATGAATTCTTCAGCAGATTCTTCGGTAGGGATGACATCCTCAATAGCCTTGAACTTGATAGAATCCTCAGGTGCTGGTTCATCTATCACAGAAGGTAGGTGCTCTCTTTGCGAGCCATTAGTTTCATCGAACCACACATCTACAATTTCAACAACTTTGTGAAGAACGCTGTTGAAGACTCTGTAGGTGTGCGAGTCCTTTCCATAACCAAGCATAAAACCTTCATGTGCTTTCGGTGAGAATTTGGAAGTGTGATGAGGATCTCTAATCCAACATTTAGCACCGAAGACTCTGAAATAACTCACATTGGGCTTTTTGCCAGTGAGGAGTTCATAAGCAGTTTTCCTGAAGAATTTGTGAAGATATACCGTATTGATGACGTGGCACGCAGTATCAATTGCCTTAGTCCAGAAGCGATGAGGCGTCTTGTATTCATCAAGCATAGTGCGAGCCATTTCAGCGAGGGTTCTGTTCTTGCGTTCCATGACGACAGTCTGCCGAGGAGTATAAGGAGCAGATAACTCATGAGTAATACCAAGTTCATCAAGATAGCCATCAAGACCGGAATTCTTGAACTCAGTCTCATTGTTAGTTGTGATGTGCTTGATCTTCACACCAAAGTTGGTTGAAGCCCTCGAGGAAAATCGTTTGAAGACTTCCTGCACTTCATGTTTATAAGTGACAATGTGCACCCATGTGTAACGAGAATAATCATCAACAATAACAAAGCCATATTGAGATGCATCATTTAGAATTACAGAATAATGGTTAGGACCAAAGAGATCCATGTGAAGCAATTCAAATGGCCGAGTGGTGGTCATGACAGTCTTTGCTGGATGCTTGGCCTTTGTCATCTTTCCAGCTTCACAAGCTCCACATAAGTGATCTTTGAGGAATTTGACATTCTCAATGCCAATGACATGCTTCTTCTTCGCAAGCGTGTGCAGATTCCCCATGCCAGCATGACCAAGTCGTCGATGCCCTAGCCAGCCTTCTGAAGCTTTTGCAAGTAAGCACACGACTGGTTGTGGTCCTGTAGAGAAATCAACAATATACAAGTCTTCTCTCCTAAAGCCTTCGAAGACTTTGGAATGGTCAGCTTCCAAGATCACAACACAATGATATCTTCCAAAGAAAACAACCACATCAAGATCACAAAGCATTGAGACAGACATGAGGTTGTATCCTAAGGACTTGCAAGCATGACTTTGTCCATGTGTCGATCCTTTGAGATCGCAACCTTACCTAGACCCAATACTTGACTTTTGCCTTTGTCCGCGAAGATGATATGCTTCAGATGTGATGGTGATAAAGGAACATCCACAAATAGATTCTTGTCACCATTCATGTGATTCGTACATCCACTATCGAGGACCCACTTGTTTGCTTTGGGTTGTTCATCCTACAGATGAATTAGTGCAACTTACAAACTCATATACTTCATCAGTGAAGAATATGACATCAATATCACCAGATCAATTTCATCAAGCAACAGCACAGATAAATCAGTATGAGGACGTGGGAAATGAAAATTCATTTCTTCATGATTAGCCTGTGTTCTTTTAGGCACTTTCAGGTCTCCAGCAAATTCTTCAGACGTTTTGAGCACGTCTGGAGACCTGACCCTGCATAAGAGATTAGTTCTTTTTCTTCACCACCCACATCTGAAGGGGTGGCAAAGAATTCATCACTCTGCGAGCACCATATGAGAAAGGTGGCATAGAAGTCAGTCCGCTTCGTTTCACATGAGAGGGGTTAGAGTAAGCATATGAGTAAGCAGAGAAACTCTTTGAGGACTTATGAACATAATGATTTGAAGAATAATACTCATATTCATAGCCCTTAGCTCTACTCTGCGAAACAGAGGGGTTAGCACGATGATGATCATATGAGGATTTTGATCCTTTTGAGGAATTGGATCCATATGAAGAATTAGGTCCATATGAAGAACTTGATCTGGGGTTCCTATTCTTCACAGGTGGTGTCATGAGGACATTCACCCGAAGACTTTCAAGATAACTTTTGGGAACCCAGATTTTCTTCATAGGGGAACCGTTCCTGCAGTTAGTGCCAACATATCTAGCAAATACTTCACCATTCTGATTTTTGAACAGTTTATAGTTGGAGTCAAATGACTCATCAGAAGAATGAGGAGATTCACATGTAAAGCCAGATAAATTGGATGGATCAACTGGAGGTCCCTTTGCAGCAACCCATGAGGTTTTGGGGTACTGCTCAGGCTTCCAATATGTTCCATCAGCATTGAGTTTCCTCTCAAAGGCAATACCCTCTTTCCTAGGGTTCCTGTTGAGGATCTGCTTTTTAAGCACATCACAAAGAATCTGATGCCCTTAACATGCCTGTTGTGTACAATTCCTTCAGCCCTGCATCATTAGTGGTACTTGCAATGTCCTCAGATGAGGAATTAGTAATAGTAGAGACATGTGAAGATATTGTAACATTTGAAGCATTTGAACATTCAGGTGAAGAATTAGCAGATTCACGTTCAATGCACTTCAGACATGGGGGAACAAATTCTTCCTGAGTAGCGCTGATTTGTTGAGCAAGTAATGAATCGCCCTCCTTTTGAAGATCTTCATAACTCACTCTTAGCTTCTCAAGATCTTGCTTTCTTTGAAGAAATTCATAAGAAAGCTTCTCGTGATCAGATAAGAGTGTGTTATGATGGCTTTGAAGGTTGTCAAACTTAGACTGAAGTCTCTGAAGATTTTTAGTTAAGTCTTTAGTGCGGTCCATTTCTTCACCCAACATATCATCACTTTTGTCTAGCATGTTTTGAAGCTTTTCAATAGCCTTTTGTTGTTTCACAACAATCTTAGCAAGTTTAGAGTAGCTGGGCTTAAGATTTTCATCAGATTCATCCTCACTTGATTCAGAGGAGGGGTATTTAGTTACCTTGGCACCCTTTGCCATGAAGCAATAGGTGGGAGTGTAGTCATCATTGCCTTCATTAGCATTGTTGGTGTTGCCATTTCCTTCAGAGTTGAAGATAGACTTGCTGACGAATGCGGTATCAAGAGCTAGGCTTGCCACACCAGACTCAGACTCCTCGGATGCCTCTTCTTCCTCATGATCCTCAGATTCAGCCTCAGAATCCATTTCCTTGCCAATGAATGCCCGAGCCTTCTTGGAGCTGCTCTTCTTGTGAGATGAAGACTTCGAGGATTTTGACGATGAAGACTTTCAAGATTTCTTCTTCTTCTTGGCATCATCAGAAATGTAATCCTTGTATTTATTCTTCTTTAATTCCTTGTCCCACTTAGGACAATCTTGAATGTAGTGACCATGTTTCTTGCATTTGTGGCATAGCCTCTTCTTGTAGTCACTAGATGAGGAATCGTTGCTCCTTGAGGATTTTCCAAAGCGACCACGTCTTGAGAACTTCTGAAATTTCTTCACGAGCAGTGCTAGTTCCTGGCTCAGTTCATCAGGATCACCAAGGCTGCTAGTAGAGTCCTCTTCTTCAGGCTCAGAGACTGCCTTGGCCTTCAGAGCACGTGGTTTGCCATAGCTCGAACCATAGAGATCTCAAGCTAGAACTCATGAGTGTTTAGCCTCTTGAGGATATCAGCAGGATCAAGTGACTTGTAATCAGCACACTCTTGAATCATCAGTGCCAGAGTGTCAAATGAAGAATCGAGCGATCTCAGCAATTTCTTCACCACCTCATGGTCGGTGATGTCAGTGGCGCCAAGCGCTTAAGCTCATTTGAGATATCAGTGAGGCAATCGAAGGTTTGCTGAACATTTTCATTGTCGAGTCTTTTGAAGCGGTTGAAGAGATTGCAAAGAACGTCGACACGAGAGTCACGTTGAGTTGAGACTCCTTCGTTTACTTTGGAGAGCCTATCCCAGATAAGCTTAGCAGTTTCCAAAGCACTCACTCTACCATATTGCCCTTTACTCAGATGGCCACATATGATATTCTTCGCTTGAGAATCGAGTTGCTTGAATATCTTCACATCAGCAGCATTCAGGGAAGGTGTGACCAAGGGAACACCATTTTCCACAACATACCAGAGATCATTATCAATTGCCTCAAGATGCATTCGCATCTTATTC
The DNA here is from genome assembly GCF_002162155.2 of Triticum dicoccoides. Taxonomy (NCBI): domain Eukaryota; kingdom Viridiplantae; phylum Streptophyta; class Magnoliopsida; order Poales; family Poaceae; genus Triticum; species Triticum dicoccoides. The sequence continues at coordinate 139,450,685 of NC_041385.1, forward strand.
TTCCAGTACGGGTAGTCTGTGCCATCGAAGGTAGGACACCCAGCAGAGACCTTGATCATACCTGCGGTCGACATAACTAAAACTCCAGGTGGTTAAACCAAAATCACACAGAACAAGGGAGTACCTTGCTCTGATACCAATTGAAAGTGTGTTATATCGACTAGAGGGGGGGTGAATAGGCGATTTTTATGAATTCTTCATAGAGGAATTTGCTGGTGAGGAAATTCTTAAATGAAGAACTACTTGCTGTGGAATAAGTACTCAAAAGTAAACATAGCAGAACACATGCATAGTCATCATGATGAAATGAAGACAAGCACAGAGTATAGAAAGCGTAAACATAGGATAACACAAGATGAAGACGAATAGACTGAAGAAATTGAACTGAGGAAATTGAGAAAGTCTTCAGTCAAAGTCTTCAAACAGATATGAACAGGCACACAACAACAGAGATGAGGAAATGAAAGAGTTGAGGAAATAGAACCAGGAAGCTCGGTGAAGACAATGATTTGGTAGACCAGTTCCAACTGCTGTCTCAGTTGTGCATCTGGTTGGAGCGGCTGAGTATTTAAACTCGAGGACACCCAGTCCCGGACACACCCTCCTCACCGTATTTTCCTTGAGCTAAAGTCACACAGACCTCGCCCAATCACTCGTGGTAAGTCTTCAGGTGACTTCCAAACCTTCACAAACTCGGTCACTCGGCGATCCACAATTCCTCTTGGATGCTCTAGACCTTGACGCCTAACCGTCTGGAAGAAGCACAGTCTTCAAAGGAAACAAGCGTCGGATCCATGCAGGATCAATCTCTTTAGTGATGCTCAATCACTTTGGGGTTTTGTAGGTTTGGGTTTGGGATTTCCTCACTTGATGATTTTTGCTCAAAGTCCTCGGAGGATGGGTTGCTCTCAAATGACAAGTGTCAGTTTCTCTCGGAGCAGACAACCAACTAGTGGTTGTAGGGGGGCAGCTATTTATAGCCGGGGAGCAGCCCGGCATGATAAGACATAAATGCCCTTGTCTGATATGATCGTTAGGTGGGTAGATATTTTGGGACAGCTGGCGCGTAGCACATCAACGGTCGGAATATTTGACTCTCAAGTACCTCAGGGCTATCATGTTCCTCACTTTGTAGGCAATCCGCACTGGCAAATTCCTAACTCCTCAGTCAGAACAAATTCCTCAGATACCATAAGAACTTTGTCTCTGTCACTGAATAATATGGCTGAACTGTGAGAGATTTCCATTGGCCTCACTCGAAGGGATTGGTAGATGTAGGATTTTGAGTTGAGCATCGCATGGAAATTTTTCCTTAGTATTTCCTCGACCCCCTTTAACAGTACGGTGTTTCCTATGACTCAAGAAAGAGAAAATGAAACAGTAAAAACAAGAGTCTTCACGCTTCATGTTCCTCGAATGATTACCAAGTCTTCAAGGTCACACCAATTTCTTCACTTTCAAAGTCTTCAGAAATCCAAAGTCTTCAGTCAAAGAACTTCATTTTTAGGGGTCGACTTTCTCTGTAAATATCAAACTCCTCATAGACGTATAGACCTGTGTACACTTACAAACGCATCGGTCTCTTAACCTATAAGTCTTCAATACACCAAAATCACTAAGGGGCACTAGATGCACTTACATCAATGAAAGACCTCGGTGAAGCTGCTTACATATTGGGCATCAAGATCTATAAAGATAGATCAAGACGCTTGATAAGACTTTCGATGAGTACATACCTTGATAAAATTTTGAAGGAGTTCAAAATGGACCAGTCAAAGAAGGAGTTCTTGCCTGAGTTGTAAGGTATGAAGTTGAGTAAGAATCAAAACCCGACCACAGCAGAAGATAGAGAGAGAATGAAAGTATGCCATGTTGTATACCAGACCTATTATATACCTTGCCATGAGTTTGGCAAAGGGGTACAATAGTGATCCAGGAGTAGATCACTGGACAGCGGTCAAAATTATCCTTAGAGGACTAAGGAAATATTTCTCGGTTATGGATGTAATTAAGAGTTCATTGTAAAGAGTTACATCGATGCAAGCTTTAACACCGATCTGGATGACTCTGAGTCTTAATCTGGATACATATTGAAAGTGGGAGCAATTAGCTAGAGTAGCTCCATACAGAGCATTGCAGACACAAAAATTTGCAAAATACATACGGATCTGAATAAGGCAGACCCGTTGACTAAACTTCTCTCACAAGCAAAACATGATCACACCTTAGTGCTCTTTGGGTGTTAATCACATAGCGATGTGAACTAAGATTATTGACTCTAGTAAACCCTTTGGGTGTTAGTCACATGGCGATGTGAACTATGGGTATTAATCACATAAAGATGTGAACTATTGGTTTTAAATCATAAGGCGATGTGGACTAGATTACTGACTCTAGTGCAAGTGGGAGACTGAAGGAAATATGCCCTAAAGGCAATAATAAAGTTGTTATTTTATATTTCCTTATATCATAATAAATGTTTATTATTCATGATAGAATTGTATTAACCGGAAACTTGATACATGTGTGGATACATAGACAAAACACAGTGTCCGTAGTAAGCCTCTACTAGACTAGCTCGTTGATCAAAGATGGTTAATTTTCCTAACCATAGACATGAGTTGTCATTTGATGAACAGGATCACATCATTAGGAGAATGATGTGATGGACAAGACCCATCTGTTAGCTTAGCATAATGATCGTTATGTTTTATTGCTATTGCTTTCTTCATGACTTATACATATTCCTTTGACTATGAGATTATGCAACTCCCGGATACCGGAGGAATACCTTGTGTGCTATCAAACATCAAAACATATCTGGGTGATTATAAAGATGCTCTACAGGTATCTTTGAAGGTGTTTGTTGGGTTGGCATAAATGGACATTAGGATTTGTCACTCCGAGTATCGGAGAGGTATCTCTGGGCCCTCTCGGTAATGCACATCATAATAAGCCTTGCAAGCAATGTGACTAATGAGTTATTTGCAAGATGATACATTACGGAACGAGTAAAGAGACTTGCCGGTAACGAGATTGAACTAGGTATGGAGATACCAATGATCGAATCTCAGGCAAGTAACATACCAATGACAAAGGGAATTACGTATGTTGTCATAAGGTTCGACCAATAAAGATCTTCGTAGAATATCTAGGAGCCAATATGGTCATCTAGGTTCCGCTATTGTTATTGACCAGAGAGGTGTCTCGGTCATGTCTACATAGTTCTCGAACCTGTAGGGCCAGCATGCTTAACGTTCGTTGACTATATAGTACTATATGAGTTATGTATGTTGGTGACCGAATGTTGTTCGGAGTCCCGGATGAGATCACACACATGACGAGGAGCTCCAGAATGGACCAGAGGTAAAGATTGATATATAGGATGATATGGTTCGGCCAAGGGGTGAAGCCCATGAGGTTTTAGGTTGGTGCAAAAGGTGTTTTGCGGAGGCCAGGGGCCAAACGCCAGAGACCCTGGCGTATGGCCCTGGGCCAGACGCCGAGGCCCATGGCATCTGGGCCAGACGCCAAGGACCATGGACTCTGGTCCTGGAAGTCCGAGAAGGACTCTTCCTTGTGGGCAAAACCGACTTTGAGGAGGCTTTTACTCCAAGTTTCGACCCCAGGGCTCAACATATAAATAGAGGGGCAGGGCTAGCACCTAGAACACATCACGAATCACCAAGATGTGTGCCGGCAACCCCGTCCCCTCTAGTTTATCCTCCATCATAGTTTCCGTAGTGCTTGGCGAAGCCCTGCGGAGATTGTTCTTCACCAACACCGTCACCACGCCGTCGTGCTGGTGGAACTCATCTACTACTTTGCCCCTCTTGCTGTATCAAGAAGGCGAGGACGTCATCGAGCTGAACGTGTGCTAAACACGGAGGTGCCGTACTTTTGGTACTTGATCGGGACGGATCGTGAAGGTGTACGAATACGTCAACCGCGTTGATAAACGCTTCCTCTTTGCGATATTCAAGGGTATGAAGATGCTCTCCCCCTCTCGTTGATATGCATCTCCTAGATAGATCTTGTGTGATTGTAGGATTTTTTTGAAAATGCATGCTACGTTCCCCAACAACCTCCTTGTATGCAGCATGGGTTGCCCGAAGTGGCCCATGAGTGAACTGCCATGGGGGTCCTCGGCCCGATCCAGCTAGTCGGGAGACGACGTGGTGAGTACCCCCTAGTAGTCCAGCCGTCAGTAGCCCCCTGAACTGGTCTTCAAGTTGATGACGCTCCTCGATTCTTTTGAACTTTTCTTCATCTTCGGTCATCGGTCTTGAAAACTGGTTCTACAAATCTTCCCATCTTTGATCTTGAGGATGTACAAAGTGAATCCAAAGAGTTTACACGTCGGGTATCCGAGGAGCCCCTTTAAGTTCTCGACCTTTATCAATGCCTTGTTAATTTTTTACGCCACACCTCGGGTTTGAAGTGTTTCCTGTGTGGCGGTGTCCTCTCACATCCGAGCTCCAACGCCGGACTGTATCCAAGCTCCAACGTCGGACTCCATCCAAGGTGTCTTTTTGCAGCCGAGCTCCAACGCTGGACTGTATCCAAGCTCCAACGCTGGACTGTATCCAAGCTCCGACGTCGGACTGTGTATGAGGTGTCATAGATCACCTTGGCTTGAAAAATTCTGAAGGAGCACATCCGAGCTTAATGCCGGATTAGCCCTAGACAGTACCTATTGTTGTTCGAAGATGCATTTGCCCATAGTTCGTTAATGCCGAACACTAAGCACTTTGAATTTTCTGCATTGAATAGGCAATGCAGAAGCCCCCGAGCCACTGGTCGGGTGGCAACACTAGATCAATGGATCGATGTGCCCCTTTAATATTTGTAAATGATAAGCGCGAAGCCCAGTAGCCCCCGAGCCTTAATGTGGGCACGGGTGGCTGAATTAAGGATCGATATTCGTTTGACAGAAAATTTTGTTGTCTTTAGCACAAACATCTCGGAGAGAGAATAAAGATCTCTTAAAAGAGCTTAGAGCTGCTAAAATCCGAGCTCACCAATGTCGGCCCCAAGGGGTTTAAAAGATGGGTTGCAGTAAATGGATTTTACTCGCAATTTTTATGTGTAATGATTCTATGTATCCAAGTACTTTACATCATTAATGCTCGGATCCGCATTGTACAAAACTTTATTGACCGACCATCAGCTTCAACCTCCTCGGCCAGTACCCGAGGAGTGTTTGTCCTACTTTATAAAGCCTTTATGAGGGCAAAGATTTACGGAAAACAAGGCAATCTGGCCATACAGTTTTATAAACAAAGGTACACAGAGAGATATGTTATATTACTATTAACGTAAGAAACATCCTCCAAAGAAAATAGTCCTACTATCGGTTCCTTTCTTTGGGTTTTCATGCTGACCATGATCATGAGACCTCAGCCCCGATCAATGTGGGAGGAAAATAGTGAGGATTTAGTTCGGGGAAAGTTCCCGAACTCTATGGTCTGAATGGACCGAATTTTTCACTTCCGTTGTTGCCGACCAATTATATTCTTTAAGATAGCCAGCTTTCGGCTTCACCCAGTCTGAGGTACTAACCCAGATGACCCAGAAGTAACAATCACAGAGGTGCTCCCTTTACCCCCTAGCCGAACAATCGGGAACGTAGGGGGTAAGCATAGAAACTAGGCAACCCAGCTTGGCCAAAATCTTAAGTCAAATTGATGCATATTTATGGCTTTATAACGATAATTGCGGAAGGCAGCGCTCGTATATTGAATACAAACGCTGATGATATATATTTTTATTTTGACTCCATTGCGATCGTTTATAATCTGAAAGTGGCCCATCGCTGGCTTCTACCCCTTTGTAGATGCTATGCAGGGTGTTTCCGTACTAACAAGACAACCCTTAGCCGACGTCTCGAGGCTTGGAGGCAGTTGTGTTAGCAGAAACAAGGCAATCAGATATATAGGCTTTATAACTTTCACTTAGTCATAGGAGCTTAAAGTTGGAAGGCTAGTTACTAGCCCCCGGTTAGTGTTCGACACTGACCGAAGTTTAGCCATTAACACTTTGGCCGATGTTATGAAAGGACCATCATTTAACACGGGGTAACCGCTATCGATCTATAGTTTGACACCGTCATTGGATTGCTAACCAGTTTACGCCCATTGTGACAGTCAGTTTTCGACTTTCTCCGCTGAGGCGCTTAACCATTTAAGCTGGAAGCACAATCGCAGTGGTTCTCCCTTTGCACACCTAGCCGAACAAAGCGGAATATAGGAGGCAAGCACGGGAGCCGGGCAATCCAACTATTGACCAAAGACACAATTCGAAATTGATGCATATAATGCAATATTCAAGAACATTTTGCCGAGGAGTCCATGGAGTACCTTGGCTTTTGGTGGGTTCAGCTCTAGTCGTAATCCGCCTTGATATTGCCAAAGCTTTAAAGGTGTTCGGCATTGTACTATGATTCTTATGCTGGGAACACACAAATAGGTTAATAGTGCCATAAGCTTCAAAAACCCAAAAAATTCACATAAGAACTTTACATCTAAATTAGACCAGGTTTTTTGGTGCCAACCTAAATTGGTCTTAATTTTTTGTCCTTCTATCATGCTTTAACATCACACATGCGATCTCTAAACTTCAAGTGGGTCAGCCTTTTTGGCTTCAACCTCCTTATCCCAAAGGCGGAGTGCTTCTCTGAGGCCGGTTTAGCGAACTAAAATCTAGCCGCTTTAGAGAGAAACCAGGCTATCCGGCTATTGACCGCACACTAGAGTCGAGAAACGAGTGGCGGAAAAATACTTTGCAACAACTAAGAAGAAAACTTTCATCATGAAATGGCTCATATACATTTTAAGAGCCCCAGTTAACTTGGGTAAAATAAGTGTTAAATTTAATGCTTGGTTGAACCGAATAAAAATTAAAAAATGTGAGCATGAAAGCGACTTAGCTGGTTAATGTGCGCGGTGTAGATGACGTAGTCCGGGCTTGTGGCGGGCCGAAGACACCCATTGATCTCTGACAGATCCAAGATGGTGTGCAGTCTTCGGCATGGCCGAGGTCCCAGCTCCCGAGCCGGTTCCGAGGTGGCTGAGCGAGGAGCTAGGCTTGACGAGGTGGTGATGTAGCACAATCACCGAGGAAATGGAGTAGGTTGGCAGGGTGGCGCCAAAGTCCCTGGAGTAGGTTGAGAAAGAGATGGCAAAGCCCCTGGTCTAGCCAAGGTGATGTGCCAAGGTGACAATACAACTTGGTCGACGGAGGCGGGACGACAACGTCAGCACGCCGTGGTGACCCCGTGACGCATCCGAAGTCGATTACCTGCACACATAAGATAGTGCAAGCCAAAAGAAAAAAATATTCTACTTAACTGACTTAAGTGAAGTAAATAGTTAAAGGAAAATGGCACTACAAAAAAAAGACACATCCATGACATTTTGGGCCGAACGATTTTTTTTCCTGTCATGCTTATGACACTTCTATGACGATAATTGTGACAAAACCCGGTATCATCATAGATGTGGTGGGCTCCTACTTCTATGACAAAAAATCATGACAGAAAATGGGCTTTTCATCCTGGGTGGGCCAGAGACGCAGCTGCATGACATTCTTTGGGTCATGCATGACGGAAAAAACCATGGTAGAAGCGAGGGCGAGGAAAATATCAGGGAGTTCCCGGTCACGGTGGGTGGTTGGGGGCCGAGCGATGCGCGTTTCTCTTGTACACGTATGCGTGTGTGTGTGAGGCGTTGCGCTCTAACTGAACCCGAGTGAGGCGTTGGGCTCTAACTGAACCCGAGCGATTGCACTAGCTACGTTACTGAACCCGAGCGATCGATCCCTTGCTGTTAACTGAACCCGAGTGATCCCTTCGCTACTGCTGCTAACTGAAGCCGATCGAACCCTGCTACCCCTTCCCTTGATGAACAGTGAGCGTTGTTGGGGGG
>NC_041385.1:139458910-139543096 GCF_002162155.2 Triticum dicoccoides
GGGGGGTGGATGAATAGTTTCTGATGGGGGGTTGGATGAACAGGACCCCGTGGTAGTATAGGCCGTTGCCGCTGGATGAACAGGAGCCCGATCGAGCCGGTTGGTGGTGGATGAATAGGACCCTGTGTGTGGAGGGCTGGATGAACAGGACCCCGTGGAGGGATGGATGAACAGGAAGACCCCGTGGAGGGCTAGATGAACAATAGCCGGTGAAGGGTTAGATGAACAGTAGCCCGTGGAGGGGTGGTTCAGCAGGACCCCGTGGAGAGGGCTGGTTGAACAGTAGTCGGTGGAGGAGCGGTGGAGGCTGGATGAACAAGAGCCTGTGGAAGAATAGTCGCAGGTGGAGGGTGGAGGAGATCGACAATGGATGAACAGTAGCCCATGGAGGCTGGAGGAGGTTGACGGTGGAGATGAACAGTATCCCATGGAGTCCTGTTTTGCGGTACGCCACACCTCTCCCGATGAACAGGACCCCCGTTTTGACCGTAGCGCTCCAACACAAGTCCGTTTCCTCCGTTTTGCGGTACGCCACACCCCTCCCGATCAGCAGGACCCCATTTCGACCATAGGAGGTCCAAGAGAAGTCTGTTTCCTCCATTTTGCGGTATGCCACACCCCTCTCGATCAACAGGACGCTATTTGGACTGTGGCTGGTCGAACACAAGGCCATTTCCTCCATTCTACAGTACGCCGGGCCTCGTTTCGATCGGTTGTTCCGTCCAAGCCGGTTGGATCCCGATGAACACGACGTATTCCGTTGCCTCCCGATGAACACGGCGCATTCCATTGCCTCCCCATGAACACGATGACGACGCAGTTTCTCTGTTCCGACCCAGCCATGTACACGAGCCCCGGCCGTACGTATGCGCGAGTAGGCGTTCGAGACCCCGTCCGTATGTACGTACGTGGTCGTATTTACTTTCTTGCACCCTGGCCGCTATACGTACGTGTACATGATATTAACGGGACTGCTTGACATGCTACATGCGCGCCTCTACTACGACACGTGCCCTTCCTTACACGACCACGGTTCATCGCTGCAGCCTGCAGACAGACTGATCGACCAGTATGTATGTACACGTTCACGACTAGAATGAAAACGCTACGTACACTTCGACTAGGTGGGTACCGACTGTTAGGCACTTCCTTGCGTGTGAAGATGTAGCTGGTGGGTCCCAGTGATGGTAGCTGGAACTACGTCGGTATTTCCCCGGAGAGGGAGGGATGATGTAGCACAGTGAAGGTAGGTATTTCCCTCAGTTATGAAACCAAGGTATTGAACTAGTCGGAGAACAAAGAAACACAAGGTAAACAAAACCTGCGCACAAACAACAACACCTCGCAGCCCGACGAGTTAAAGTGATTGTCAATCCCTTTCGGGGTATGATGCCTTAAGATAGGCAAGTGGACGTGAGATAAATTGTAGTAGATTGATAGATCGAACGCCAAAAAAAAAGATAAAACGCAGCAAGGTATTTTTGTATTTTTTGGTTTAATAGATCTAAATAAAAATGCAAAGGAAAAGTAGATCTCAAGGCAAATATATGAGAAACAAAACCCGGGGGCCATAGGTTTCACTAGTGGCTTCTCTCGAGAAAATAGCAAATGGTGGGTAAACAAATTACTATTGGGCAATTGATAGAACTTCAAATAATTATGACGATATCCAGGCAATGATCATTACATAGGCATCATGTCTAAGATTACTAGACCGACTCCTGCCTACATCTACTACTATTACTCCACACATCGACCGCTATCCAGCATGCATCTAGTGTATTAAGTTCATGGAAAAACGGAGTAATGCAATAAGAATGATGACATGATGTAGACAAGATCCATTTATCTATATGGCGGTAGATATATATCTCGTCTTTTTATCCTTAGTAGTAACGGTACATACATGTCGTTTCCCTTTCTGTCACTGGGATCGAGCACCGTAAGATCGAACCCGATAGAACCCACTACCGAGCACCTCTTCCCATTGCAAGATAAATAGATCAAGCTGGCCAAAGAAAACCCAAATATCAGAGAAGAAATACGAGGCTATAAGAGATCATGCATATGAGAGATCAAAGAAACTCAAATAACTTTCATGGATATAAAAAGATATGACTAATCATAAACTCGAAGTTCATCAGATCCCAACAAACACATCGCAAAAGAGTTACATTATATGGATCTCCAGGGGACCATTGTATTGAGAATTCAGCGAGAGAGAGAGAGAGAAAGCCATCTAGCTACTAACTATGGACCCGAAGGTCTATAAGGAACTACTCACGCATCATCAGAGAGGCACCAAAGGAAGTGGTGAACCCCTCCGTGATGGTGTCTAGATTGGATCTGGTGGTTCTGGACTCTGCAGCGGCTGGATGAATATTTTGTCGATGCTTCTAGGGTTTCTGGAATATTGTGGTCTTTATAGAGGAAAGAGGTGGTCCGGGGGGCACCCGAGGTGGGCACAACCCACCAGGGCGCGCTTGGGCCTCCTGGCGCGCCCTGGTGGGTTGTGCCCCCCTCGGGGCACCCATAGGTGCAACCAGGGCCCATCTGCTTCCTTTTGGCCCATAAAAAATCATCGTGGAGTTTTGTGGCATTTGGACTCCGTTTGATATTGATTTCCTGCAATGTAAAAACATGGAAAAACAACAACTGGCGCTTGGCACTATGTCAATAGGTTAGTACCAAAAAATGATATGAAATGACTATAAAATGATTATAAAACATCCAAGATTGATAATAAAACAACATGGAACAATCAAAAATTATAGATACGTTGGAGATGTATTAGCATCCCCAAGCTTAACTCCTACTCGTCCTCGAGTAGGTAAGTGATAAAAACAGAATTTTTGATGTGGAGTGTTGTTCATCAAGTCATATCATATTCTTTTCTTCATAACATGGACATTTGGACTTTTATGTGATTCAAAGCAATAGTCTAGTTTTGACATAATAATTTAGATACTCAAGCATATCAACAAGCAACTATGTCTTTCAAAATATGAACGCTAAAATAAGTTATCCCTAGTGCATCATGCTCAAACATTGATCCATTCATGAAACACACTCGAATATTAACTACACCCAGTACTTGAGCACAATCATATTGCCTCCTAGTTGGTGCTTTTTAAGAGAGAATATGGAGACTCAAATTTCAAAACAAAAATTGCATAAAGTAAAAGAAAGGCCCTTCGCAGAGGGAAGTAGGGATTTGTAGAGGTGCCAGAGCTCAAAGCAAAAAATTAGAGATAAAAACATTTTGGGAGGTGTATCCATCCCACCAACAAAAACGACTTAGAGTTCCCAACACTTTCCATGCTAGATATGCCATAGGCGGTTCCCAAACCGAAAATAAAGTTTATTCCTTTTTCCAGCATTCTTTCACTTTCCATGGCTAGCCGTATCCATGGGTGCCCTCCATACCAACACTTTCCAAGGAATTTATTATTTGACAACATATAGTAAATTCATTTTTGCATTTCGGGACTGGGCATCCCTAAGACCTTTGCCTTACTCTTGTGCAATGACAAGTGAATAAACACTCACCTTGAGAATAACACATCTAGCATGGAAAATATTAGCCACCTGTTACCATTCCGCAAGCAAAACAAACACACAAAAGAGAAGTTTATTTTGAAAATTAGAGATGGCGCATGCAAATTTGCTTAGAACGGCAAAAGAATACCGCATATAGGTAGATATAGTGGACTCATGTGGCAAAACTGGTTTAAAGGATTTTGGATGCACAAGTAGAGATCATACTTAGTGCAAAATGAAGGCTAGCAAAAGATTGGGAAGCGACCAGCCAAGAAACGAATAATCTCATAAGCAAGCATTAAGCATAATTGACACCGAATAATCTACCACAAGTAGGATATAATTTTCATTGCATGATTATTGACTTTCGTGCATGCATAGGGAATCACAAACCTTAACACCAATATTCCTACTAGAGCACAATTACTCATCAACATAACTCACATATCACATCATCATATCTGAAAACTATTACTAAGAATCAAGTTTATTTTTTACAATGATCTTCATGACATTTTTTTACTTATCCTTCTTGGATATCTATCACTTTGGGACTAACTTTTATGTGTTGCTTTTCATAAGCTCTAACAAATATAAGTGAAGATCACAAGCATAACAATTTTTCTTTCTCTCAAAATAATTTAAGTGAAGCAAGAGAGAATTTCTTCAAAAATAACAAAGCAAACCATGCTCAAAAAGATATAAGTGAAGCACTAGATCAAGTCCTAGCTCATAAAAGATTTAAGTGAAGCATAGAGAGCAATTCTAACAAGTCATGATATATTTTTCTCTCTCTCAAATAGGTGTGTACAACAAGGATTGATGACTTAAAACACAAAATAAAACAAGCAAAGACACATATCATACAAGATGCTCCAAGCAAATCACATATCATTTGACGAATAAAAATATAGCCTCGAGTAAAATACCGATAGTTGTTGGAAGAAAGCGGGGATGCCACTCGGGGGCATCCCCAAGCTTAGTTGGTTGCTCATTCTTGGATAATAGCTTGGGATGCCGGTGCATCCCCAAGCTTAGGCTCTTACATCCTTCCTTCATCCATCGTAAGATAACCCAAAACCTGAAAACTTCAATCACACAAAACTCAACCAAACCTTCGTGAGATCCATTAGTGTAAGAAAAATAAACCACTACTATAAGTGATGTATCAAACCAATCCATATTTTGTTTTTGTATTATATCTACTGTATTCCAACTTTTCTATGGCAAAAACTCATCAAAGAAAACCATAGAGCCATCAAAATAAGCACACAACACAAAGAAAACAGAATCTATCAAAACAGAACAGTTTGTAGCAATCTGACTTTTGTGAATACTTCTGGAACTTCAAAAATTCTACCAAATTAGGACTACCAAGGAAATTTGTATATAAATCTTCTGCAGAAATAATTAGAGCAAAAGCTCTTTTATGTGATTTATGAAAATTATTTTTGTGAGCATAAAGTTTCTGTCTTTTTTAGCAAGATCAAACAACTATCACCCAAGAAGATCCTAAAGGCTTTACTTGGCACAAACATTAATTAAAACACAAAAAACACAATCATAACAATAGCATAATTGTGTAAATACTCAAGAACAAAAAACAAAAGGCAAAAATAAATTCTATTCATTGGGTTGCCTCCCAACAAGCGCTATAGTATTACGCCCTTAGCTAGGCATAAAGCAAGGATCTAAGTTTTGTCATCTTCCAAAGTTTTGGCAACTTTTGTAAGGGTTTTCTCAAACCCGGGAGCTCTTTACGCTTCCCTAAATTCTCCGGAAAAGAAACCATCTTAAGATCCAAAATATTCAATCACTTGTTGCAAAGAGTAATCAGACTATTCATGCGATTGATACTACCATTGAGGTGTTTGAGGGGTTCACTATATTTCTGTATTTCAACCATATGTTTATGCAAATCACCAAGTTTGTCCAACATTTGAGCTCCCTTGGGGTAAAATGAAACCCCTTCTTTTGAGGTGGAATTCCCAAAATTCCCTCTAAGATTTCATAGGCAGCATTGGCATCAAGTTCAATAAAATTTTCTTTAGTGGCAAAATCAAGAAGTTTTCTATGATGCAAAGCCAATCCTATGTAAAAATTACGAAGCAAAACCTTGGCGTCCCCCTTTAAGTCGGAAATACGATATGATTCCATAAGCCTATACCAGGCATCTTTCAAATTTTCTCCTTGTCTTTGCTTGAAGTACAAGACTTCAAAATCTGGTGACAAAGGAGTAGGGACGCTAGCCATCGAGACTACAAAGCAAGAGAACGGAGAAAGGAAAAAGAGTTGCGAAAAAATGGAAATTTTTTGTGAAGTGGGGGAGAGGAAAACAAGAGGGAAATGGCAAATAATGTAAATTGCAAGGAGATGAGATTTATGATTAGGAACCTGGTTATGTTGAAGATCCTCCCTGACAACGGTGCTAGAAATTCTCCTTGATGGTAGCTGGAACTACGCCGGTATTTCCCCGGAGAGGGAGGGATGCTGTAGCACAACGAAGGTAGGTATTTCCCTCAGTTATGAAACCAAGGTATCGAACCAGTAGGAGAGCAAAGCAACACAACATAAATAGCACCTGTACACAAACAACAACACCTCGCAACCCGACGAGTTAAAGGGGTTGTCAATCCCTTCCAGGGTACGGCGCCTCAAGATAGGCAAGTGGACGTGAGATAAATTGTAGTAGATTGATAGATTGAACGCCAAATAAAATAAATAAAGATAAAACACAGCAAGGTATTTTGTATTCTTTTGGTTTAATAGATCTGAATAAAAATGCGAAGGAAAAGTAGATCGCAAGGCATATATATGAGAAAAAAATACCCGGGGGGGCATAGGTTTCACTAGTGGCTTCTCTTGAGAAAAATAGCAAACGGTGGGTAAACAAATTACTGTTGGGCAATTGATAGAACTTCAAATAATTATGACGATATCCAGGCAATGATCATTACATAGGCATCACGTCCAAGATTACTAGACCGACTCCTGCCTGCATCTACTACTATTACTCCACACATCGACCGCTATCCAGCATGCATCTAGTGTATTATGTTCATGGAAAAATGAGTAATGCAATAAGAATGATGACATGATGCAGACAAGATCTGCTTATCTATATGGCGGTAGATATAGATCTCGTCTTTTTATCCTTAGTAGCAACGATACATACATGTCGTTTCCCTTTCTGTCACTGGGATCGAGCACCGTAAGATCGAACCACTACCGGGCACCTCTTCCCATTGCAAGATAAATAGATCAAGTTGGACAAACAAAACCCAAATATCAGAGAAGAAATACGAGGCTATAAGAGGTCATGCATATAAGAGATCAAAGAAACTCAAATAATTTTCATGGATATAAAAAGAATTACATGGATCATAAACTCTAAGTTCATCAGATCCCAACAAACACACCACAAAAGAATTACATCATATGGATCTCCAAGAGACCATTGTATTGAGAATTTAGCGAGAGAGAGAGAGAGAAAGCCATCTAGCTATTAGCTACGGACCCGAAGGTCTACAAGGAACTACTCACGCATCATCGAGAGGCACCAATGGAAGTGGTGAACCCCTCCGTGATGGTGTCTAGATTGGATCTGGTGGTTGTGGACTCTGCGGCGGCTGGATGAATATTTATTCGATGCTTCTAGGGTTTCTGGAATATTGTGGTATTTATAGAGAAAAGAGGCGGTCCGGGGGGCACCCAAGGTGGGCACAACCCACCAGGGCGCGCCTGGGCCTCATGGCGCGCCCTGGTGGGTTGTGCCCCCCTCGGGGCACCTCCAGGTGCAACTAGGGCCCATCTGCTTCCTTTTGGCCCATAAAAATGGAGTTTCGTGGCAGTTGGACTCGGTTTGATATTGATTTCCTGCGATGTAAAAACATGGAAAAAAACAGCAACTGACACTTGGCACTATGTCAATAGGTTAGTACCAAAAAATGATATAAAATGATTATAAAACATCCAAGATTGATAAGAAAACAGCATGGAACAATAAAAAATTATAGATACATTGGAGATGTATCACCCAACAGTCAGGGGGCGAATCGTTTTTTTTGCCCGTAATATGGACGCACTTCCTTTAGTGCTAAGATGTAGCTGGTGGGTCCCAACAGTCAGGGGGAAACGTTTTTTTCGTGAAATACGGTGGCCCATCCGGTGGATCCCTGCTGCCAGGTGGAGGAATCATTATTTTTTGCGTAATACGGTGGCCCATCCGGTGGACCCAGCTGTCAGCCTCTCCATATACAGTACTCTTCCGATGGAAGTCGTTCCTTGACCGTGTTGACCACGCCGGCCTGAGAGCACCAGGGCGGTGGACAACGGCGAGGCCTAGGAAGGGGACGACGTAGAGCCGGGGAAGACGCGATAGTGGATGCCCATGCGGAGAGGACTACGAGGGTTCACTAGTTCGGCTGTGGTGTGAGGCTGTCGCCGCCCCAGAATAACAGGGGGTGTGGGTGAGTAGAGGGATGGCCTGGCCAGCGATGGGAGTAGTAGGGGGCGTCGAGGCCTCCGCGGCATCCCAGCCGGCCACAGGAGGCAGAAGCACACGACACGACCAGTGCTGGTTTCGGCAGCTGGAGCAAGAAGACCAGAGGTTGAAGAAGCACGTCGGCCGTTGGATGGACATCGTACGGTCACTGCAGCTAGAATCATTTATACTGACTAAGTTGACAAAGCCCTTGATACGCGTCAACTTAGTAGGCCCACAGGTCAGCCTCCGAAATGGTGCGCCCCAGATGTCAGGGGGAGGAATCATTTTTTGGGCTGCTGAAGCAAGAATATCTAAGATTGAAGAAGAAGCACGACATCCATTGGATGGACATCCAACGGCCACTGCTGCTAGAACCATGTGTTGACTATAAGTTGACAAAGCCTTGCATACGCGTCAACTTAGTTTTTGTTTTTTTAGGGGACACATCAACTTAGTAGTCCCACAAGTGTGTGGCAGAGAACATATAACCCATTTGCGATTTGTAAGAATGTACATCCCATTTTTGAATTGTAATGGAATTTAATACAGCCCATTTACAGTTTGTTAAAAGTACATCCCACTTTCTAACTAGGACAACAATTAATAATTTCAACCAACCGCTCAAAACAAAATTCAATAAAATTTCCCACATTTTGATGGGATCCAAAATATTTTTGTCCTGAAATTTCTAGTCAAATTAAATATAATTCAAAATAAATTTGTATTACGTAAAAATCCAACGAAATATTGCGCGCACAACAAGTAATGAAATTAAAATTTTCAAATTCCAAAAATAATATATTTTTTAAACTAATTACGTGTTTGGTGCATTTTTTTATAGCTACTACCCAGTTTTTATAATTACATCCCATTTATTATTTCTTAAAGCCCATTTTATTGTTAAGCCTAATGCATCCCTCCTAGGAAAATTTGCAGCCCAGCGGGATGGAGAATAACAAGTTGACCCGGATTGTGTACAATTGTCGGCCCAGTTGCATTGCCGATGTTAAAAAAAGGCCTGTGTAGTACAGTACAACCTTACATGGTTACTCAGCCCACATCCAGCGACGCCGGAAATGCCCAAAAAAGGCTTCTGTACAACTTTTTGAAGTCATTGAGCTCAATTAATAACTTAAGAAAAAAAGTTAAAGTACATTGGAACCTAATTAAAAGTTGTCACGAGCGAAGAAATAATTCAATGGGTCCCACTTTTGCGTGTGCGTGTGCGTGCGTGCGTGCGTGTGTGTGTGTGTGTGTGTGTGTGTGTGTGTGTGTGTGTGTGTGTTTGTGTGTGTGTGAGAGAGAGAGACCCATCGGTCGATGCTCATAAATACATCTTTCAGCCATATGCATTGACGATGCTCAGCAAAAACATATATAGTTGAAACAATCATATAAAACATCATAGCACATTGAACTTGCATACAAATATTTCACGCAGGTGGCACAATCAGGGTGGAAGCAGTGGATCGCTATGAGTAGGGCTATGTTGAAACCAACGAACTCGTACATAACGGTTCATCGTCTTTATCAATGGCAGGGAAATATCTTGAATGCTGTGCAAAGAAAACAGACAGACAAGACAATATATAAGTTCTGCTAGAACATAAAGTTGACGTACAACCCTTTCTAAAAAAGTTCAGGTAAAAAAATAGAACATGTCACAATCAAATGTACTGGCACATTAGTGCTTCACACCTATAGCTCGGATTTAACTAGTATCTGACAAGATTTAGTTGTTACCTCAAATTAGAGCACATCCAGGCAGCCAGCCCTGCCTCTTCTCCCAAAGAAGCAGTGGCTTCCGTCGCGCGATGGAGTAGGCCCCATGCCATCCATTGTTCCGAGCAACACGGGGAAAGTCTGACGTTCACTCCTGTAATGGACGTCATCGTCGGGCCCGGGCACCAGCGGTGGCGGCAGGACTTCGATTGATGGATTGACCACTTCTTCTACATGCACGAACACTCTATACAGGTACATCCCTAATGTGGTCCGTGGCGGCCTTGGTGGCGACGAATAGTACAACCCCGGTTCCTGTATCGGTATCTCAACACCATTCACCTTCGGTATGGTGGACGGCTTCTTCATCTATCCCATAACCATCAGAGCCCAGCTGCCTGGAGGAACAAACATACTTACAAGCTCACCTCCAAGGTCGTTGATAAGCTCATTCATGGACTTGCTGTTCCAAGCACGTTGAGGCATGCCGTGGAAAGTAAGCTTTGTTACGAACTCAAGCTCAGAGGGCACCACACCCCATCCTAGGTGTCACCGATCAAAGCTCACCAGCACGCCATCACAGAACAAACTCCAAGAAGATTCGAACACACGTCTGCAGTCAAAAGTTATCCGAAACCTGACGAAGAAATCAGCCGGTGGCGGACAGACTTCGACGAGCAAGTCACATATTTGGATGCCGTGCACAATGCCAAGAGCTTTGACAAGGTCGTCCGGCAAGACGGGAGGCCGATCGCCGTTGATGGTTACCACCAGCACTTTGCCAGCAAACTGGTCGTCAAGCGCCGCCATACCCCTGTTGAGCGACATCACACAACGCCCGAAGGCAGGACGGACCTCAAGATCTCCAGCTCGAAGATCTGTGTTGACCGGCGACATGATAGTGCGCTTGAGCACAGGGAGTACAGGAGGGGGATTTGGGGGAACTGGAGTAGGAATCAAGATTCCAGAGGTGGGGGAGGGGTGGGAGATTAGGGATGAAAAGGTAGCGTGAATTTCGAACACACGCCAATTTGCTCTCGACGAGCAAGCGCACGAAAACACCGGTGGTTCCCACATGTAGGCACGCAAGAGTCCCAATTCTTTGTTTTTTTGAGAGCCCGGCCTTTTTTTAGGATCTTTTGAGAGCCCGGCCTGAGAGCCATAATTGACCTGTTTGGCATTGCGTTACTACTCGGCCCATATTCAACAACACCTCACTGGACCAAACAAGTGTACATCATCGAAAAGACACTGAGCTCAAATTATAACTTGAAAAAAAGGAGATATACTCTGAACACTGGAGAATGGTGATGCCCTCATTTAGCCCACCAGCAGTTCGAGACAATAAACAGTTCGAAACAACGATATATGCAACATTCAAACACTGACTAGTGACTACTACTGACATAAACAACAAGACATGATAGTTCATAAGAAGTCTTGCTACACCACGAAAACACACCCATCTGCAGTGCTCAGACTCTCGTGATCCAGACGAGAATGACATTCTAAATAGAGGCAACTATTACATTGTAAGAGTGACATAGACGAGGATGACCAAATGACAAGGAATATGCATAACAAAAGAGCGAACTACCCATCCAGAACAAGCAGCAAAGATAACAAGTCATTCGAAGAGGGATGATCCAACACCATCATAATTTGCAGCCCCGCTTCAGCCACCAGTGATCCGAAGACACCGGTACTCCACCCTTTCGACGCAACAGCTCAATTACCTATCAACCTGAAGGCTTGAACCACATCACTGCCTATCGGACTCGACACATCCAAGGATCAAAGTTAATCCAGATGCCTTTGTCATTCTCACCTTCTTTTGGCTGCAGGCTGTATCGTTGACAATCAGGGGAGTTTGCTCCCGAACTCCTAGGACTCGTTGTGTAGACACAATTTTCCATAGCAAACAGATCCTCTCTGCCATCAAGGTCCTTGCCGACGGTGATCACCTGGTTAATCGGATAATTGAGTCCGAGAAACAGAGAGTGTGAACCAAGGCGGTTTACCCGCCTCCTACTCAAAAATCCTGAAGGCCCCAACAAGCTGGTATCCTGCTCATAGACATAACAACCACTGTCTGGATACTCACGTATTTCACGGTGCTTGTATACAGTGATTTTTTTCGCAATATAACTTTTCCAGCTCATGTGTCCAAATGATCATCAGTCTTCTGCCGTCGTTTGATCGAGCGCGGAACCAGTTGTGCTTCCCTGTTTTTGGCAAAGGTGGTGTGATTACAAAGGCCAGTAACTGTAGGGACACTACATCATATCAAAAAGGACATGCATTGTTAATGTAAGATCAGCATTGTTCAGAGTATGAGTAGGATAATGCAAGAAACAACATTGATATGTCCCTATTGGAACTGGGAGGAAAATACAGGGAAATGTATACAGGGAAGTGCCATGCATGATTATACTCATGTTATCTCATAATCGATTCTTCATAGGAAACTACCATGTCATGCATGTTATGTAATCATGTTCTGTCCTCACAAACAAATTCTTCAAGGAAACTAACAGACCATGCATTGTTATATACTCATGTTCGGCGGGCAAAATTTTTGTGAGCATATTATTCTAGCCATTGATTGATGAAGGGCGAATATAGGTATGTACACATGGTAAGCATTACATGATTTCACTACTAACAAAATATAGAGTTCTCCATATGCACATTTACTTCCGTAATGTATGGTTAGATGAAACCAACAGTGTGATGCATGTTTCTACATCATGAAAATGAGGAAACTAAGATGGCCATTGATGCACACTCATATTTAGTAGTATATAGATTACTCTAAAATAAGGAGAATATCAATATCTTCCTAACCGTTTGATTATTCAGGGGTACAAATTGGCTGTAATGACATGGTCACAATCGCATGAATTAATTCATTCCAAATATAGCTGATTTACGACGTCTCTAATACATTGCCATAGTTCTACTCAAATTCTTCTCAAACAGGGATATGCCAATCATCACAAAAAGTTCAAACAGTGTCATGGCGTCATCATTAACATCAGACGGAAACAACTTACATGTGCCGTCCCAGCAATACGTGGTGCCATCTGCTTTATCGATTGCGTAGATGATGCCATTGTGTTCAATAGCATCACAGAAGTGTGTATTAGCTTTGACGATGATCCACTGCAAGCTGAGTTGTCTCCAGCTAAAGAAGGCACCAGCGTAAAGATAGGCGAGTCTGCGGTTGAACAAGGCAATTAGCTTGAAGTCTGCATCATTTGCATGTCGTGTGGGCACTTCGCAGATTACAATCTTCTGCAAAACAAGGTCCGTCCAACTGACGTGGTAATCTAGATGACTTGGACCGTGATGGTAAAACTCTATATAATCCAACGGAGGAAGAATAATCTCATGGGAGGTCTAGAAGTTCACGAGCACCAACTTTTTCCCGTCTTCTTTGACGGCAGCCATCCAGTGGGAGTTCATGCCGACCCAGTACATACCTGCCAAGAAGTTTCGGGTGATGGTGATCGGATCGAAGTCAAGGGAAATGATGTACGGCGACCCACTACATACCTGCAAAGAAGTTTTGGCTAATGGAGATCGGATTGAAGTCGAGGGGCATCATGTACGCCTCTGTATCATGGTGATCAACTCTCGCAAGACCAGATAGCAGCAAGTAGGGTGTCTTGAAAAGCTTAGGCCTCGCTTCGACGATGGCCGTGTGCATGTCCCTCGAGCATGCAACCAGCCGCAGGGTGCTCAACATATCCATACACAAACAACGGAGGTCGAGGATGTCACTGGGGAGATTGCTCCAATCACGGCTCATATGGATGTTGTGCGGTTCGTGTTCGACCATGGTGGAGTTTGGAAGGTAGGGTTTCTGGGGGCTTGATTTACCGGGGAGAAGGCTCTCGGTGCTAGAGCAGCTAGCGAGGGAATAGCAGTACTGGGGGAGGCGAGCGAGGCGAGGGTACGCAGGGGCACAGTGAGATGATGAAGAGTGACCTTAGGATCTCCGGTGAGATGGAGGTGGAGATGGAGTGGTGCTAGGGGAGAGGGAGACAAGGCGAGGCATGTTATACAATGGCGGTGACAGTGACTGCACAAGGTGAGGCTGACTTTGGTAACCCAAAGACGCCGCCTGGACTAGTGTCACCTCGGGTGCAGGGTCTTGTCAGTTCACTGTGAGGACCGGATGAATAATATTTTGACCATCAAGTGTACCACAGTTGTACTACTACTAGTAGGAGTAGTAGGAACATCAGTAGTATTTTATAGCAGAAATAGGTCTCCCGTGCTAGCATGCCTCTGGGTTCACTTCATCCTCCAGGTATCATCCATATTGCGAGAAGAACCAAATTCTCGTGCATGCGGAAGCGCAAAGAAGGCCTTTTCTTTTTTGAGGATAACCGCACATTCCTTAACTAGAGAATGTTGTGTCTCCCGCGCACGCGGCAATATCCATCCGAACTACCTGCGACACATTTTTTATCCGTTTGCATAGGTTCCACCTGTCAGGAGGGGTGCAGAAATAAAAATGTCTTGCCATGGTGATTCGAAAGAGTGACCTCAACTAGCAAGTGGCACATGTAGCACTAGAAGGATGGGCACGTACAGGGACATGTACCACTCCTCAGTCTACCCGCGTAGCCTTTTCACTTAGTCTACCTAGTCGTCTAATCAACTGCCTGCAGGCCACTTCTCCCATTTACTTCTCCATTGGGAACCGATTTTCCTCGGCTCGTCCACTACTCCTTCATCTTCATTTGCATCCAAACCACACTGCATTCACATTGTTTTAACCTCTTCACATCCTCCTGGAGTAATTCCGAAGCCCCTTAAATATAATAATCATCTTCTTTAGTTAGACTAGCCATCTAATCCTAATTCTCCAAACCATAGCCCTCCAGTCCAACGATTCCAAATGGCGAAAGAGATCGAGATGCAGGTTTTTAGCGTCCAACATGTCCTCGTCGAAGGCTCGTTGAGCATAGTTGCCACAATCACCGACCACCCAAGGGTTGTTTGGAAGTGGATCAACAATGTATCCAACTCCCTCCAAAATGTGGAGTTGAAGGTCATCGGTCTCGACGCAGAGTACACAGAGCGTGCCACTGGGAAGATCTAACGCGCTGTCGTCCTTCAGCTGTGCCTCGAAGATGATGTTTTTTGGTGTACCACATCATACATGCGCCCTCCATACTAGGTGAGCTTCATGATTTCTTGTCTCGGGAGGAGATATACTTCTGTGGCGCAGCCATCGCAGGGGACAAACAAAAGTTGGAGCCGTACAACCTTGATTTGAAAAGCATCACTGACGTACAAACCAAAATAAAAATTCCTGTAGAAGATTGTGATAAACTGAGACCATCCCTATTCGGCGTAGCAAATTTTGTGCTCGGAACAAATCTTCAGAAGGGTGACGAGACGCTGGCATTAAGGTCGTCTGGATGGGAGAATTATCCCTTGACGTACGAGCGGATAAAATATGCTACCCTCGATGCCCGTGTGAGTTTCGAGATAGATGCAAGGTCCAGAGAGCTTGTTGTGAAGCCGTCTCCCGCAGAAAATGAGAAGAAGAAGAAGAACAAGAAGAAGAAGAAGCTGCACCAGCAACAGTGCATTGTGGATGGATGAACTATTTCCTCTCTTGTAAAAAAATTATTCCCTCTCTGTGTATATTGATATAGATGGACTATTTCGATGGTGTGCATGTCTTTGAAACAAGTAGTAGTGTGGGTCCGCTTGACTATAAGGAACTATTTATCCCCCTAGCTTTATCTACTACTAATCCTTCCAGTGATCGGTATGCAATGCATGTGTCCGTAGACATGACAACTTGTCCATGGAAGTTCAACTATGTCGACCATGACATTTCATCCACTGCCACTCGCGATTCCCACGATGCCACTCCAACCCACGGCACCACGTCCCTGACGTGCGCCTCACTCCTCTCGTCCACATCGCCCCTCTGCCTTTGTGTGCATGACATGTGGGCCACCTGAAATGCGGCGAGCATCAAGTTTCTACCACAGCCACACGCGATTCCTACGATGCCACTCAAACCCATAACACCACACGTCCCCCGAGCTGGGGCTCACCTGATGCGGAGCATCCCGTGATCATCCCCATGGACTCTACCTCAACCATCCAAGCTCCAAGTGGACCCATGACAAGAGCAAGAGCTTGTGCTATTCAATCCGAGGTGACATCTCTCCTACTTGAGCTTCCATTTTCCTCACGTGAGACATGGCTGCTGCCTAAGTCAGAAATGCTGTGTGCGATCAGGTACAACGCTCATGCCATGGAGACGAAGGATGAAGAAGAAGGGACTGGCGTCAACTCTCTGGACTACCCGGAACTTCCGGCCAGATCCCGGAACTTCCGGCCTCCAGAACCTCCGGCCGACCCGGAACTTCCGACCTCCGACGACTTCGACCAGGTCGGGCGTGCGAACTCTCGGGTTAGCCTGGAACCCGCCTGGAACCTGGCCCGGACCTTCCGGCCCCCGGAAATTCTGGCCTGCCCGGACCCTTCGGCCCCCGCCCCCAGCCCAGCTCCACCCTCACCAACTCTCTGCTTAGGCCGGACCTTGCCCGGAACCTCCGGCGCTCGGAACTTCCGGCCAAGCCCAGAACTCCCGGCCCTGCCTGCGCGCAGCCACTTTGGCCGAGGCCCGTGTACCCTTTCGCCTCGTAGACTATATATACTCTTCTCCTACCTACGTTTTAGGGTTAGCATTGTGGTAGCTCGTTTGAGATAGAGCATTGCTCATCCGTACCGGATCTACTCCTTGTGAGGGACCGCACCTCCTCGGAGAAGATCCATGCGGATTCAAGACATCCATCCGGAGAACACAATCAAGACCTCCTCACGGAGAAGAACTGTTACTCTTGTATCTTCCCTTTGTTGACTTTGGATCTTGTGTTACCTTATGCTATCGGTGATCTAGCCCTCGTGTGATCAATCACTTATCGGTTGAGTGTCCCTCTTGTTCCTCCCCGTGTTTTCCCTTGTGTTCTTCCACCCGTTCTTTGTTTCCCCCCCCCCGTAGGATCCACTCCAAACGTGAAAGATCGGCCACCTAGGGTTCCGCCCTACATCATCTTGGTATCAAGAGCCACGTTGATCACGTTTTTGGAGCCCCTACCCCGTGTTTTCTAGCTTGATTTTGTTATTTTCATCCTAAATTCGAAAATCCCCACAAAAATAACCCTCCCAATTTTTTTTTGTGATTTGTTGGTGTGATGAAGTTTTGTTGGATTTGATCCACGGATCGGCTTTGCAATGTGTGGATCTAGCTTCCCCCCCCCCCAATTTCTTCTTTTCCCCCTCAGATTTGGGATTTTTCCCAAGTTTTTCCGCCCAAATCCACCACCTCCAAGTCTCTGTTCTTAGCAGAATCGCGACCCCCGGAACTTCCGGCCTTGCCCGGAACTTCCGGCCCCCCGACCTTCCGGCCTTGCCCGGAACTTCCGGACCTTCCGGCCGCTCCCGGAACTTCCGAACCCCGGACCTTCTATCTTGCCTGGAACTTCCAGCCTGGACAGAAAGTTCGAGCAGCTCCCGACTTCCATTTTTGGCTCGTTCCACTACCGCTTTCCGCACGCACCATCATTACTTACCATTACCACCTCCGACACACATTGACACGTTTTGGGTCTTTGAGTTTTTGAGTTGTGGTTCCCGTGTCCTATTGTGTTTAGGCTATATAGGTACGGTTCGAAGTCACCATCGCCACCGCTCATCTTCGCCAGGGACTCGTCATCCCCTAGGACGGTAACTTCGTCGACATCTTTGTCATACCTTGCAATTGCATTGATAACCACCATAGCCCATCTTTTGCGTTGCTTTCCCATCGAGACTAGCCATTTAGTATTGCTGGCAACGTGACTTGTGCACATTAGTGATCATACTCCATACCATACATACCATCTCATAGTGGTGCATAGCTTGATATCATCTTTTGTGTCACAAAGTTTTCATTGCATACACAATTGCTATCTTGGTTCGTGAAGTTTTGCATAAGAAAAGAGCTCAAAAGAGAAAGAGCCAAAGAAGCTTTTAAGCAAGGAAGGAAACATAAGCAAAGAGCTTATAAGCAAGAACCATAGCATCATACTACATTAAGATTGTCATATCCGATCATCTTGGATCATAGCACCGAAACACCAAACATATAGAATACTTGGGATAGAGGTCATTGCATTTTTGCCTAGTAGGTTGTGCACAAGTTACGTATCCGCCTATTGTGCAATCGTGCTAGCGCCTCTCTAGTGTTGTGCAACAAGAGCATTTTCGTGGACTCCACATTTTGGCTCATTTTTGGTTTGCGCAACCCCACTTATCTATTTGCGTGTGTGTTTCCGTGTACAACTTGCTTGGTCTACTTGTTGCATTGGCAAATTTGTGAATCTTTTCCAACATTATTGAAGCTCACTTACAATTGCATCAAATTTTGTGCCACCATCCTAACCAAGCTCCACCATAAGCTTTTACTTGTGTAGGTGTGAGAACCGACAAGAATTGGTACCAAAAGTGCTATTTCATTGTCCGCATTTGAGTGAACTTGACTCATCTTCAACATCGGTCAAGGTACATTTTGTATACATTCTTCTCCGTCTACCACTTACATTTTGTTTGGAATGATGGATAGGCCAAGTTCTTCTACCAATCCACCCCTCACCGAGAACTGCGACGACATGTCATCATTCATCACTAAGAGCCACCTCTTTGGCGCTCAAAGGGCGTTGCACCAAGAGCAACAAGCAATGAGCGACCACATTGACAACCTTGCCACCGAGTTGCGACTCCCGAGCAACGTACAAGAGACTACTTCGACACCAAGTTTGACGCTCACAAGCAAGAGAATGATGCAAGAATGGACGAGATCCGTGCATTGATGAGGAACCGCCATCCTTCTACTTCCTCATCCTCAAGATGGAGCCGCTCAAGTCGACACTCCGACGACACCTTCTAGGACTCAAGTACACCGTCATCAAACACTCTTCGACGAGCCGCGCGTCAAGACCGTCATGCAGCTCGCAATCTGCTACATGACAAGCATTCACAAGTGCAAGTCGACGAGCATCTACCTCATCCTCCACCACACAAAGTTGCTTTTGCACAAGCTCAAGAACGACAACGTCTATGTCGCCAAGATGAAGAACGAGCGCGTCTACACCAAGAGGAACAAGACGCCGAGGCTCAACGTCTTCAACAACAACAATGTGAAGCACAAGCTCTTGAGGCGCAACGTGCCCTTCAATAATCAAGTCGAGCCATCGCCAACTGAAACGCGAGCGGCGCAATCAAGAGGAAGCCCTTTGAGAAGAAATCCAAGAGAGGAATTACCAACCACGAGTACAATGTCAAGTTCCTCAAGCTCCTCCACAAGCTCGTCAAGCTCCACCTCAACCTCAAGTTCAACAAGAGAAAGGTGATCATGGACTTCCTCCGCGCCAAGAGCAACATGAGGATGATTATCCTCCATGTCAAGGGCGTCATCATCACCATCGCCAACAACACAATGAAGAGCAACGCTATGGCAAGCTCAAGTTCACAATGCCCAAGTTCAATGGAAGTAATGATCCGGAAGAGTACCTCTCATGGGCATTGAAGGTCGACAAAATCTTCCGTTTGCACAACTATGAGGAAGAGAAGAAGATCGCTATGGGATCACTTGAGTTCCAATACTATGTGCTCATATGGTGGGAACAAATCCTTGAGCACCGCCAAGCAACAGGTGAACCTCCAATCACTACTTGAGCTCAAATGAACGATGTCATGCGAGCACGTTTTGTGCCAACCTACTACAACCATGATCTCTTCAAGAAGCTACAACTCCTCAAGCAAGGAACAAAGAGTGTTGAAGAATACTACAAGGAAATGGAGATAGCCATGATTCGAGCCAATGTCACAAAAGCTGA
Source organism: Triticum dicoccoides (assembly GCF_002162155.2). Lineage (NCBI taxonomy): Eukaryota > Viridiplantae > Streptophyta > Magnoliopsida > Poales > Poaceae > Triticum > Triticum dicoccoides. The sequence continues at coordinate 139,478,576 of NC_041385.1, forward strand.
TGAGCAAACTATGGCACGCTTCTTGAATGGTCTCAATCATCCTATCAAGAAGATCGCTGAGTTCCAACCCTACGCCAACCTCATTGAGCTCGTGCATCAAGCTACCAAGGCGGAACGTCAAGTGCAAGATGACTTAAAGTACGCCAAGTACTCATCCAAGACCTATGGCTTCTCCAACAATCAATCTTCAACAACTCCTCCAACATCTACGTCAACCAAACCTTCTCCAAGCAACGCCGACAAGTCAAATTACGAGAAAGCTTCGTCTAGTTCAAGTCGTCCTCCTCCTACTACAAGCAACTTCAAGCCGCGTGCTTCATCATCTACTCCGACCGATGAGACCATCAAGACAAGATCCTTCCAGTGTTTCACTTGTGGCGGCCGAGGCCACAAGTCCTATGAATGCACAAACAAGTGCACCATGATCCTCAACGACGATGGCACCTACGACTCCATGAGTGATGAGGAGATGGAAGCTCTTGAGCAAGTGGCCATGCACCGGCGCCTGAATGAGGATGAAGATGATCAAGTCTTTTGTGATGAAGATTCGAGCCTTGCTCTCGTTGTCTCCAAAGTCTTGACTCTTCAACATCAACAACAAGAAGACCAAAGATGCCACATATTTCACACAAAGGCCGGCATCAATGGAAGATCCGTCAGGGTCATCATCGATGGAGGTAGTTGTCACAACTTGGCAAGTGAAGAACTATGCTCCAAGCTTCAATTGGTCAAGAGGAAGCACCCACACCCATACAAGGTTCAATGGCTAAGTGACTCTAGCACTATACGAGTTGAGCATACGGTCCAAGTATCCTTCAAAATCGGTGCATATGAGGACACTTTGGAGTGTGATGTCGTCCCGATGTCCGTTTGCCACCTCCTTCTTGGTAGGCCATGGCAATTTGACCGTGGTGTCATCCACAACGGGCGTACAAATCACTATAGCTTCAAGATGAAAGGGAAGGAATATGTGCTACGACCTATGTCTCCTAGTCAAGTGATAGCTGACAAGCAAGCCACCCATCGTGGAGAGAAGAGTGAGAAAGTGATACACAAAAAAGTGAGTGAGAGCCACAAACCAAACTTGAGAGCCACCCATCGAGTGTTATGCACTTTGTCCTTGTGTGCAAGGATGGGGACCCAACAACTAACAACTCTCACGAGCTACCTTTAGTGTTTCAATCTCTTTTGCAAGAATTCCAAGATGTTTTCCCCGATGAACTACCTCCGGGTCTACCTCCTCTACGAGGCATTGAGCATCGAATCGACCTCATCTTTGGAGCGCCTCTACCAAACAAAGCTCCATACCGTGTCAATCCCGAAGAAACTAAGGAGATCTAATGGCAAGTACAACAACTCATCGACAACGGTCATGTACGTGAAAGTCTAAGCCCTTGTGCCGTTCCGGTTATACTTGTTCCTAAGCAAGATGGAAGTTATCGCGTGTGTTCTGATTATAGACCCATTAATTCTATAACTGTTCTCTATAGGCATCCCATTCCTTGCTTAGATGATATGCTTGATGAACTTAGTGGTGCCGCCTTTTTCTCAAAGATTGATCTTTAAAGTGGCTATTATCAAATCCGCATTCAAGAGGGTGATGAATGGAAAACTGCTTTTAAAACCAAATTTGGCTTGTATGAGTGGTTAGTTATGCCTATGGGTTTATCGGAAGCTCCGGTACTTTAGTGCGTCTTATGCATTTCGTGCTTCGACCTTATATTGGAGTCTTTGTTGTCGTTTACTTTGATGATATTCTTGTGTTTAGCAAATCTATGAAAGACCATCTTGTTCATGTTCGGGCTGTTTTGCAAACCCTTCGCAAGGAACGTCTTTATGCATACATGAAGAAGTGTACGTTTGGTGTTGACAAACTTGTTTTTTTTGGGGTTTTGTTGTTTCCTCCAAGGGTGTCCATGTTGACGAATCTAAGATTGAAGCAATTAAAACTTGGCCCAACCCACCAATTTGCAACAAGTGCGTAGTTTTCTTGGTCTTGCAGGTTTTTATCGTTGCTTTGTGAAAAACTTCAGCACTATTGCCGCTCCTTTGCATGCTTTGAGTAAGAAGAATGCTCCTTTTGTTTGGGGATCTTTGCAATCCACCGCTTTGATGAGCTCAAGTCTTTGCTTACTCATGCTCCGATTCTTGCTTTACCCAACTTTGACAAAACTTTTGAGGTTCATTGTGATGCTAGTGGTACCAGAATTGGCGGAGTTTTAATGCAAGAAAAACGTGCCATTGCATATTTTAGTGAAAAACTCTCCGGTGCTCAACTTAACTACCCCATCTATGACAAAGAGTTGTATGCCTTATTGTGTGTACTACATGTTTGGGAACATTATCTTATACCTCATAAGTTTGTCATCCATACCGATCATGAACCGCTTAAGTACTTAAAAGGTCAAACTAAATTGAACAAGCGTCATGCCAAATGGAGTGAGTTTATTGAATCTTTCCCATATGTGATCAAGTACATTAAGGGTAAGGAAAATGTAGTTGCGGATGCACTTTCACACATATGCACAATAGTAGATAAACTTGAGTTGAATGTTGTAGGCTTTGAGCATATAAAAGTCTTGTATGAGCATGATCCTTCTTTTGCTACTCCTTATGCAAAGTGTTTGACACACACATCTTGGGAACGATACTACATAAAGGATGATTAACTTATGAGAGCTAATAAACTTTGCATTCCCGAGTCTTCCCTTCGTTTGCTCCTTTTGCAAGAGGCTCATGGAGGCGGACTCATGGGACCCTTTGGACGCGACAAGACTTTCGCCATGCTCTCCAAGAACTACTTTTGGCCCAAGATGTTCCGCGGCGTCTCACGATTCACCAGCCGTTGCTCTACATGTCGCAAAGCTAAGTCTAAAGCTCAATCCCATGGTCTTTACATGCCCCTTCCTATTCCTTATCAACCTTGGGAATACATTAGCATGGATTTTGTACTTGGTTTGCCTAGAACTCAAGATGGCAAGGATTCCGTCTTTATTGTTGTGGACCGATTTTCTAAGATGGCACATTTCATTCCTTGCAACAAGATAGACGATGCTTCACATATTGCCAATCTCTTTTGTAGGGAAATCTTGCGACTACATGGAGTACCGAAGACAATCGTCTCCGACCGCGACGTCAAGTTCTTGAGTTACTTTTGGAAGACGCTATGCACCAAGCTCGGGGTCAAGCTCCTGTTCTCTTCGGAATACCATCCTCAAACCGACGGCCAAACGGAGGTGACGAACCTTACACTATCCACTCTCCTTCGCGTGTTGATCAAGAAGAACATCAAGGAGTGGGAGGCGTGTCTACCCATCACCGAGTACACCTACAACCGCGCAAGGCACTCAAGTACCGGTAAGTCTCCTTTCGAGGTCGTCTACGGCTTCAACCCGTTGTCCCCATTGGACATCCTTCCTCTTCCACTACAAGGCGCACCAACATGGATGCGAGTGCACGGGCAAGCTACATCAAGAAGATGCATGAAAATACAAGGCAGACCATCGAGCGCCAAGTACAACGACTCGCGACCAAGCTCAACGTGAACAAGCAACCCATCATCGTCAACATTGGCGATCTCGTGTGGCTACACCTTCGCAAGGACCGCTTCCCCAACGAACGCAAGTCCAAAATACTACCTTGAGCCGATGGACCCTTCAAGGTGCTAGCACGCTACAACAACAACACCTACAAGATCGACATCCCGCGCGACAAGTACTCCGTGAGCGATATCTTCAACGTCCACGATCTCTCCCCGTACCATGGTGATGAGAATTTCGATCCGAGGTCAGATCTTTCCCAAGGGAGGGGAGATGATGCGGAGCATCCTGTGATCATCCCCATGGACTCTACCTCAACCATCCAAGCTCCAAGTGGACCCATGACAAGAGCAAGAGCTTGTGCTATTCAATCCGAGGTGACATCTCTCCTACTTGAGCTTCCATTTTCCTCCCGTGAGACATGGCTTCTGCCTAAGTTCGAAATGCTGTCTGTGATCAGGTACAACGCTCAAGCCACGGAGGCGAAGGATGAAGAAGAAGGGACTGGCGTCAACTCTCTGGAAAGCCTGGAACTTCCGGCCAGAGCCCGGAACTTCCGGCCCCCGGAACCTCCGGCCGACCCGGAACTTCCGGCCTCCGACGACTTCGACCAGGCCGGGCGTGCCAACTCTCGGGTTAGCCCGGAACCCGCTCGAAACCTGGCCCGGACCTTCCGTCCCCCGGAACTTCCGGCCTGCCTGGACCCTCCGACCCCCGGACGCCAGCCCAGCTCCACCCACACCAACTCTCTGCTTAGGCCGGACCTTGCCCAGAACCTCTGGCGCCTGGAACTTCCGGCCGAGCCCGGAATTTCCGGCCCTGCGTGCGTGCAGCCACTTGGGCCGAGGCCCGTGTACCCTTTCACCCCGTAGACTATATATACTCTTCTCCTAGCTACGTTTTAGGGTTAGCATTGTTATTGCTTGTTTGAGATAGAGCATTGCTCATCCGTACCGGATCTACTCCTCGTGCGGGACCGCACCTCCTCGGAGAAGATCTATACGGATTCAAGACCTCCATCTGGAGAAGACAATCAAGACCTCCTCACGGAGAAGAATGGTTACTCTTGTATCTTCCCTTTGTTGACTTTGGATCCTGTGTTACCTTATGCTTTCGGTGATCTAGCCCTCGTGTGATCAATCACTTGTCGGTTGAGTGTCCCTCTCGTTCCTCCCCATGTTTTCCCTTGTGTTCTTCCGCGTGTTCTTCGTGTCCCCCACCCCCGTAGGATCCACTCCAAACATGAAAGATTGGCCACCTAGGGTTCCACCCTACATCATCACCCCTCTCGGACCCACTACCCCTCTGCCTTCGGGAGCATTACATGTGGACCAGCCACCTATCGGGTCCACATGTTATTGACTCAAATGCAGGTGTAGTAAGGCGCTAAAGCTCAGTTTCGATGGCCTCCAGAGGGAAATGTAACTCGTGCGCCAGGCCTTGTGGTGCTACTGCTTCATGAACTCGTGCCAAACTCGAGATTTTTTTCTTTACTATACATGCACGCAACGATTTAATGGACATTGTAATCTCAACATGTGATGGGGAGCTCTAAATTTGAATTTGAAACTTATAAAATGAAAAAAATTCAAAACAAATAAACTGGGAGAGAGGGAGTATACCGTAGGATGTGTCCCATACGAAACAAGTCCCCTGGTTTGTCACTGCAAAGATGCGGTTAGAAAGGAGCACAACATCTTCGTACTCATACGGCAACAAATCGGCCGCAGACAGCGTGGTCCACCTTTGACCGCCATGTGCAAGGTTCATGCTATCTTCTTCAATCTCACTGTGGTTCCATCGTACCAATTCAGGTGTTGGCCCATTGCATGGCTGATCCCAATGTTGGAAAAAGGTTCTACAGGAACGATGTCACTGTTGTAAATGTTGTGCAAATTGATGTTGGTACCCTCCCATACATATGCAAGCCAATCTCCACTCGCACTGAGCCTAACCTGTGAAATAGTGGACAGGGGGAGAATTAGGAAATGGACATGGAAGTAGTCTTTAGAATGCATTTACTACGTGATCAAACTCATATTACCTGCTCATCGAACAAAATCCGAGTGCCCCTCAACGTCGGCATCTCAAGGGGCGTCAACTTGCAACTATGGCCACACCGCGGTGGAGAGACCCCCAAGGAAACATCCTCGTGCGTTGTACGGAACATCAAGATGCATTTGTATGAGTAGTTTATCTTGTGAGAGAAAAGGATGAACGAGGGAAGGCCTTATTTGCAAATGTGGAGAGGGGTGTAGGTATCTTTTTGCAAAATTGTCATGGTTTTCTTCCTATCCGTCAGATATAAATCGGACGGCCTATAGTGCAGGATGGCAGGCACACCATCATCACCAACTCTATTTTTTATAAGACTAGCAAGATGCCCGTGCGTTGCACGGAACATCAAGATCTTGTGGGAGAAAAGGATGAATGAGGGAAGGCCTTATCTGCAAATGTGGAGAGGAGTGCGGGTAAATTGTCATAGTTCCCTTCCTATCCGTTAGATATAGACCGGGCGGCCTATATTCTATTTACTCTTATAAAAACAGAGTTGGTGATAATGGTGTGCCTGCCATCCTGCAATATAGGTCGTCCGATTTATATCTGACGGATAGGAAGGAAACAATGGCAATTTTGCAAAAAGATACCCACACCCCTCTCCACATTTGCAAATAAGGCCTTCCCTCGTTCATCCTTTTCTCTCACAAGATAAACTACTCATATAAATGCATCTTGATGTTCCGTGCAACGCATGGGCATCTTTCTAGTAGGGGTATAGATGTGCCAGCCCGTGCGCTGCAATGGATCCAAAGTATATCTATTTAGTGGAGTGCACTCTAAACACATTATCTATTTATTTTTCTCTAACCTTTCGTAGCCATGCAATCAAGCCACATAAGCTTCATGGGTACCCCCACATCATATTATTCATACTACGTTGACTGAAAAAAAGATAAATCACCCAAAACAAGATCTTCCCGTTTTTTGTTCTTACGATGCTGTGCTGTGCACGTACCTAGTTGTATAGTGGTAGTACTAGTTGTAGTACAAACTTCGTACTAGTAGGAGTACTAGTGTGAAATGCTCCTACTCTATCAATGAGCCCCATTAGACACCAAATTTCTTGGCTTCCGTGCTACAGCTAGATCTTCCCCTTGTTTTTGTTTTCCAACCCGGCGGCGGGCGGGGTGCGGTTTGCCAATAGTCGGTTTGCTCAATGGCGGTCCCACATGAAAGTGAAAATGCTAGGCAACACGCCTTCCCTAGCTATGTGGCGTGCGGGACGGGCCGTGGCGTACTCCCGATTCCCGGGCGTGTGGGGGTGCGACTCGAATGCGGCAGGCCTTTTCCTTTTACTAGCAATGTGCCCGTGCGTTGCGACGGATCCAAAGTAGTAGAATAGTAGTACTTGTTCACAAACTTGAAAGAAATCACTCTTGTTTTGATATACTCCTAATATATTACTTTGCACTCAAAATATATTTCTCAGGCTGTTTTGATGAGGTGAGGGAGGGATGTGGTTGCTTTCAAGATAATAAGGGGTTTTCTACAAATTGGAGCAGAGAAGTGGGCTATTGTTGCAAAAATGCCACAACTTACCTCACAGCCATTAGATGCAAATCTAATGGTCAGAAACGACGGATGGCAGACACACCACCATCACCAACTGAGTCTTTTATAGGAGTAGGAGTAGAGAAACATGTATAAATTGTAATATTTGGTTCTGCTCCTTGGCACGATCGATAGATAGAAATAACAATTGGAAATGCTAGGGCGGGGCTATTTCTGCCAGATAAGCAGGGTACGTAGTAGCTAGGTTGGTGCATCGCCGGTTTGGTCACATGTGGTCTGACATGTTCTAGTGTTTCTAGCAAGATGCCCATGCGTTGCACGAAGTTGATGGGAAAGGTAAGCACAACTTATAAATTAACGGATGGAGTACTAGTTACAATGATGCATATAATTAAGCAAAGGGATTGCACATGTCGGTATTGACTGGAATGAGAATGCAATAGCACAATAAGAATTAAGGCCACGATGATGCGATTGCAATTGTGGTTACAGGAGGCAAGAAGAAAGATGCATCCATCAACGTACGACCTCCTCCTATTCAACTTAGGGCGCCAGGCCACCGACCGGCAGCTAAGGAGTAGCGGCTTTTGTGGCGAGGTCAAGGTGCTTCTCAGCAAAGGCATCCAAGGCTTCCAGCCGATTGAGGAAGGCCAACGTCATAGCGTCCTCAATGTCCTTGTAGATACCTATGTACACGATTTGCTAGTACATGTGGATGTGTAGGTCAACGAGTTCTTGTAGGGCGAGGCACCTCGCAGCGAGCGCGACCTCCAGGTGGACATTCTCCATGGCATTGGTGGGCAGTTGCAGGGCCACCAGTGCTTGAAAGAGGTTCCAGCCATGGAGGCCGATTAGGGTGGCAGGCAATGAGGAGCCCGGGCGCGTGGGCTGGAGGAGTACAGAGATGTCGTACGCGAACTTCTTGAGGACGGTGAACTTCTTGGTGGTGGCAGCGATCATCTGGTCCAACCGAGAGCCATAGTTGGCATCGACGGCGGCCATCCACCAGTCGGTCGCCAACACCGTCTGGAGACGATCCTCGGCGCCATGCCACAGGCCGGCGTCATGGACCATCTGGCACAACCGCTGGCCGCTCGCGCGCATCGCCGCCATGGGTCTGGAGTGAGAACTTTTGCACTTAGTGTAGGTGCTTAAGCAAATGCTTAGGTACATACGATGTGGTAGATGCATTGGAATGGAGGGGCGCCTTTATATGAATGCAAATTGCGTTGCATTCACATCGTGCAACCTCTTTTCCCGGTCCTCCTCCCATTACTTCCCTCATGCATTCACGATCCTAACTGAAGGATGATGCATCATTGGCCATTCAACATTTCAGGAACCGCTACCCCCTCCCTCGTCTGCATTAAAGCCGTATCGGGAACTGCGCCGTCCACTGTCAAATCAAATAGTACTGCGCCGCCTGCTGCACGCCCGGCTGAACACGCCTCCTCGCCTCCATCAACCCCCTCCATTAAACCCGCATGCAAACCGAGAAACCTACTCCGGCCACACGTCCGTTCATGAATGGGCCGGAATTAAACGCAACACCGACCGAGCTCCTCCCGTCCGCCCTCAGTTTAAACGAGGCCAGACACCGGCCAAGCTCCTACCATCCGCCCTCTATTTGAAATAGGCCAGACAGACCGCGGGCAATAATCACACCCCTCCGCAGCTCCCCCATCTCACTACAAAAAAACACATCCATGACATTTTGGGCCGAACGAATTTTTTTCTATCATGCTTATGACACTTCTATGACGATAATTGTGACAAAACCCGGTATCATCATAGATATGGTGGGCTCCTACTTCTATGACAAAAAATCATGACAGAAAATGGGCTTTTTGTCCTGGGCAGGCCGGAGACACAGCTGCATGACATTCTTTGGGCCGTCCATGACGGAGAAAACCGTGGTAGAAGCTAGGGCGAGGAAAATATCGGGGGAGTTCCTGGTTATGGTGGGTGGTCGGGGGCCGAGCGATGCACGTTTCTCTCATACATACACGCGTGTGTGCGAGGCGTTGCGCTCTAACTGAACCCGAGCGATTGCACTGCAGGCTCTAACTGAACCCGAGCAATTGCACTAGCTACGTTACTGAACCCCGATCGATCCCTGGCTGTTAACTGAACCCGAGTGTGATTCCTTCGCTACTGCTGCTAACTGAAGCCGATCGATGCTACTCCGGATGAATAGTGAGCGTTGTTGGGGGGTTTGGATGAATAGTTCCTGGTGGGGGGTTGGATGAACAGGACCCCGTGGTAGTAGAGGCCGTTGTCGCTAGATGAACATGACCCCGATCGATCGAGCCGGTGGATGAACAGGACCCTGTGGAGGGCTGGATGAACAGGACCCCGTGGAGGGCTGGATGAACAGTAGCCGGTGGAGGGTTGGTTGAACAGTAGCCGATGGAGGGCTGGATGAATAGTAGCCCGTGGAGGGGTGGTTAAACACGACACAATGGAGAGGGCTGGTTGAATAGTAGCCGGTGGAGGAGCGCGCGGTGGAGGCTGGATGAATAGTAGTGTCACGCCCAAGATGCGACCCTGTCCTAAAGGAACTCGAAGGTCCCACCAAGGATAGAAGCGCATCTTGAAGACGCTTTTGCAAGGTGGATATCATTACAACAACAATACATAATAGATAGGGATACATACATAAAGCAGACAATGCCACACGAATACAACATCATCTTACATAAGAGCACCATCCGACTACGGATGAAACACAAACAGAAACTCAAACGACATCCACCCTGCTAGCCCAGGCTGCCAACCTGGAACCTATCCCCTGATCGAAGCAGAAGCAGAAGAAGAACTCCAACACAAGCAAACATCGCTCTCGCGTCATGATCATCGCATAACCTGTACCTGCAACTGTTGTTGTAGTAATCTGTGAGCCACGAGGACTCAGCAATCCAATTACCATGGGTATCAAGACTAGCAAAGCTTAATGGGTAAGGAAGGGGTAAAGTGGTGAGGTTGTTGCAGCTACTAAGCATATATGGTGGCTAACATACGCAAATAAGAGCGAGAAGAGAGCAAATGGAATGGTCGTGAAGCTAGCAATGATCAAGAAGTGATCCTGAACTCCTACTTACGTCAAACATAACCCAAAAACCGTCTTCACTTCCCGGACTCCGCCGAAAAGAGACCATCACGGCTACACACGTGGTTGATGCATTTTAATTCGGATCTGGTGTCAAGTTATCTACAACCGAACATTAACAAATTCCCATCTGCCCATAACCACGGGCACGGCTTTCGAAAGTTTAAACCCTATAGGGGTGTCCCAACTTAGCCCATCACAAGCTCTCACGGTCAACGAAGGATATTCCTTCTCCCAGGAAGACCCGATCAGACTCGAAATCCCGGTTACAAGACATTTCGGCAATGGTAAAACAAGACCAGCAAAGCCGCCCGATGTGCCGACAAATCCCGATAGGAGCTGCACATATCTCGTTCTCAGGGCACAATGGATAGGTCAGCCTACGAGTAAAACCAGCCCTCGAGTTGCCCCGTGGTGGCCCCGCAGTCTACCCGTTTTGGACCAACACTCAAAGGAGCACTGGCCCGGGGGGGGGGGCTAAAATCAAGATGACCCTCGGGCTCCGGAAACCCAAGGGAAAAAGGGCTAGGTGAGGCAAATGGTAAAACCAAGGTTGGGCCTTGCTGGAGGAGTTTTATTCAAAGCGAACTATCAAGGGGGTCCCATAAATCACCCAACCGCGTAAGGAACGCAAAAGCCGGGAACATAACACCGGTATGACGGAAACTAGGGCGGCAAGAGTGGAACAAAACACCAGGCGTAAGGCCGAGTCTTCCACCCTTTTCCAAGTATATAGATGCATTAATAATATAAGAGGTATTGTGATATCCCAACATAATCCTGTCCACCATGGGGCAATCTTCAACTTCACCTGCAACTAACAACGCTATAAGAGGGGCTGAGCAAAAGCGGTAACATAGCCAAGCAATGGTTTGCTAGGAAGGGTGTCAAAGGTTAGAGGTTCATGGCAATTTGGGAGGCTTGAAGAGCAAAAGATAGGTAATGCAGCAAAGCGATAGAATGAAGCAACTAGCATAGAAATGATAGTAGTGAGATCCAAGGTGACGGTCATCTTGCCTGAAATCCCGCTAGGAAGAAGAACGAGTCCATGAAGAAGACGAATGGGAGTAGTCGAACGAATCCTCACAATTACAACATTACCGGAACTAAGAAGCAACACCAGAAAGAAACAAACAACATGGTAAATGTGCAAGCATAAACATGGCATGATGCATAAACAAGTATGATGCATGACCGGTTTAATGAGGCATGGCATGGCAATATGCACAAACAACACTACAAGTTAAGTGGAGCTCAATATGCAACGAGTTGCATATTGCCGAAACACCACATCAAATATTTAGCTCTCTCTCGTTTAGGTACACAACAATATTAAATGTTGTTAAACATGGCAAGAGGTGAAACATAATTAAACTACCTATCTAGGCAAGTTTAAATGAGTCCAGAACAACAAACAACAATTTCGGAAGATCCTCATGTGCAATTTATGAATTTGGTACTGTTCTGCCCTAACACATATTTTAATGTTGTTAAACATGCAAAGTAAGTGCACCAAGTTAAACTAGGCATTTTTCCACCCCATGTACATATAAAGTTTATTTAAAACCGAGCTACGGTTATTTAGTTGTGAAATAAACCATTTTACCATGACATTTATGCAAATTAATGCAAACAGCAGTTTTAAATATTTTAACATGGATGAAAGTTGGATATTGTTATTCTACACAAAATTCAAAGCATTTTACATGTATAAAACATTTTAATCCGATGCACGGTTTGTGAGTAATTAAATGTATGAAGCATGAGGGTATTTCTGTAAAACTGCAGTCTCCGGATAATAGACAAATTCGCAGGCGGGGAAAAAAACAAGACATGGGCCGAAACTGGCTGGCCCGATAGTGTACAGGAGAGGGACTGGAGGGGGATGCTCACATTGGGCCTTGAGGCCGAATCTGGAGCTGGGCCAGGGGCGCTGGGATGAGGCAACCCACGCAGCAGGACGACACGTCCACGACGCGGGCGAGCGGGCGGTCAACGCGGCTTGACCCGAGCGCTGGCGGTGGTCTCGCTCGATGCAGAGGAATCAGACAGAGGGGCGAGACGCGGGCGGCTTTAGATGATGCAGGGGCGAAGCAAGGGACTTGGCGGGCGACGCAGGTGGTCTCCGGCTAGGGCACCGGTGGCCGGGGACGGGGCCCAGCCGATGGGATTCTGCCGGAATGGTCAAGGGTGGCGGAGGAAAACAGTGGCTTGGCGTTCAGATCGACTGGCCTCCTGGCTGTTACAGACAGAGGCGAGGTAGTTCAGAGACAGAGAAAGAAAAGGGGACGGATGGAGAAGAAGAGAAGGAAAAGGGAGAGAAGCGGCCGTGGCTGCACCTAGGCGACGACGACGGCAAGGCTGCCAGAGGCGTGGGTTGCACAGGTGACGGCGGGGAGGCGGATTGGGCGAGGAAGTGGGATGGCGGCGGCGGGCTTGAGGGGCGGCGACGGGCACACAGAGGAGGAGTGGGGCTCGGGCACGGCGTCGCTGCACCGGCGGGGTTGATGAAGAGCCCGGAACACAAGGGCGCCATGTGAGAGAGCTCGTGCGCTGAATGGATCTGGCTGGAGATTGGCTCGGTGGGGAAAACGAGGAAGGTGCAGAAGGTGGCGGCGGCATGGGGATTTGATGGATGGGACATCCTAAGATTTAGGGTTTGGTCTGAAAATAGACTAGGGTCTATGTATATAGGGAAAGAGGGGAGTTTTCGGGTCATCCGATCACGATCGAACGGCTCCGGGAAAATAGGTTAGGAAGTCCAATAAATAAAACGAAGAAATTTATGGATGTTTGGGGATGATTCAGATCCAACGGTAATGACAGAGCGGGTCGGGTTCAGGACAACTTTCGGGCGCGCACACGAGGGGGTCTGTGGCTGTGCAGAGAGGTTAGGTGGTTTGACAAGAGGGAAACGCAAACACGTTGGTCTCGGAACGGTCAACGAAAGCAAGGGGTGATGCGGCAACTACGAGCGGATACGGGTTTTATGAAAACATATGGATGCGATGCACATGATGCTATGATGAAATGCATGACATGAAACAAAAGCAAAACGAAAGACAAAAACCCAACCACGGAGGAAATAACGTATCGCATCTCCGGCAAAGGCAAGAGTTGGAGTTACGAATATGGAAAGTTACATCCGGGGTGTTACAAGTAGCCCATGGATGAACAGTCACAGGTGGAGGCTGGAGGAGGTCGACGGTGGATGAACAGTAGCCCATGGAGGCTGGAGGAGGTCGACGGTGGAGATGAACAGTATCCTGTGGAGTCCCGTTTGGTGGTATGCCACACCCCTTCTAATGAACAGGACTCCCATTCCGACCGTAGCGCTCCAACACAAGTCTGTTTCCTCCGTTTTGCAGTACGCCACACCCCTCCCGATCAACAGGACCCTGTTTCGACCGTAGGAGGTCCGTTTCCTCCATTTTGCGGTACGCCGGACCCCTCCCGATGAATAGAATCCCGTTTCCACCATGGCCGGTCGAACACAAGGCCGTTTCCTTTGTTCTGCGGTACGCCAGGGCTCGTTTCCATCGGCTATTCCGTCCAAGCCAGTTGGCTCCCAATGAATAGCACGCGTTCCGTTGCCTCCCAATGAACACGATGCATTTCGTTGCCTCCCCCATGAACACGACGACGACGCAGTTTCTTCGTTTCGACCCAGCCACAGCCATGTACACGAGCCCTGGCCGTACGTATGCGCGAGTAGGCGTTCGAGACCCCGCCCATATGTACGTACGTGGCCGTATTTACTTTCCTGCACCCTGGCCACTATACGTACATGTACATTCTACGTGCGTGCCTCTACTACGACACGTGCGCGCCTCTACGACAACACGTGCGTGCCTCTACATCGACCAGTATGTACATACACGTTCACGACCAGAATGACAACGCTATGTACGCTTCGACGTGGTGGGTCCCGATTGTTAGGCACTTCCTTGCGTGTGAAGATGTAGCTGGTGGGTCCCAACAGTCAGGGGGGAAACATTTTTTTCATGAAATACGGTGGCCCGTCCGGTGGGTCCCTGCTGTCAGGTGGAGGAATCATTATTTTCCGCATAATAAGGAGGCACTTCCTTGCTGTGGTCGTGGACCCAGCTGTCAGCCTCTCAACGTACAATACTCTTCCAATGGAAGTCGTTTGTTGACCACATTGACCACGCCGCGCCGAGAGCACCAAGGCGGTGGATGACGGCGAGGCCTAGGAAGGGAACGACAGGAGCTGGGGAAGACGCGGCAGTGGATGCCCACGCGGAGAGGAGTACGAGGGCTCACTGGTTCGGCTGCCGTCACCGCAGGGCCTGGCCAGCGGTGGGAGTAGTAGGGGGCGGTGAGGCCTCCACGACATCACAGCTGGCCACGGGAAGCAGGAGCACGCGGCTCGATCGGCGCTGGTTTGGGCGGCTGGAGCAACAAGACCAGAGGTTGAAGAAGCACTACGACCGTTGGATGGACATCGTACGGTCACTGGAGCTAGAATCGTTCATATTGGCTAAGTTGACAAAGCCCTCCGTCCCCGTCAACTTAGTAGGCCCACAAGTCAGCCTCCCACTATGGTGGGTCCCAGCTTGCAGGGGGTATTCATTTTTTGTGCGTAATAAGGAGGCACTTCCTTGCGTGCGAAGATATAGCTAGTGGGTCTGACCTGTCAGTGAGGGGAACGTTTTTTCGTGAAATATAGAGGCCCTTCCGATGGGTCCAGCTTTTAGGTGGAGGAATCATTATTTTGCGCGTAATAAGGAGGCATTTCCTTGCGGGCGGCCATGGACCCAGCTGTCATCCTCTCCACGCATAGTCTACTTCCGATGGACGTCATTCATTGACCACGTTGACTACTCCGCACCGAGCGCATCCAAGGTGGTGGACAACGGCGAGGCCCTGGACAGCAACGAGCCGGAGATGGGAGACGTGGGAGTAGAGTCGCAGACGGAGAGGTGTACGAGGGTTAACTGGTTCTGGTGCGATGTGGTTCGGCAGTCGGTGGAGAAGAACAGGAGGTGTGGAGGGGTGGAGGGATGGCCTGGCCAATGGTGGGGTAGCGCTTCATAGCGAAGCATGCTAAGCAGAGCTGCTAGCAGCAAGAGGTAGGAGCAGGTGGTCCCGGCGGCGCTGGAGGAAGAAGACGAGAGATTGAAGATGGATGCCGGTCGTTGGATGTAAATCGAACGGCTAACAATGTCAGAATCATTTGTTGACTAAGCTGACAACCACTTGCGTTGGCTTCGACCTATTGGCCCACATTTCAGCCTCCAAAAATGTGGCACATATTCAACCCATTTTTTTCCAGAATTTACAGTCAATTTGATCTCTTTTTTTTAGAATTACAGCCTATTTGCTGGGCTGGGTGAACAAATAATGTAGTGTCCATGCGGCCCATTTATTTTTCTCCTAAAAAATTACAGGCCATTTGCACTCTCTCGAAATACACGATTTTGCTAGGTTGATTCTAATTATAATGTTGGGTTGGGCGCAACAATGTTATCAAAAAATAAACAGGGGCTGAGCATTTTTTTTATAAATATATTTAAATAATAAGTGATTTATTATTACATTGGTCCTTAAATCTTACCAAGCTTTTGTACACAATCATCAAGATTTTCGTTGCCAAAAAAATCCAGTATTTTATTGTTAAGAAGTTATTTTTATAAGTTAATAAGATGTGGGATATTGTTTTCTTACATATGTAAGTATCTGTTAAATATATGATGACAATAACAATAATATATAACATATAAAATAATTTAAATATATATAGTATAGTTAGGAGGGAAACATAAGTTGGACTAGGCGTTCCTATTCTTATATAGAAAAATAGAATAGACCTCTGTGTTTTCTTCAAAAAAATACATAAATTGGAATGCCGATGTTTCAGGAAAAATAAAACCTCAGATGGGAGGTACATAGGTCGGTCGATACATGAGGGCCCTCAAAAAAATACAAACCGGCATGTCATGGGCTGCGCATGTTAAAAAACAAAGCCTAGACGGGGCAGCCCAAAACCCAGCGGATACTTGCTGCCCCAGTGATAATAAATGATACTGCCCGCCAGCTCCACAGCTTCGTTGTGAATTTATCTCCTACGTTGAAGCACCTAAAAAATGTAGCTATGTTGACAAACCGGTGGGGCCCAATGTCAGTATAGCATTAGGAGGAAGTATTTTTTCGATGAGGCACTTTCTTGCGTATGGCCATAGACCTTGTGGGTCCCGACTGTCCGCCTCTCCACGTACAGTCCTCTCCAAATTCCTCTCGTTTGTTCAGCATGTTCACAACGGCAGACAGTGGCGCCGCGGCGAGCGGACAGAGGCGTAGGAGGTGATCGGACCACCTGAGGCAGTGCCTTATTTGTAATGAAAGTACTGAACTAGCCCATTGGCCAAGTGACACTACCCGACAGCTGTTCCGCCCGAGTTCGATTCCACCTGATGCAGGGAAAATATCTCCAATTTTTTTGCCTCTGCCATTATTGACATGTGGGTCCCCATTGTCATCTATGTGCACCACGTCTAACACTTGCCAAAACTTTGTCCCTCGTCTTCTCTGCTTTTCGCACACTCGACATTGTGTGGGCATTTTGAAAATAACATATCCTTTTGACTGTGCATCATATGAAGATGTGCTATGCATGAATGTTGATCAGCATGATGTTAACTGGCTGGTAGTTCCATTTTCGACCATGAATAAAACTTCCAACATGATGTTAACCCTGTTTGAAAAGGCCGTGTTAATATAAATGCTCTGCCTACGAAAGTTGCAGTTTCTTATCTGAAACTGAACTTGCAGTTTCTTATCTGAAACTGAAACTTGCAGTTTCTTCTCTGAGAATCACATTGTCTGCACTTTTATAATCCTATGAAACTACATTTTTAAAGTGCTAAAAATAGATCTCTGGAATTCATAAAATACTTCATATGCTCAATAGTGCAAATATGAAATTCAAAAGACATTCATATCTGAAAGTACTCTCAAAATACAGAACACAAAACACAATTCACAACCTGCAAATACTGACAACCCTAAGCTCCTCTTGACAATTCACAACTTGCCCGACTATTGGGCTGGGGGGGCAGTCCCCTCCTATTCTTCGGCGGCAGACAGCCGCCCCGTGAGACGATGTGAACAACGAGGGAGAGAATGGCGGGGAAGCGTCGTTGGGCCAACTGCTTTTCTCCTCTTGCAGCTGGGTTGACGAAGACTCCACCGGCTCGCTCTGGCACGACACCCTGGCACCCTGTAGATGCTCGATCCTTCAATCTCTGGTCGATGCTCCATCTAGGATCGATACTCCCACCACTGCTCCCTCATGATCGGATTCGGTGAATCTGTTTGCTCCATGGCCCAGAGGAGCAGCTCTATGTACTCCCGCGTGACTCCCTTCAGCCATGGATGTCGCCATTACTGCTAGTTGGTCCTTGTTGTCAAACCAAGACTGTAGATATTTGGCCATGGATGTCGCCGTCGCCGCTAGTTGGTCCTTGTTGTCAAACCAAGACTGTATCTCCAACATCCAGCTAGCTTCACAGGGTCAACGTCTGCGATCCTCACATATCGGTTGTACTCCTCCATCGATCTACTTCTCCACATCACCTTCACTCGCCAGCGGTGGTTTTTGAATGGAAGAGGAGAGGAGCAGCACTGGGTTTGTATTAGAACGGGAGAGGAGCGATGCTGGTTTTGGATTGGAACAGGAGAGGAGGGGCAGTGATTTTGAAATGGAAGAGGAGAGGAGTGTCGTTGGATTTAGATTGGAACAGGATAGGAGCGGCGGTGGTTTAAGAGGAGAGGAGCGGCGCTGGTCTTGAAAGTATTTTTTTGTTTTGTGTATTTTGGGTCAAAGTTTGATCATGTACTGTATTTGACAAGCAAAATGTGAATGCATGTCACCAAAAATTGTATAATTTGGTTCGTATCTGAATGTACTTTCAAATTATATTATTTTTTGCAATGTATAACATATATTCTATTTGTGAAAATCATGGTCAATTATGACCCAGAATAAAAGGGAGACTAGTTAATGTGGGGTCGCTTTCTTAATTGAAGGGTAAATTGATTTTGATTTTGATCCAGTCACAGCGCGCCGACCCTCTCGTCCAATCCTAAATCACTACCGCACGCTCCTCTCCCTCTTCTCCATTGCAAAACCACCTCCTCTCCTCTCATCATCTCCATTCCAAAACCACTGCCTCGCCTCTCCCTCTTCTCCATTGCAAAACCACCTTCTCTCTCCTCGGATGAGGATCCCCTGACGTAGCCCATCCTGCCATTGAGACACTGACACATGGGTCCCACCAAGCACGGGACCCACCTGTCAGCAACTGAAAGGCAGGGAAACATCTCCTCTCCATCATCTCCATTCCAAAACCACCGTCTCGCCTCTCCCTCTTCTCCATTGCAAAACCACCCCTCTCCTCTCCATCATCACCATTCCAAAACCACCGTCTTGCCTCTCCCTCTTCTCTATTGCAAGACCACCGTCTCTCCTCCCATCTTCCAAAGCTAGCACCAGACCACTCAGAAGGACATCTATGGAGAGGATGCAGCAGCAAATCAGGCAGATCACCGACGGTGACCAGGCAAAGTTAGCCAGGTTGAAGGAGATCCTTACTTGGTTTTACAATGAGTGGGAGATTTTGAGGACGGTGAGGGCCATGTGGCAATGTATGCGAAAGAGCGAGACGGCGGCGATGAGGGCGGCGATGTACTCCTCGGCAGCAGTCACGCCGCAGTCCTTCGAGTTCATCGATTATCTCCTCTGGGCGATGGAGCAGACAGATTCACCCGAGGCGAAGGTCAGGCGGAGGTGGTGGGCATACAGGTCGAAGGTCAAGCACCTAGAGGATAACGAATCGATCGAGTACGCTGTGCCATTCATGAGGGTGCAGAGCCAGCCGGAGCCACATGAGTATTCGTTCTCCCACCGCAAGAGGAGGCCGGATGGCGCGATGTCGCTTCCCCGCCGTTCTCCATGGTTCCCTCGATGCTTGACTCATTTCAACAACGTCGGTAGGGTTTAAGGTAAGCTTCGCACTAACCTAATCTTTCATCTGCTCATGCTTACAATCAGTGTGACAGCTAATAAAAATCATGCTTACAACCAGTCTCTGAGTACTACACCAATCACCCTAAAATAGCTATGGACCTTTGGGTCAAAGTTGTGACACTGTGTACAAATAAATAAAAATAGATTAGTGCTTCTTTTAGAAAAGAGTACTCCCTAGAAAACTGCCAATATAAGCTACTAGTATTTTTTTTGAAGTCTAAGTTACTAGTATTTGGTTAGAGGATTTTCTGCCGAGAAAGATCCATCCACAGTGAGTGCCACACATCCCACTGATGGTGGTGGATGCCAATGCTTAGATGGAGCAGGGTTGGTGTCGGTAATTTTTACTTGGCACCTCGCACTCCGCATATATGCCGGTTCCATTCATACATTTGTGCAGTTCCACCAAAATGCAGCTGAATAACCCTGTTTGCACAGATAATGAAGAAGTGTGATTACATCATAGTGGCACTAGTTGATGAAACATACACTAATAAATAGAAGAAAATATTGCGATAGTATGATAGTATGCCATGCTGCGAGGTCGAGATGGGCCCTGCGACGCCTCATACGGTACGCCTCATACTGGAAATTGACCCAAGTCTCCCGGATACACCTTCCGCCAGTGATGAACATCAGTGTACAGCGGTAGTACAAGGAGGGGCCTTGAGACATTCCAACCTCTATTTTTGTGCAGATCAACTAAAATTAAGAGCCCCGATTTGTAGAAAATCTTAAACATTAACAATGGGACTAGTTGATGAAACATATACTAACAAAGAGAAGCACTTTCTTTATCTACAATGGAAATGAAATGATAGAGAGGACACACGCCGTGCTCGCAAGGATGGAGGTCGGGGGTGCTTAGACTGGGATGCTGAAGCTGGCTCTTTCAGTCCCTATCTTCCCCTCTGATGTTTCTGTGGTGGCATTTGGGTTGTAATCCAAACTTGGTCGAGCTGGTGCTGCGTCCCCCTACCTGCCTAGCTTATGTGGCGAACTTGTCTCCTGCTAGTAGTCAGTTCGTTCTAGTAGTAGTTGCATAACTGCCCGTTTACACTGAGATGTTGCCGGATAATGGTTCTCTATGGTTGGATTTCTTTAATGAAATCGGAGGAACCCCCCTCTTTCGATATATAAAACACCAATGGCACTAGCGGTGCCAAAACATTGCCTCAAATTAATAGTGCCACTAGATTAAGGTGCAAAATAATAACATTACTGCTTTATCATGGCAGTGCCAAAACAATAGCACAAGAGCAGACTCAACATGCATGATCTTTGGCAAATGGTCAGACCAAAAAGGAACATACCTCATGATGGGAACCATGTCTACAGTCAACGCCAACGTAGAAGGGATGACACCAGTCACCAACATGGATGATTCAATTCATGGGACCTTTTGGTGCAGTTCACCTAAAATGAAGCAATGTCCCATGAGCTAGCAGCTTCATCATCAATTTTTTTAAGAAAAGGGCTCCAGCCCCGGTTCCATTTCCATGAGAAAATGAAACCCACAGAGCTTCTTCTTCATTAGTTGCAATAAAATTGAGCAACATCAAGGTTGGTTGTGAAGCTCCTGGAATGTTCAACTATAATTTGGATATCATTTGCGCAGTTCAACTAAGATCAAGCGTGAAATGTATGTCTCTGTTTGCACAAAAAAGGTGGAAAGGAGGGTGAAAAACAAGTGATGAAACATAAATCAAATGAAAAGAAGCATGTTCCTTATCTGAATGGCAATCTTACAAGACAATAGCAATTTATAAAGCAGCATCATTGCTAGATATTAGTGTGGGCATTAGGATTAACTATGACAACTGTTAAATATGACATTACTTTAATGGTGCCATTGCTTCATTTTACCAGCAACATTACATTAACAACTGCTACAGAGTCGGTATTTGGGCATGGGAGAGTAGGCGGACAAGGACAGTTGCATTTCTAATAAAAAGAAGCAACTTATCTTAATGGGAAATTTAGCAGGACATGAAAAAAAAGTGCCATTGATTCATATTACTGGAGGCATTACATTGAAAACAACATTGGTTTAACATGTCCTTACTTTTAGCAGTGCGACTGCTACATTTTACCAGTGGCATTACATAAGAGTGGCTTGGGGCAACAAACATCAGAACATGATATTTGGGTTGGTCCCATTTTTGTTCGGTATAGCCACCTTATATTGTGTGAGGCTAGCAAATCTAGTGCTGGACTTACTCTGTTGACTTGTCCCCCAGTCCCCACTTTCTTTCCTTTTTCAACCAATAGGTCGGGTTTATATTGAGTTTGTACTGCGTTTTCCTTTATATCCCTATTAGACCTAGAGAACAGTTGGATAGCCAGTCTCTGCTATTTTTTGCCCCCATTATTTCGTCTTTCGACCAAGTCCTAGATTCAGGTAACAAATCTTCCCCCCACCCCACCCCCACCCCCTTTCTTCCTTGTTTGAACCAAGTAGTACTAGAATCGATTGCATGAACTAGTTTTACCTCTTAACAGTAAAAAATTAGGTGGCTTTCGAACAGCCGATCGATCCTATCTATGAGGGGGCTTGAGAAATAGTAAAAGATACAAATGCAGCGATGTCAGGAGCTCGGGAAGTAGAGCAAGGCCGGTTTCGAAGGAAGTTATACCTGAGGGTTGCCGGATGTCGCTAGGTGGGCGGCGGGAGGCCGGATCTACCCACACTACGACAGTGAGGAAGAAGGGGTCGGAGGCCCTCCCTAGCCAGTGGTGCTTGGGAGAGAACGGCAAGGCACACTGATCGGGACGCGCCGGCTGTAACAGCCTAGATTTTTGCCCTTTTCTTTTTTCCTTTGATTTTCTTGGGTTTCCTGTTTTGATTTGCTTTTTCGTGGCTATGTGGTTCTGAAACTTGGGAAGATCATGTCTTCCTAGGTTTATACTGGCTTGTCATCCTCATCATCATCCCAACTCATTTCATTTTCATCCTTGATCTAACCCAATATTCTTTTTATTGGGGATATTCCTTTTTCTATTAAAGGAATAACTCTTTAAACCCCAGGTTGTAAAGCAACCTATATTTCTGTCACTCCCAAAATTCCCAAATAATTCTCGTGAATTGTTTGGGTCATATCTTCCTCAAATATGTCAAAACCCATCTTTGGCATCATCAAAGATAATTCACAAATATTCCTTTTCTGATTCTTCCCTAAGTGGTGGGTTGAGAAGGAAGTGACATTTATCTTTGATTGATTGACTCCAAACTTCTTGGACATCTTTTCCTGTCCATATCATTGCCCCATGCCAAAATTCAACTCAATTTGCCTAGTAAATATTCCCGAGCTATTTTTCAAAGTTCCTGTCTGAGGGAAGTGGTTGTGAAGGAAGTACAAGCTAGGCATATCCAAATGAGTTGAAATTTTGCAAGGTCCTTCATATGACCAAATCATGACTCTCCACAAAATGTGAGCTCATGTAACCCATCTATGTGAGCCTAGCTCCAAATCTTGGATTCTGGTCATATTTTCAGGTTGTGAAGCACCTATATTTTATATTGCTTCATTTAAGCTGACACTTTTCCAGGGCATTCTCCTATCCATATCAACTCTCTCCATCAATTTTTGGCTCAATCCATTAATCCATTTGCCCTGTGCAATTTTCTAAAATTTTGTCCAGAGAGATACATTGTGAAGCAAGTGCTATTTTGGTTCATCCAAATGGCCTGAAACTTTTTGAGCATCCTTATACCTTCAAATTATTGGGCCATGCCCAATTTCAGCTCAACGTGCATCTTCATGTGAGTGCATCATCCAAATCTCTAATTCTAGCCACTATGGTGGTTTCTACAACAACCCTCATCTAAACTCCTCCTCTTAGTCTGATTTTTGGTAATCAACATCACCTTAGTGTGTGATCATCACCGGACAAACTATTTACTGCATTACCAAGCTGGTGTCCCCACTGCATAGCACAAACACTTGGCTACTGGCTTGCTTTGCGGCCATCTGCAAATCTCTTCTTTGCCCCTGGACCCATTTATTTCTTAATTTAGACTAAGGGCACTAAGTTACATCTACTGGACATGGCTGGCCCGGCCAGAACGCGCCGTTTGCTCCAGTGCACATGGTGATCACGCTGGCGTCACGCACATTGCAATCTCTGGCTCGGTCCGGCCACTGTGCTCATCTCCTCCCTCGTTGTCTCGACCTCCATTCATGTCTTGTAGCTGCCCCGTGAGCTCCTGCGTCGCCCTGCGTCGCTGCCTCATCGTTGTTCGCCATAAATGCGCCGCTAGCGCCATGCCCGTGCCGCTTCCAGCCTCTGTCCGCCATTAAAGCTTGGTCGGGAGCTCGTCCGTGAGCTCTAGATCCCTCCCCGCGGCTATATAAGAGTCCCCCGAGCCCCCCGCTCCTCACTCACTCCTCCCCGGCCTCTTTTTCCCACCGGAGTAGCTCTCCCTCGCCGTTTTCTTCCTTGGATCGCCGTGACCTCGCCGGAGTTCGTCTCGGTTCCGACCACCACAGCGCTCTTCCCCTCCTCCCGAGCTGTCCACCGGAGCCCCCTCATCCCCTCAGTTCGCCCTTTGCCGGAGTCCGCCCGTGGCCGCGTGCCCCTCATTCGGCCGCCACCTACTCCTCTCGACCACCGCGACAATCATGCTAGCCGAGCCTTCCCTCGCCTCCCCGTCTCCACCAACGTCTTACCCATGTCCCAGCGAACCGCCCCACCCCCTCATCTCTCGCCGGAGCGCCTTGCTTCGCCGAGCATCACCATCGGCTGCCCGCCTCTGCTCCTCCCTGCCGCCACTCACCTCCGTCGCTCCCAGCCGTCCCGTCGCTCCCTCTCTGCGGGGATGGACGCGGGAGGCTGAGCCGCGCTCGCCGGTGGCCTCTGCTTGGCCGGGCCTAGCCGGAGCAGCCCGCCCCGTCGCCGGTAGCTGGCCGCCTCCACTGCCTCCTCTATCTCGCGCGGGGGAACAACGAGGAGGAAGACGACGCCCAGGTGGCCCCTCCTCTGACCGCGTGATTCCCACCTGTAAGTGGCCCAAGGCCCAGGTCCACGTGGATAAGTGGAAGCGCCTTCAGGGTAGTGCACTTTCATTTCTCTGAAGGCGTATACCCTACAGTACACTTTCATTTGCTCGAAAGCGTTTCCTCTTCTTCTGTTAACTAAAGTGCGTTTTCTTGTTCGGAAAACGTATTTTGGTTTTGCGCCTCTGCCTTATCCACTCAGGGACCTGTTTGCTAAAGAATTATTCACAGATTGATCCTTCTTCTTCCACACCTCATAACTCCGCAACCGTAACTCCGGTTGAGGTGAAACCAACGCTCACTTCTTCGTAACGTCGAGCTCTATCTTTTGGTAACATTTTCACTAGGTGGTCTCATAGTGAAAATGACCATTTTTCCCTTGCCTTAAATCAACCCCCTCCAAGAGAGAACCGTCCGGCGTTTCATTCCGCGGCTTCACCGCACTTCTTCCCAGAGTCTCCGTCACCCCAGGCAAGCCACAACAACCACTTGCATGATAGTCATGCAGTAGACATGGCTTTCAACTTGAATATTTAATAAATGTTTGATTGTTTTGATACGATTATCATTGTTCGGTGATGCTTATACATCTGTGTTCCCTTTCATGCTATGCTCTTCTGCATCTTGTTATCTTGCACTTATTACTGGTATTATTGTTATATGTCATGCTTGATATTGGTAGCAGTGTGTTCTTTCTGATGCATGTTTACGATCTGTTATCTGGTGTCGTAGTTATGTATGTTACTATGTATTCCGTTGGGTATATGCTTATTTGGTAATATGCTAGATGAGTTCTTACATGTTATCTATTTATGATGCTGGTGGTCATGATATGCTCATGTGTAATGTTATGCTCATCAGCTTACCATGCTCATTTGGTTAATGTTCCATTGTGGTTATGCTCGATGAATATGTTGCACCTCCATGCTTATGTTGATTCATGTTCATGCATTGTAGTTGCATCATTTATTTTAATATGGCTCAGCTTCTTGCATTCAAGTTTAACCGGACTTAATTGAACTTGAACAATTGTTGGCTGAGTCATGGTGCCACCATATCGGGCTGACCAGTGCAACCACACTTGCCTTTATGGGAAGGTCCTAACTGGGTCTATTGTCGTGCCTCTCGCCGGTGCCTCCAACGAGCGAAGGTTATGGGCGTGCACTACCCTGATCAGGTATGTGGACATAAGCCTTGTGTGCCCGTAGTTGTTGTTAGGCGCCTTTTTGTCCCTCCTTGGGACCGTTTATGTTTTTGCCACGACGGTGGCCGTGGTGCCTTTGGTAGGCACGGGGCCACCCGGGACTAAACCCCAAGGGGGTGTTGGTCGGAGTGGCCGGGAGAGTGTCACGGCAGTAGGATGGTTTTGTCAGAACGCCGTTGGTCCACCCGAATGGGAGTGCGAGGCCATGGGTTCCGTGGTGTGGGTACAATGTGCTAACCTTTGCAGATGTGTATTAAATCTATCGATAGCCGTGACCACGGATAAGGGCCCAGTTCATGTCGGTCACACTATGGGTCAACAGTAATAATAATAATGATGTGCTTAATAACATGGCCGGATTGTCCCAGAATTTTGTTTCGGTTTTCCGAACGCTTTCTGTCGCACAGTATTTTCGTACTATGGATGCCAAGTCGGCGAAGCGTGTAATTTCACGGCGACTTATGGCGTTGAGGATCCCGATGTCCGTGCAGTTATTGCAGAAGAATGAAATTGCATCCCCCTCGCGGCAGTCCTCTATCCTGTTCATAACCAGTAGGAATCTGGCCAGTAATGGTGTACTATTTCTCTGGGCTCTTGCCGAATTTGGGATAGATCCCTTATATTTGGGTGGGCGGGTGGAGTTAAATCCGGAACCTCGCCCAACCTGAGACTCGGGGGCCAAGAAATTTCCGAACTCGGAAGCTTGGGTTCTTGGATGTTGTCCAGTGAATCAGGCCCCCTGCCTGACTTTAGGTTCACGGCTTGATTGACGTCCTCCCCTCCGCGGGTATCCGGTTTGGAGGGATCAGGAATCCGGACATATCTGGTCCTTAGGATGGGTGAAGATCCACCGCATTGTTCCTCCACCACTTCGACGTGGTGGGTGACCTGGGGAGAGTCAATCTCTCTTGGATCGGGTTTAAGCCCAATCTGATCGTAGTCTGTAGCGACTCCCAGGGCGGCGATGCGATCCAAGAGCTTGTTTAAGGAAGAGAGCTCCATTGGATCTAACTGCTTGGCGAGTTCTGAGTTGACGTGGAGATCGCTTTTGATGACCCGAGAAGTCATCGTCGGCGCGGCGGCCGAACAAGCGGTCATTAGAAAACTGCCTAGCCGGAGAGTTTGGCCGATAGCCAAAGCTCCTTTAGCAACAGCGCCGTCTTTAAAGACGGGGTGCGGCATCCTTCCTGATGGTGACGACATAGAGGAACTCTCAATGAAAGCACCAATGTCGGTGTCAAAATCGGCGGATCTCGGGTAGGGGGTCCCGAACTGTGCGTCTAGGCGGATGGTAATAGGAGACAAGGGACACGATGTTTTTACCCAGGTTAGGGCCCTCTCGATGGAGGTAAAACCCTACTCCTGCTTGATTAATATTGATATGGGTAGTACAAGAGTTGATCTACCACGAGATTAGAGAGGCTAAACCCTAGAAGCTAGCCTATGGTATGATTGTTCTTCTGTCCTACGGACTAAAACCCTCCGGTTTATATAGACACCAGAGAGGGCTAGGGTTACACAGAGTCGGTTACAATGGGAGGAGATCTACATATCGTATCGCCAAGCTTGTCTTCCACGCCAAGGAAAGTCCTATCCGTACACGGGACGAAGTCTTCAATCTTGTATCTTCATAGTCCGGGAGTCCGGCCAAAGGTCATAGTCCGGCCATCCGGACACCCCCTAATCCGGGACTCCCTCAATGGACAAGGCCTTTATAGAGCCTGTCTTCACTACTAATGTAAGTTTGTCCTCCTCGAGCCTTCAAACTTTGATGTTTATATTTGGATAGCTATGAGTGCAAATGCTCTTTATTTTTTTCGTCTGCATCAAATTGCTTGTTCAAAGTTTATGAAGTAGAAGTACATAAACATAAGTTTGTCCTTCTCAATTTCAGTCTTTAGTTGTACAATCTAGTTCCTTATTCGTACCATGTAAATTAAACTAAACATATAAAGTTATCTTCTTTAGCACTATGTGTATGCTTGTGTTCCTGATCCGTATAACCCAGTAGTGTGGTGAGACTACCAACAACAGCACAATGTCATATCCTGCTATGTCTCAACTATGAACAATGCCATATTATATTAATGTTATTTAAATCATGTCTCTTTATTTACTAATCTGAAATGGTATAAATTGACAGTGCACTAATCCAGTGGTCTGGTGAAGCTGGCCGCTCCTGCACAATGCCATTTCCTGCCGTCTTAACTATGAACATTGCCTATTATGTTAATGCTATTTTAAACCATATCTCTTTATTTCTGACACACAAATGGGATGAATTGATAGCGCTAATGCTTATACGTGCAAAACCTATTATCTACCTACTTGGTTCTCTTTCAGGTTGACAACACTGCTGCTAGGAAGAACTGCCACAATGATAGTCAGACGAACCCATTGTTTGTCCCTCTAACACATATTCCAGAGGAGAAGGCAACACATATTGAGGGTAGGGATACAACCACGAAGTCACATCTTGATGTAGTGTCAAACTTACTCAGTGACACAAGCTCGAGAAGTCGCCACCTGAATCTATTCGAGTTCTTTAGTCTGAAATTCAAGTAGAAATACATGCTTCCGCTCAAATACGACTGGAACTCCAATCTCTATGCAAGATTAACCGTAAGTACAAGATGTTTTTTGATGCTATGCAGCTTAAGTTGGTGGATGTCAGCGCCAAAGAAGTGCAATCTCATCAGGTTGCTAAGCTGCTTGTGTTTCAACTCTTGGGCCGGGCTAACCTTTCTTGAACTGTGTTGAAGTGTTGTCAGTTCTGTCTATTATTTTGTCCGCATGTAACTTCCACTGGTGGCGACCTGCCCAGTTTATGTAATCTGCTATCTGGTTGCCCTTTATTATCACTGGCGGTGAACTTTGATGTCGAGGGGATGTAATATGTTGTAATTTCTTTGTTGTATAGTCTAGGTTTATTCTTGGTCGGTATGTTGTAATTTAGGTCGGAAGGTTCAGTGGATCTCAGTGTTGTCGGTCTTCAGGCCGGACCGTTACTCATATGGGCCAAAACCTGGGCCTATAATAATCTTGCGCCATTAGCAGGTCTAAACCTATAGTTGTTTCCCACCTTTAACAGGCCAAGTAAAGTTCTGTCCAGCTAGGCCAGAGAATACCATGGGCTTTTAACAGGCTAAAACCTAGATTGGGCTAGCGTTGAGCTGAAAAATTCACGGGCCAATACAGACCGAAACTTCCTAAGGCCCGTGTTTGGCCCAAATAGGACGAGCAGTTAACAGGCCAAAATATATCTCGGGCATGTTTGGCCCAATAAAGTTATGGGCTTTAAGCATGCCGGTATCTACGCAGGCCATATGCCTAAAAGTGTCATGAGCCATTATCAGATCGGCTGTAAGCAGGCCGGATTCAACGCGGGCTATAATTAGGCCCAACTGTTACACATGCCATTAACAGACCGATAGGACACTTGGGATGAAATTTATCCACGAAGACTATGGGCCGTTAAGAGGCCTAAAGTTTCTTCGAACAAGAAATAGCCCAGTATCTGCATGGGCCAGTAAATGGCCTAAAGTTAAATGGGCCAACAACGTCCCAGATGCACCATGGCCCGCTAACAGGCCGAAACTATTACCGGGCCGAACTGGTAAATAGGCATTTAACAGGCTGAAATACAAATGTGTCTTAGTATGGGCCCAAAAGAACAGTGGCTTATTAACGGGCCTGATACAATATTGGCCGTAATTTGGCCCAAAACACGGCAGGCTATGAATGGGCCTGATCTGGTATGGGCCTCAATTTGACCCAAAACATGGTAGGCTGTTAACGGGCTAGCCCACTAGTGTTTGAAAAAACATGGTGGGCCTTTAGATGGGCCGACCTTTTCACCGGAATGGGCCTCTGTTGGGTTGTGCCACGTTTCGATGTATCATAGGCGCCTCTTGTCCAATGAGTGGATGACATCTGTCTGAATGTTGAGCCAACACGTGTTTCCTCTGGCCAATGAGAAATTTAAAATGGAAAATCCCCATTGGTCCGGGCTGTTAACGGGTTATCGGATCCAAAACCGGACCTGATAGCTCGACCCATTATGGTCGATGCCACATGTCGGTCACCCTAGACAAAAACACTTCTATGACGCATGATTTATCGTCATGGAAGTGGACACTTTTGTGATGATAATTTTGGTAATGTCATGGAACACTTCTATGACAGCACAGGTATGACTATGTTGATTCTGTCATAAAATCGTCATGGGTGTACATGCATGACAGAAAACGTGACCTACTGTGACAAACACGTATCATCATGGAAGTGTATTTTTTTGTAGTGCTTAAATTAGCTGGGAGTTAATCTTCTGGTTGATAGTGTCATTGACAGAGTTCTTCAATCACTGCCACCAAGCTACAAAAGCTTCATGATGAACTATAATATGCAAGGGATGGATAAGACAATTCCCGGGCTCTTCGCAATGCTAAAGGCTGCGGAGGTAGAAATCAAGAAGGAGCATCAAGCAGACTAAGGCATAGCATAGTGGTGGGAAGGGGCAGATGCCTTCCCACCCACCCAGGTTCAAGGCATGGTACTTGCAATTTGGGTTTGTTGCACCAATTATATTGTAGGGGGTTCCCTTACAGTCTTTCTGTCAAAAAAAGGAGCATCAACTATTGATGGTTAACAAGACCACTAGTTTGAAGAAGAAGGGAAATGGGAAGAAGGGGAACTTCAAGAAGAATGGCAAGCAAGTTGCTGCTCAAGTGAAGAAGCCCAAGTCTGGTCCTAAGCCTGAGACCGAGTGCTTCTACTATAAAGGGACTGGTCACTGGAAGTGGAACTGCCCCAAGTATTTGGCAGATAAGAAGGATGGAAAAGTGAAAGGTATATTTGATATACATGTTATTGATGTGTACCTTACTAATGCTCGTAGTAGTGCCTGGGTATTTGATACTGGTCCTGTTGCTCATATTTGCAACTCGAAATATGGATGCTACCTCTTGAGCATGCGTTGGTTTTCCCTTGAAGAGGAAAGGGTGATGCAGCAAAGTAGCATAAGTATTTCCCTCAGTTTTTGAGAACCAATGTATCAATCCAGTAGGAGACTACTCGCAAGTCACCTAGGACCTGCACAAACAATCAAGAACCTTGCAACCAACACGATAAAGGGGTTGTCAATCCCTTCACGACCACTTGCAAAAGTGAGATCTGATAAACATAATAAGATAAATATTTTTGGTATTTTTGTTGTATAGATTGGAAAATAAAGATTTGCAAAATAAATAGTAAACTAGAATTATAGATCGGAAACTTATATGATGTAAAGTAGACCCGGGGTCCATAGGTTTCACTAGTGGCTTCTCTCATGATAGCATATATTACGGTGGGTGAAAAAATTACTGCCGAGCAATTGATAGAAAAGCGCATAGTTATGATGACATCGAAGGCAATGATCATGAATATAGGCATCACATCCGTGTCAAGTAGACCAAAACGATTCTGCATCTACTACTATAACTCCACACATCGACCGCTATCCAGCATGCATCTAGAGTATTAAGTTCATAAGAACGGAGTAATGCATCAAGCAAGATGACATGATGTAGAGGGAGAAACTCAAGAAATATGATATAAACCCCATCTTTTTATCCTCGATGGCAACAATACAATACGTGCCTTGCTGCCCTTGCTGTCACTGGGAAAGGACACCACAAGATTGAATCTAAGCACTTCTCCCATTGCAAGAAAGATCAATCTAGTGGGCCAAACTAAACCGATAATTCGAAGAGACTTGCAAATATATCAAATCATGCATATAAGAATTTAGAGAAGAACCAAGTAATATTCATAGATAATCACGTTCATAAACCCACAATTCATCGGATCTCGGCCAACACACCGCAAAAAAGAGTATTACATCGAATAAATCTCCAAGAACATCGAGGAGAACTTTGTATTGAGAACCAAAGAGAGAGAACAAGCCATCTAGCTAATAACTATGGACCCGAAGGTCTGTGGTAAACTACCCACACATCGTTGGAGAGGCTATGGTGTTGATGTAGAAGCCCTCCGTGATTGAATCCCCCTCCGGCAGATCACCGGAAAAAGCCCCAAGATGGGATCTCATGGGTACAGAAGGTTGCGGCGGTGGAAAAGTGGTTTCGTGGCTCGCCTGGATGTTTTTAGGGTATAAGAGTATATATAGGCGAAAGAATTAGGTCGGTGCAGCTACAAGGGGCCCCACGAGGGTGGGGGCGCTGAGGGAGTCCTGGATTAGGGGGTCCTCGGACAGCCGGACTATATACTTGTGTCGGACTATTGGACTATTAAGATCCAAGATTGAAGACTTCGTCCCGTGTCCGGGTAGGACTCTCCGTTGCGTGGAAGGCAAGCTTGGCAAATCGGATATGTAGATCTCCTTCTCTATAACTGACTCTGTGTAACCCTAGCCCCCTCCATTGTTTATATAAACGGGAGGGTTTAGTCCGTAGGACAACAACAACAATCATAATCATAGGCTAGCTTCTAGGGTTTAGCCTCTACGATCTCGTGGTAGATCAACTCTTCTAATACTCATATCATCAAGATCAATCAAGCAGGAAGTATCGAGAGGGCCCGAACCTGGGTAAACATTGTGGCCCCCGCCTCCTGTTACCATTAGCCTTAGAGGCACAGCTCGGGACCCCCTACCCGAGATCTGCCGGTTTTAACACCGACATGGGTGCTTTCATTGAGAGTTCCATTGTGTCGTCACGGTAAAGGCTTGACGGCTCCTTCAATCAGCTACAACGATGCAGTCCTGGGTGAGGTTTTCCTCACCGGATAGATCTTCGTATTCGGCGGCTTCGTACTGCGGGCCAACTCGCTTGGCCACCTTGAGCAGATCGATAGCTATGCCCCTGGCCATCAGGTCAGGTTTGGAAGCTTGAACTACACTGCCGACATCCACGGTGACTTGATCTTTGACGGGTTCGATCCCATGTCAGGTGCGCCGAACAGTCACGACGAGCATGACTTAGATCTGCCATCGGACGATGTTCGGGAGATCGCCCCTGCGGCTGCCACGACCGTTAATCCGAAGCATATCGCGCCATCCGAAGACGGGTGGATGGACCCCACCACGGAGGCCGCACACTCATCAGCGATAGAGCCGAACACAGCCTTCGCCTCCGATGAGGCCTGTGTCATCAGACCCTCAGACTCGTCTCCAGCCATAGGCTCCAAATCATATGCATCCGCACCTATCAAATCTAATTGGGCACCGATCATGGAGTTTACCTCCACTGATATCTTTCAGCACTCACCCTTGGGCGACATGCTAAATTCACTGAAATCTCTCTCCCTGTCAGGAGACTCTTGGCCGAACTATGTCCGGCTTGAGTGGGAAGCGGACGACGAAGAAATTCGTTCCCCACCCACCACCCACTTAATAGCCATTGTCGACGACTTAACCGACGTGCTTGGTTTCGACTCCAAAGACATCGACGGTATGGACGACGATGCTAGAGAGGAACAAGAACCACCGCCCGCAGGGCACTGGATAGCCACCTCATCATATGATATATATATATATATGGTGTACACCCCCAAAGAAAGCGATGACGATGAGGCAACAGAGGATAATCCCCTTGAGAAGCAATCTAAGCACCGGCGTTATCGGCACCGCTCTAAGCCCCGCCATAGCAAAAATAGCGATACCGGCACAAGAGACAATAGCACTCCGGATGATGCCGAAGACGAAAACAATCCCGCCCAGCCAGACTTTGAGAAGGATGAATGGGAGGATGGGCAAGTTAGCCCTCATGAACAAGCAATGGATGGAGACTTGGAGGATGATAATTACATGCCCCTCTCGGAAGACGGTGTGAGCCTCGACGACGAAGAATTCATCATGCCTGAGGATCCCGTAGAGTAGGAGCGATTCAAGCGTCGGCTTATAGCCACTGCAAAAAGTCTGAAGAAAAAGTAGCAGCATCTTCAAGCTGATCAAGATCTGCTAACTGATAGATGGACTAAGGTCCTGGCAGCCGAGGAATACGGACTCGAGCGCCCAACCAAAAGTTACCCAAAGCGCAGGTTGCTACCTCAACTCGAGGAGGAGGCATTAAAGCCTACACTACCAGCACAGGATACGGCTGACCGGCCACCTCGTGGCCGAGACAAAGCGGCATATCAGCTTGAACAACAGCTCGCACCCTGTCGCCAATCAAACAAAAACACCAAGGCCCGGGGCTACACGCAGGACCTGCGAGATGTATTGGAAAACAAAGCAGGACATTTAAGATCGATCTATGGATCACGGGGGCGCGCCTCAATGTGAGACAATGACCGTCGCGCCGGATATACTAAAAACAAATCCGGTCGGGCCGAATACAACAGATCAGACTCATTTGAACTGCATGGTGATATAGCCCGACACAGAGGCGCCGCACACCCCCTATGCTTCACTGACGAAGTAATGGATCATGAATTCCTAGAAGGGTTTAAACCCGTGAATATCAAATCATACGATGGTACAACAGACCCCATAGTATGGATGAAGATTTATTTCTCCACATTTACATGGCCCACGGGGATGATCTACACGCCATCAAGTATCTCCCACTAAAACTCAAGGGACTGGCTCGACATTGACTGAATAGCTTGCTGGCAAACTCCATCGGAAGTTGGGAGAACCTGGCAGACGCACTCCTGGATAAGTTCCAGGACACGTACGTGCGACCACCAGATGCTGACGATTTAAGTCACATAACCGAACAGCCCGGAGAGTCAGCCAGGAAAATCTGGACTCGGTTCCTAACTAAAAAGAACCAAATTGTCGATTGTCCGGATGCCAAAGCCCTAGCGGCCTTTAAGCATAATATCCGTGACGAGTGGCTTGCCCAACATCTCAGCCAAGAAAAGCCGAAGTCCATGACAGCCCTCACGACACTCATGACCCGCTTTTGTGCGGGCGAGGACAGCTGGTTGGCTCATAGCAACAACACAGCAAGCAATCCTAGCACATCAGAGGCCAGAAATAGAAACGGCAAGCCCCGACGCAACAAACACAAGCGTCGCAAAAATGGGGATAACACCAAAGATACGGCAGTCAATGCCGGATTCAGTGGCTCTAAGTCCATTCAGCGGAAAAAGCCATTCCAAAAGAACAACTCGGGCCCGTCCAGTCTGGACCGCATACTTGATCGTCCATGCCAAATTCATGGCACCCCAGGAACATCAGCCAATCATACCAACCGAGAATGCTGGGTCTTCAAACAAGCCGGTAGGTCAGGTGCCAAAAACAAGGAGAAAAGGGTCTCAAAGAGATGACGATGATGAGAAGCCCCGATAACCAAACAAAGGAGGGCAAAAGAAATTTCACCCGCAAGTCAAAACGGTGAATATGATAAACGCCATCCACATTGCCAAACTGGAACGGACGTGTACTTTTAGGGATGTCGACTTAACGATGTCAGTCGCCCCACAATATAAACTATGGCCAATCACTTTCGATCGTACGGATTGTCCGGCCCATACTAATCAGGGCAATTCAGCCGCACTCGTCCTTGACCCAATAATTGATAGATTCCACCTCACACGAGTCCTTATGGATGGAGGCAGCAGTCTAAACCTGTTGTATCATGACACTATGCGCAAGATGGGTATTGATCATTCGATGATCAAACCCACTAGAACCACCTTTAAAGGTATTATACCAGGTGTGGAGGCCTGTTGTACAGGCTCCATCACTCTAGAGGTAATCTTCGGATCACCGAACAATTACCGTACCGAAGAGTTAATCTTCAACGTCGTCCCTTTTCGCAGTAATTATCATGCACTGCTCTGACGAATCGTGTTTGCTCGATTCAACGCGGTGCCACATTATGCCTACCGAAAACTCAAGATGCCTGGTCCACGCGGCATCATAACAGTTAATGGCATGGCCGAACCCCCCTCTGTGCCAAAGAATATACCACTTCCTTAGCAGAAGAAGCAACGAGTGGCATCTTTCTATCGAACCTCAAGGCAACAGTCAAACTCCCGGGCACTGTCAAGGGAGTCCGAACTACTTCACGGCGGGATAGCCCGGCTCGTCCGGAGCTTAATTAAAACACTCTGGCAGTAAAACAAGGCAGAGCTTGGATAGGCCACACACTGCGGCTTAACCGCTACGGGGCACACAGACGTTTCTTGCATTTTCTTTGCAGGTTCAATTTTGCATAGGCCAGGACTGGTCACATGGAAACAACTTGAATGCACAAGGGAATCTTTAGATATTCCCCTCGATGTCCATCTGACCACTCTTCGGATCCGCGCACAGCCTCCTCCCGGCTGGTCTCAGCAGGTTCTGAAATCATGTTTATTTTCATCACGTTACCTGTACTCATACGCATCGATGTGTTATTCAATTACAACATGTGGCTTTATATGACTCTCATCTACTGTTATTTCTTATCGACACTCTTTGTCAAATGGCATACGTACACCGTGATATTCCTTAATATGCCAGGGGCTTCATTGCACCCATAATACGACAATAAAGTCCGACCACCTTCACGGTCGTTCGGCACCCCGAACTTATAGCATTATATGCATCATCTCTGAATCATGTCTTGGGTCAATAGTTGGGTTTGCCCGGATCCTATGTTTTGTTGCCTTACATTCTGCTATATCGGCTAGGGCGGCATAGGGAGAACTACTGTGATTGTGTCCCGGTTCTTCCAGACGAGCGCCTTAGTAGAGAAAGCCGAAAACTGACTGTCATGATACGGCGAGAGCTGGTCAGCTGTTCGAGAGGTTGTAAAATCTTTAAGGATTTCTTCCGCATTATGTGATAACCAATGCAGCATGCAATGGATCGGCTTTTTTTCCAGTCAGGTGCTTATAGAGCCCCTCGTGCGGTCTTCCGAACACCAGGGGTTACACCTACCTTCCTTTTGTCAAACTCCTATGTCTAAGTGAGAGTGATAAAGCCCTATAGTCCGATTGCCTAGTTTGTTGCGCTGAACACCTCCTTCAAGGACCCAAAACTGGGATAAAGAGTGCTCAGGTTTATCACGAACACCCCCATACTTCCTACGTGGGGGCAGAAGCCGACGACTGGCCAACTCTCAGGATTAATATATAAAGCGGCCGCGCATGAGGAAAAACTTTCAAATAACATGCAATAAATAATAGAAATGACCTTGTTCAACATTACAAAGGACAACATGACTGTATTCATGGAAATATAATGTCCTTGGTGCATTGCTCCGCCGCAAGGCGGGATCCTTTTAGGACACAATCATAATATAATTCGGGCTTGTGGTGCTCCTTCCCCTCCGGTGGTCCCTCGGTCATCAGCTTTTCAGCATCCATCTTCCCCCGGTGCGCATTTGCGCGGGCGAAGGCCATTCGTGCACCCTCAATACAGACCGACCGCTTAATGACATCAAGTCAAGGGCAGGCACTCACAAGCCGCTTCACGAGCCCGAAGTAAGCTGCTTGGAATCGGCTCGGCGGGCCATAGCCGAATAATTAAATCCTTCATGACTAGTTCGACCGCCTTATGCAGTTCGATCAACTGCTTCAGCTGTTCGGCAAATGGCACCGGATACACTGGCGCCAGATACTGCGACCAGAAGAGCTTCTCCGCAGTGCTCCTTTCTTCAGCTCGATAGAATTGTGTGGCATCAGATATGCTGCATGGAAGCTCCGCAAATACCCCTGGAGAAATCAGAATTCAAATTATCAACTTGATTTTCTCCTTTCAAATACCCTCTTTGTATAGAAAAAGCCTTACCAGCCGCAATTCCTCGCCTCCTGGATTTCCTTTAGGGCACCGTGGGCTTCCCCACGGGCATCGCTTGCGGCTTGGCGAGCTTGGGAGAGTTCGGATTCTTTCCCTGATAAACTCTGCTCCA
Source organism: Triticum dicoccoides (assembly GCF_002162155.2). Classification (NCBI taxonomy): domain Eukaryota; kingdom Viridiplantae; phylum Streptophyta; class Magnoliopsida; order Poales; family Poaceae; genus Triticum; species Triticum dicoccoides. The sequence goes on from NC_041385.1 coordinate 139,515,896, forward strand.
AGCCCTCCCATTTCTTCACGGCCTCTTGAAGCTCTTGTTCCGCTTCAATAACCCTGGCCTCATGCTTCTCGCAAAGAGCCTGCTCTGCGGCTGCCTTCTTCTCGGCTTCGGCCACAACCTTCTTAAGAGCATCAATTTCGGCCGTCGCCCCTAAAGCACATCATAGAAATATTTTCATCATACTGTCGGATTTCGGGTTCCGGTAGACCCTTAAGGTTCGAACTCTGGGGTGCGCGCGGAGATCACTCCCTCTACCAACTCACGTCTCGTCGCCGCGCAAAGGATCTAGACTACACGAAGAACAACACAAGGGACGCTAGGTTTATACTAGTTCGGGCCACCATTGTGGTGTAATACCCTACTCTAGTTTGTGGTGTGGTGGATTGCCTCAGGGGCTGATGATGAACAATACAAAGGAAGAACTGCCTTGCGGGGGGAGGAGTTCTTGTGTTGGTGGTTCTGGCTAAGGTTCAATCAGTCCCTTCCCGATCAGGATCAGATCCGCCTCTATACTATGGTGGCTAGCCCTATTTGTAGAGCGAGGCCCTGGTCCTCTTCCCAAATATTGAGGAAGAAGGGCGCCAACAATTGGCCATTTTGAAGGGGAACATCTAGTACACTTATCCTGACTAAAGTTGGTCCTCGCCTGCCAAAGGCTCTGATGATGACGCCGGCTCGGGCTCCACGATGACCTCCATCATGCCGTTCTGCTAGTCTTGGTCTTGTTACACCGAAATGGTTGCCTTTGCTTGATACCCTTGCCTGCGCTTGCCCCCTTTGCACCAAAGAGGAAACAAGGACTCTGCGCAGGCCGGCGCCCGCCTGGCTTCGGTCGTCATGGCTTGCATCATGGGCACATCGTGAGGTACCCTGCCTTGATCTCTCCGCCTCCTCGCAAGCCAGCCTGACGAGGCTGCGCCTGAGGAAGCTCCCTATCATCCGCCCCGCGAGGCTTGGCCCCTCGCGAGGGTCTTGAGCTTGTGTTGACGAAGATGGGCCGCACTGGGCCACTCCTTGAGCCACACAGCAGGCCGCAGGCAGGCAAGTCTGTGTACCCCCGTTCCCAGAACGCCGACACATACTAACTAATTCATTTGTGCTGAATGCGAACAAGGTTTCTGCATACCTTGGTTATCCACCAACTGCTTCTTCACTTGGCCGAGTTCTCCTTCGGCCCGCTCTAGACTATGCCTCAATCCGGAGACTTCTGCAGTCTGAGAAGCGGCAGTTGCTACAGACGCCTGCTTTTGAAAAAAAGAGAGATGCCATAAAGTCAGTCTCCTGCGAACATTTATTTGATCCTTTGTTTGGTTCTTTCTTTCACCGAACAGTGTATCAGGGGCTACTACCTATACTATGACACTCTTAGAAACCTCACAAAACATACCTCAAAGCCTGTCATAAGGCTGATGCAAGCTTCATTCAGCCCACTCTTAGTGGACTGAATCTTCTCAATCACCGCAGCCATCAGGGCATAGTGTTCCTCAACGATGGAGGCTCTTTTCAGCGCCGCCGATAAAGTGTCTGGCACCTCTGGTTGGACAAAGGTTGCCGGTGGAACAGGCGCACCACCTCCAACTGAGGGAGGCTGCCTGCCTGATTCCATAGCTATATCGATCTCCGGATTTGTGTCCTGCAGGGGGACGGATTTGAGATGGCCCCGCCGTCCCATGGGAGCCTTTTCTCCCATGTGTCTGACCACCAAAGTTTGACCCCCTGGCGCTGGCTTGATGGTCCTTTCGCCCCCTCCTTGGCCTAGGTCCCTTTGGGCCGAAGCCTCGGGGTCGCTCACGTGTTTCGGGGAGGGGGCCTTTGGGGGCGTCCCTCTGTCCATAGCATCCGAGCTCAGTACATCCTCCAATGAGGACTGTTCGGTGCGGGACCTTGCCGGACTGTAAACAAAAAGGGCATGGCTCAATGACTAAATGCCAGACAATAGTGAGTCTGGATGCATAACGTGTTCAGGTTTTATATACTCACGATCTCACTAGGGGCTGGGCCTTGGGATCTCACTCTGGGCTGCTATCAGTAGCGGCAGCGGACTCCTCCGAAAAGGGGGTTTTTCCCTTCTTAAGCGACTCAGCCTCCAAAGATGTGGAGGCCGTCCTTTTCTTTCCTCACCTCGCTGGGGATGGGTCTTCCTCCTCTTCCTCGTCCTCTTTGGAGGAAGATCGGGCATCGAAGTCTTCGGATATTGTGTCCGAGGTGCCACGGCGACGAAGGCCGCCCCTGGTCTTTTTGGCCTCCTTCTCGGCCTTCTTCTTCGGCGCCTTGTAAGGCGCCGGGACCAGCATCTTCATCAGAAGTGGGCCGGCCGGTTGTTTCGGCAGAGGGGCAGGACAGTAGATCTGCCCCGCCTTCTTCATTTAGCCCTAGGAGAGTTGTGGGAAACACATTAAGCATTTTCCACAGGATATGCGAATAAAACATATGAATTTCCAACATACAATGACTTACCGAACTTGCGGGGCGGGACAGTTGGTACCCGCGGTCCTCGGCGGAGTCCGGCCATGATTTGCCAGACTTAAAGAGCACCTTCGAAATGTCCTCGTGCGAGGAGCCGAAGAGCTCTCGTAGGGTCTGGTGCTTGGCCAGGTCGAATTCGCATAAATTGCAAGCCCTGTGTTGACACGGAAGAATCCAGCGAACTAGCATCACCTGGACTACATTGGCAAGTTTGATATTCTTGTCTTCCATACCCTTGACGCACGTCTGGAGCGCCGACAACTCGTCGGGCAAAGAACAGTCCAGGCCCTTCTTGGGCCAGGACGTAAGCCGCAGGGGGGCTCCCGATCGGAATTCGGGAGCAACGACCCATTCCTTGTCACGTGGCTCAGTGATGTAAAACCACTGCTTCTGCCACTCTTTGACGGGATCATTGAAAGTACCTGTTGGCCATGTGATGTTGGGCATCTTTCTCACCATGGCGCCTCTGCACTCAGCATACTCGCCGCTCACTACCTTGGGCTTCGCATTAAAGATCTTCAGCCATAAGCCGAAGTGTGGCGAGATGCGGAGGAAGGCCTCACACACGACAATGAATGTCGAGATGTTGAGGAAGTAATTGGGGGATAGATCATGAAAATTGATCCCATAATAATACATGATGCCGTGAACGAATGGGTGTAGGGGAAACAGTAGCCCGCGGACAAAATTAGGGAGGAATACAACCCTCTAGTGGGGTTCCGGAGTAGGGACGATCTGTCCTGCCATCGGAAGACGGTGGCTGATTTTCTTGGCCAGATACCCGGCCCCTCAAAGCTTTTTGATATCCTTCTCCTAGATGGTAGAGGCCATCCACTTGCCTCCTACACCAGATCCGGACATTTTCGGCAGACCTTTTTGGGCGGAGAAGACGAACGCTTGGGCGCTAGAGCTCGAGCGAGGGAGAATGTAAGAGCAAAAGAAGAAGGCGTGGGTGAAGAAAGATGAGTCCTTCTCCTTATAAAGGTAGCAGGGATCCTGCGCCTCCCCACTTGCTCGGTAAACTCTCTTATTCCCCAAGTGCTGCGTTGATGGCGCGGTTGGGTTACCCACACCCATATTGATGAGAATCCTGAGATAAGGGGACATGATCTCTGCTTCGAACGTGTCAATTAAACCGCCTCGCGATATGTGCGGTAGCTGGTTGGAAAATGGTTCGAATGATGACCGGGCCGTGGCGTGATATCACGCTGTGAAAAGTTGTCGGCAGATTGGATTTGTGGAATATTGTACTCTCTACGGTGGTATGTGGAATTTGTTTTGCAGAGCCGGACACGATCCTTGTGTTTAAAATCTTCTATGGAGTATTCGGAGAAGGAACCCGCCTTGCAATGCTGAAGACAATCTGCGCGCCGGACTCATCGTCATTGAAGCCTGATTCATGGGCTACTGAGGGAGTCCTGGATTAGGGGGTCCTCAGACAGCCGGACTATGTACTTATGTCGGGCTGTTGGACTATGAAGATACAAGATTGAAGACTTTGTTCCGTGTCCGAGTGGGACTCTCCTTTGCGTGGAAGGCAACCTTGGCAATTCAGATATGTAGATCTCCTTCTCTGTAAATGACTCTGTGCAACCCTAGCCCCCTCCGGTGTCTATATAAACCGGAGGGTTTAGTCCGTAGGACAACAACAACAATCATAATCATAGGCTAGCTTCTAGGGTTTAGCCTCTACGATCTCGTGGTAGAGCAACTCTTGTAATACTCATATCATCAAGATCAATCAAGCAGGAAGTAGGGTATTACCTCCATCGAGAGGGCCCAAACCTGGGTAAACATTGTGTCCCCCGCCTCCTGTTACCATTAGCCTTAGACGCACAGTTCGGGACCGCCTACCCAAGATCCACCGGTTTTGACACCGACAGGCGCGCCCTCCTGCCTTGTGGCCACCTTGTTGTGTCTCTGACTTCCACTCGAAGTCTCCTGGATTGCATTTGTTCCAAGAAAGATCCTCGTGAAGGTTTCGTTCCGTTCGATATTCCTTTTCTGCGAAACACTGAAATAGGCAAAAAAGCAGCAACTGGCACTGGGCCTCTGGTTAATAGGTTAGTCCCAAAAATTATATAAAAGAGCATATTAAAGCCCATTAAACATCCAAAACAGATAATATAATAGCATGGAACGACCAAAAATTATAGATAGGTTGGAGACGTATCAGCATCCCCAAGCTTAATTCTTGCTCGTCCTCGAGTAGGTAAATGATAAAAACAGAATTTTTGATGTGGAATGCTACCTAACATAATTTTCAATGTAATTGTCTTTATTGTGGCATGAATGTTTAGATCCAAAAGATTCAAGACAAAAGTTTAATATTGACATAAAAATAATAATACTTCAAGCATACTAACCAAGAAATTATGTCTTATCAAAATAACATAGCCAAAGAAAGCTCATCCCTACAAAATCATATAGTTTGGTCATGCTTAATTTTCGTCAAACAAAATGCTCCCATCATGCACAACCCCGATAACAAGCCAAACAATTGTTTCATACTTAGCATTCTCAAACTTTTTCAACTTTCACAGAATATATGTGCGCAAGCCATGGATAGAGCATTATAGGTGGAATAGAATATGATGATGGAGGTTGTGTGGAGAAGACAAAAAGGAGAAAGTCTCACATCGACGCGGCTAATCAACAGGATATGGAGATGCCCGTCAATTGATGTCAATGCGAGGAGTAGAGATTGCCACGCAATGAATGCACTAGAGCTATAAATATATGAAAGCTCAACAAAAGAAACTAAGTGGGTGTGCATCCAACTTGCTTGCTCATGAAGACCTAGGGCATTTTGAGGAAGCCCATCATTGGAATATACAAGCCAAGTTCTATAATGAAAGATTCCCACTAGTATATGAAAGTGACAAAATAAGAGACTCTCTATCATGAAGATCATGGTGCTACTTTGAAGCACAAGTGTGGAAAAAGGATAGTAACATTACCCCTTCTCTATTTTTCTCTCATTTGTTTACTTGGGCCTTTCTCCCTTCTTCTTTTTTATGGCCACCTTTTTTCGTCCAGAGTCTCATCCCGACTTGTGGGGGAATCATAGTCTCCATCATACTTTTCTCACATGGGACAATGCTCTAACAATGAAGATCATCACACTTTTATTTACTTACAACTCAAGAATTACAACTCGATACTTAGAACAAAATATGACTCTATGTGAATGCCTCTGGCGGTGTACCAGGATGTGCAATGAATCAAGAGTGACATGTATGAAAGAATTATGAAGCTCACTTTGCCACAAATACGATGTCAACTACATGATCATGCAAGGCAATATGACAATGATGGAGCGTGTCATAATAAACGGAACGGTGGAAAGTTGCATGGAAATATATCTCGGAATGGCTATGGAAATGCCATAATAGGTAGGTATGGTGGCTGTTTTGAGGAAGATATAAGGAGGCTTATGTGTGATAGAGCGTATCATATCACGAGATATGGATGCACCGGCGAAGTTTGCACCAACTCTCGAGGTGAGAAAGGGTAATGCACGGTACCAAAGAGGCTAGCAATGATGGAAGGGTGGGAGTACGTATAATCCATGGACTCAAAATTAGTCATAAATAACTCACATGCTTATTGCAAAAATCTACGAGTCATCAAAACCAAGAACTACGTGCATGCTCCTAGGGGGATAGATTGGTAAGAAAAGACCATCGCTCATCCCCGACCGCCACTCATAAGGAAGGCAATCAAAGAACACCTCATGCTTCAAATTTATCACACAATGGTTACCATACGTGCATGCTACGGGACTTGCAAACCTCAACACAAGTATTTCTCAATTTCACAATTACTCAACTAGCGCGACTCTAATATCACCATATTTATATCTCAAAACAATTATCCAGTATCAAACTTCTCATAGTATTTAGTGCACTCTATATGAAAGTTTTTATTATAGCCATCTTGGATGCCTACCATATTAGGACTAATTCTATAGCCAAAGCAAATTACCAGGCTGTTCTAAAAGACTCTCAAAATAATATAAGTGAAGCATGAGAGATCAATAATTTCTATAAAATAAAACCACCGCCGTGCTCTAAAAAGATATAAGTGAAGCACTAGAGCAAAATCATCTAGCCCAAAAGATATAAGTGAAGCACATAGAGTATTCTAATAAATTCCGATTCATGTGTGTCTCCCGCAAAAGTTGTGTACAACAAGGATGATTGTGGTAAACTAAAAATCAAAGACTCAAATCATACAAGACGCTCCAAGCAAAACACATATCATGTGGTGAATAAAAATATAGCCTCACGTAAAGTCACTCATAGACGAAGACGAAAGAGGGGATGCCTTCCGGGGCATCCCCAAGCTTAGTATTTTGGTTGTACTTGAATTTTACCTTGGGAATCCCCAAGCTTAGGCTCTTTCCACTCCTTATTCCAAAATCCATCAAATCTTTACCCAAAAACTTGAAAACTTCACAACACAAAACTTAAACAGAAAATCTCATGAGCTTCGTTAGTATAAGAAAATAAATCACCACTTTAAGTTACTGTAATGAACTCATTATTTATTTATATTGGTGTTAAACCTACTGTATTCCAACTTCTCAATGGTTCATTCCCCCCGATACTAGCCATAGATTCATCAAAATAAGCAAACAACACACGAAAAATAGAATCTGTCAAAAACAGAACAGTCTGTAGCAATCTGTATCAAACATATACTTATGTAACTCCAAAAATTCTTAAATAAATTGGTGGACGTGAGGAATTTGTCTATTAATCATCTTAAAAAAATAATCAACCTAAAAACACTCTCCAGTAAAAAATGGCATCTAATCTTGTGAGCGCAAAAGTTTCTGTTTTTTACTGCAAGATCGCAAAGACTTCACCCAAGTCTTCCCAAAGGTTCTACTTGGCACAAACACTAATTAAAACATAAAACCACATCTAAACATAAGCTAGACAAAATTATTTATTACTAAACAGGAACAAAAAGCAAGGAACAAAAATAAAATTGGGTTGCCTCCCAACAAGCGCTATCGTTTAACGCCCCTAGCTAGGCAAAGAGATTTCAATGATGCTCACATCAAAGACAAGAATTAAAGAAAAAAGAGGGCATCATAGAACACGTGATAAACACATCTAAGTCTAACATACTTCCTATGCATATGCATTTTATAAGAAAACAAATTATCATAGCAAGCAAAAATTAGCATATGCAAGGAAGAAGAAAGAGACGATAGCAATCCCAACATGACGAGAGGTAATTTAGTAAGATAAAATTTTCTTCAACCATATTTTCCTCTCATAATAATTACATGTAGGATCATAGGAAAATTCAACAACATAGCTATCACATAACATATTCTCAACGCGATCTACATGCATGCGAAGTTGACACTCTTCCAAAATAGTGGGATTATCATTAACTAAAGTCATGACCTCTCCAAACCAACTTTTATCAAAAATACCATAAGATTGAACATTCTCCAAATATGTGGGATCTAAAGTTGACGCTCTTCCAAACCCACTTTTAATATTATTTCAAACACTATTACCAATCTCATATTCATCATGGGGCTTAAATAAATTTACAAGATCATAAGAAGAATCACCCCAATCATGATCATTGCAACAAGTAGTAGACATAGAAAAACTAGCATCCCCAAGCTTAGGGTTTTGCATATTATTAGCACAAATTACAGCAAGAGAATTAATAGTAAAATCATTGCAATCATGCTTTTTATTCAAGGAGCTATCGTGAATCTCTTCATAAATTTCTTCATCACAATTTTCAGATACACGAATTTCAAGCAAAACCTTATAAAGACAATCTAGTGCACTCAAATCACTAGAAATTGGTTCATCATAATTGGATCTCTTAAAAAGATTAGCAAGGGGATGAGGATCCATAAACTTTTAGCAAGCGAAGATGAAAGCAAAAATAAGGCACATGGTAACACAAGATCGAACGGAAGGAGGCCAAAGAAAAGGCAAAGGTGAAGTGGGTAAGATGAAAACCAGAGGCAAATGGCAAATAATGTAATGTGAGGGATAAGAGTTTGTGATGGGTACTTGGTATGTCTTGACTTGAGCATAGATCTCCCCGGCAACGGCGCCAGAAATCCTTCTCGCTACATCTTGAGCATGCGTTGGTTTTCCCTTGAAAAGGAAAGGGTGATGCAGCAAAGTAGCGTAAGTATTTCCCTCAGTTTTTGAGAACCAAGGTATCAATCCAGTAGGAGACTACTCGCAAGTCACCTAGTACCTGCACAAACAATCAAGAACCTTGCAACCAACGCGATAAAGGGGTTGTCAATCCCTTCACGGCCACTTGCAAAAGTGAGATCTGATAAAGATAATAAGATAAATATTTTTGGTATTTTTGTTGTATAGATTGGAAAATAAAGATTTGCAAAATAAATAGTAAACTAGAACTATAGATCGGAAACTTATATGATGTAAAGTACACCCGAGGGCCATAGGTTTTACTAGCGGCTTCTCTTATGATAGCATATATTACAGCGGGTGAACAAATTACTGCCGAGCAATTGATAGAAAAGCGCATAGTTATGATGATATCTAAGGCAATGATCATGAATATAGGCATCACGTCCGTGTCAAGTAGACCGAAATGATTCTGCATCTACTACTATTACTCCACACATCGACCGCTATCCAACAAGCATCTAGAGTATTAAGTTCATAAGAACGGAGTAATGCATTAAGCAAGATGACATGATGTAGAGGGATAAACTCAAGCAATATGATATAAACCCCATCTTTTTATCCTCGATGGCAACAAAACAATACGTGCCTTGCTGCCCTTGCTGTCACTGGGAAAGGACACCGCAAGATCGAACCCAAAGCTAAGCACATCTCCCATTGCAAGAAAGATCAATCTAGTAGGCCAAACTAAACCGATAATTCGAAGAGACTTGCAAAGATATCAATTCATGCATATAAGAATTTAGAGAAGAACCAAATAATATTCATAGATAATCAAGTTCATAAGCCCACAATTCATCGGATCTCGGCCAACACACCGCAAAAAAGAGTATTACATCGAATAGATCTCCAAGAACATCGAGGAGAACTTTGTATTGAGAACCAAAGAGAGAGAAGAAGCCATCTAGCTAATAACTATGGACCCAAAGGTCTGTCGTAAACTACCCACACATCATCGGAGAGGCTATGGTGTTGATGTAGAAGCCCTCTGTGATCGAATCCCCCTCCGGCAGATCGCCGGAAAAGGCCCCAAAATGGGATGTCACGGGTACAGAAGGTTGCGGCGGTGGAAAAGTGGTTTCGTGGCTCCCCTGGATGTTTTCAGGGTATAAGAGTATATATAGGCAAAAGAAGTAGGTCGGTGGAGCTACGAGGGGCCCACGAGGGTGGGGGGCGCGCCTACCCCCTGGGCGCGCCCTCCTGCCTCGTGGCTGCCTCGTTGCATCTCTGACTTCCACTACAAGTCTCCTGGATTGCGTTTGTTCGAAGAAAGATCCTCGTGAAGGTTTCGGTCCGTTTGGATTCCGTTTGATATTCCTTTTCTGCGAAACACAGAAATAGGCAAAAAAATAGCAACTCGCACCGGGCCTCCCGTTAATAGATTAGTCCAAAAAATAATATAAAAGAGCATATTAAAGCCCATTAAACATCGAAAACAGATAATATAATAGCATGGAACGATCAAAAATTATAGATACGTTGGAGACGTATCAAGGGGCTGCGGATTAAACGAAGATTGGCTAAGGACGAGGTGACCATGCACATGGGAAATGGTTCCAAAGTCGATGTGATGGCCGTCGGCACGCTACCTCTACATCTACCTTTGGGATTAGTTTTAGACCTAAATAATTGTTATTTGGTGCCAGCGTTAAGCATGAACATTATATCTTGTTCTTGTTTGATGCGAGACAGTTATTCATTTAAATAAGAGAATAATGGTTGTTCTATTTATATGAATAATATATTTTATGTTCATGCACCCTTGTTGAGTGGTCTATTTTTATTGAATCTCGATGGTAGTGATCAATGTTGGGGATATCGCTTATCGGGAACTTATCGGTCGACCCATGATAAGTGGTAAATCGGCCAGTTTATCGGCATATCGGCCGATTTATCGCCATATTGGCTGAATTATCGGCCATTTATCTTATCGGTTAGACAACGGTAAGCGATAAATCGGCCGATTTATCGGAATATCGGAAGATATCTTGAACAGTGGTAGTGATACACATATTCATAGTATTGAAGCCAAAAGATATAAGTTTAATAATGATAGTGCAACTTATTTGTGGCACTGCCGTTTAGGTCATATTGGTATAAAGCGCATGAAGAAACTCCATGCAGATGGGCTTTTGGAATCACTTGATTATGAATCACTTGATGCTTGCGAACCATTCCTCATGGGCAAGATGACTAAGACTCCGTTCTCCGGAACAATGGACCAAGCAACAGACTTGTTGGAAATAATATATACTGATGTATGTGGTCCGATGAGTGATGCTCGCAGCGGGTATCGTTATTTTTTGACCTTCACAGATGATTTAAGCAAATATGGGTATATCTACTTGATGAAACATAAGTCTGAAACATTTGAAAAGTTCAAAGAATTTCAGAGTGAAGTGGAAAATCATCGTAACAAGAAAATAAAGTTTCTACGATCTGATCATGGAGGTGAATATTTGAGTTATGAGTTTGGTCTTCATTTGAAACAATGCGAATAGTTTCGCAACTCACGCCACCTGGAACACCACAGCGTAATGGTGTGCCTAAACGTCGTAATCGAACTTTATTAGATATGGTGCAATCTATGATGTCTATTACTGATTTACCGCTATCATTTTGGGGTTATGCTTTAGAGACGGCTGCATTCACGTTAAATGGGGCACCATCTAAATCCGTTGAGACAACACCATATGAACTGTGGTTTGGCAAGAAACCCAAGTTGTCGTTTCTTAAATTTTGAGGTGATAATCCCCAAGTGCAGGGAATCATCATAGCAATTCCCAATGGTGGAAGTGATAAATATGGAGTGTCGAACCCGCAAGGAGCTAAAGTTAAGATCATAATTCTCTCAAGTCCTATGTGCCACTGATACGACTGTACATACACCGAACATTTGCTTCCAACTAGAAACGAGAAATAAAACTATGTTGTGGGTATGAAGAGGATAACTTTGCAAGATAATGGAGAGCTAAAACATAAAAGTAGGTGTTGTTATCATAAAGTTAGAATATATTACTAAATATTATAAATAGCGAGTGTGGAATAATGATTGGTCGGTGTGCGGAATTATCCTAGGCAATTGTTAACAAGGCCGGCAATCACTATTGCAATTTCATATGAGGGAGAGGCATAAGCTAACATACTTTCTCTTCTTGGATCATATGCACTTATGATTGGAACTCTAGCAAGCATCCACAACTACTAAAGATCATTAAGGTAAAACCCAACCATAGCATTAAAGCATCAAGTCCCCTTTATCCCATACGCAACAACCCCCTTACTCGGATTTATGCTTCTGTCACTCAAGCAACCCACTATAAGTGATTCATAAATGTATTGCAACACCCTACAGCGGAAATCCCTCACGCTTGCGCGACACAGAGGGCACAATAGTATAGCACCAAAATAAAACATACAACTCATACCAATCTATATCATCCATCAAGCCAAAGACAAAGGATATCTACTCAAAACATCATAGGATGGCAACACATCATTGGATCATAATATGTGGCATAAAGCGCCATGTTCAAGTAGGGATTATAGCGAGGTGCAGGAGAGAGGACCGTGTAAACTAGATGAGGATGGTGGTGATGATGGTGATGTTGATGAAGACGATCACCGCGGCGATGATTCCCCTCCCGATGGCACTCCGGCGCCACCGAGAGAGAGGAGGAGAGGTTCTCCCCCTTGTGCTTCCTCCTCCATGGCCTCCCCCTAGATGGGGAGAGGTTCTTGTCGGTGTCAAACCCGGCGGATATTGGGTAGGGGGACCCGAACTGTGTGTCTAAGGTCGATGGTAACAAGAGACGGGGGACATAATGTTTACCCAGGTTCGGGCCCTCTCTATGGAGGACCCCTTTGTAGGACCTTGAGAAGAGGTGTCTAGAGGGGGGTGATTAGACACTAAGTACCAAAGTTGCAGGTTTTAGCCTTTTTAAAACTAAGTGGAGTTTAGGCACAAGTTTAACATTCACAACACATAGCAAGCAAGCATGCAAAGAGTATATGGGCAGCGGAAAGTAAAGCATGCAACTTGCAAGAATGTAAAGGGAAGGGTTTGGAGGATTCAAACGCTATTGGAGACACGGATGTTTTTGGCGTGGTTCCGATAGGTGGTGCTATCGTACATCCACTTTGATGGAGACTTCAACCCACGAAGGGTAACGGCTCCGCGAGTCCACGGAGGGCTCCACCCAAGAAGGGTCCACGAAGAAGCAACCTTGTCTATCCCACCATGGCCGTCGCCCACGAAGGACTTGCCTCACTAGCGGTAGATCTTCACGAAGTAGGCGATCTCCTTGCCCTTACAAACTCCTTGGTTCAACTCCACAATCTTGTCGGAGGCTCCCAAGTGACACCTAGCCAATCTAGGAGACACCACTCTCCAAGAAGTAACAAATGGTGCGTTGATGATGAACTCCTTGCTCTTGTGCTTCAAATGATAGTCTCCCCAACACTCAACTCTCTCTCATATGATTTGGATCTGGTGGAAAGAGGATTCGAGTGGAAAGCAACTTGGGGAAGGCTAGAGATCAAGATTCATAGGGTAGGAATGGAATATCTTGGCCTCAACACATGAGTAGGTAGTTCTCTCTCAGAAATAGGATGCTGGAAGTGTAGGTTTAGTCTGATGGCTCTCTCCACGAATGAAGAGGAGGTGGAGGGGTATATATAGCCTCCACACAAAATCTAACCGTTACACACAATTTACCAAACTCGGTGGGACCGATTCAACAGACTTAGTCGGACCGATTTAGTAAACCTAGTGACCGTTAGGATTTTCAGTGGGACCAAAATGCAACTCGGTAGGACCGATATGGTTAGGGTTAGGGCATAACGTAATCTCGGTGAGACCGATTACACAAACTCGGTAGAACCGATTTTGGTAATTAGCTAACTAGAGAGTTGGTCAGGCAAACTCGGTTGGACCGATTATCAAACTCGGTGGGACCGATTTGGTAATGAGTCAACTAGGAAGTTTGCATTGTAATCTCGGTAGTACCGATTGCTCAAACTCGGTGAGACCGGTTTTGATAATGGGCATACACAGAGAGATTACAATCCCATCTCGGTGAGACCGAGATCCCTATCGGTGAGACCGATTTGCCTAGGGTTTGTGGCAGTGGCTAAGACATCAAAACTCGGTGGCGCCGGATAGAAAGAATCAGTGGGGCCGAGTTTGACTTTAGGTTTAGGACATATGTGGATGTGAGAAAGTGGTTGAGGGTTTTTGGATCATATCACTAAGCACATGAAGCAAGAGGCTCATTAAGCAACACCTCATCCCTCCTTGATAGTATTGGCTTTTCCTATAGACTCAATGTGATCTGGGATCACTGAAATGTGAAATGAAGAGTCTTGAGCTTGAAGCTTGAGCCAATCCTTTGTCCTTAGCATCTTGAAGGAGTTCCCACATCCTTTAGTCCATGCCACTCCAATGTTGAACTTATCTGAAATATACTAGATAAAAGTGTTAGTCCAACAAGAGATATGTTGACATTAATTACCAAAACCACCTAGGGAGCACTTGTGCTTTCACCCTTAGTCCAGGCCTCCCTCAGTAGCCCCTGAACCAGGCTTCAATGACGAGGTGTCCAGCGCGCAGATTGTCTTCGGCATTGCAAGGCGGGTTCCCCTTTCCGAATACTCCAAGATAGTCTTCAGACGCAACAAACGTGTCTAGATCTGTAACACAAGTACTACACACACACAGACGCAGAGAGTATAATATTTCATGAGTCCAATCCACCGACAACTTCTTTGCAATGTGACATCATGTCTGCCCGGTCATTATTTTGAACTGTTTCTCGTCTTGCCGTTCCACGTTTCGAGGCACTGTTTTTATTGGCATGTCTTGTCGAAGCAGAGATCATGTCCCCTTATTGTGGGATCCTCATCAATATGGGCATGGGTAACCCAACCGTCTGTCGGCATGATTCATTAGGAATAGGCAGGTTTCTAGGTTTAGGAGGAGGCATTCGATATCTATTGCCTTTATAAAGGAGCCAAGGGTCGCCTCTTTCTTTTACACCGAGCCCTTCCAACCTTGAGTTCCAGCACCGAAGGTTCGACTTCATCGCTTCCAGCTTCCCAGTCATGTCCGGACCCAGCCCACAAGGTCAGTGGGTGGCTTCCTCCATTATAGAGGAAGACATTTTGAAGCTCCGGGTGGCCAGATATGTGACCACCGAGATCCACCTTACCGAGGCCAACCACCTTACCCTTTGAGTTGTCACCGAAAGTGACATACTTTCGAGGACTATCATTATCAGCAAGCTCACGAAACATGTCTTTATCTCCAGTCATGTGATCGGTACATCCACTGTCAAGGACCCATTCCTTTCCTCCTGACATATATCCCCGAAGATTTGCCATAAGACCAAAATGTCTCATTGCATCATCAAGATCGAAGTCACTATCATCATCCTCATCATAGTATCCATGTTCAACATTGTCATGTGGTGGATCAAATTGTAGAGAGGGTGATTCGTTAGAGTGATTTTGACAACGATCTTGTCTATCAATTTTTATAGCTTCAGAAATAATATCACTAATAATACCAACATTTCCTTTGGCACGCATAAGGTTTATAAGCTCAAATAGACTATCACCAAACATAGGATCACTAGTATTCATCTTACTAAAGGCAATAGACTTATGGAGAATGTCATCAAGATTTTTCAAAGAATAATCAGGAAATCGTTCCTCAAGAAATTTCCATATAGTATAGGCACACTCAAGAGTAGGCAGTTTTATAATCAAGTTTTTAGGCAAGCCTCTAGTGATAAGATTAACAGTTCTAACATTCCTAATCATGTCAATTGACTCATCAAGGGTAGGATGCATAGGATCAACACAAGGTGCACAAGGACTAGCAATGTACTTGTTCAAATGATATTGATTGAAAATTACAAGCATCTCATTTTTCCACTCATGAAAATACTCTCCATTAAGAATAGGAACTCTATGTCTAAGACTCCCCAAAGTAGACTCATCCATCTTCCTCCAATGGTGATTAAACCAAAGCAATGGAGAACAATGCTCTGATACCACTTGTAGGACCTTGAGAAGAGGTGTCTAGAGGGGGGTGATTAGACACTAAGTACCAAAGTTGCAGTTTTTAGCCTTTTAAAACTAAGTGGAGTTTAGGCACAAGTTTAACATTCACAACACATAGCAAGCAATCATGCAAAGAGTATATGGGCAGCGGAAAGTAAAGCATGCAACTTGCAAGAATGTAAAGGGAAGGGTTTGGAGGATTCAAACGCTATTGGAGACACGGATGTTTTTGGCGTGGTTCCGATAGGTGGTGCTATCGTACATCCACTTTGATGGAGACTTCAACCCACGAAGGGTAACGGCTCCGCGAGTCCACGGAGGGCTCCACCCAAGAAGGGTCCACGAAGAAGCAACCTTGTCTATCCCACCATGGCCGTCGCCCACGAAGGACTTGCCTCACTAGCGGTAGATCTTCACGAAGTAGGCGATCTCCTTGCCCTTACAAACTCCTTTGTTCAACTCCACAATCTTGTCGGAGGCTCCCAAGTGACACCTAGCCAATCTAGGAGACACCACTCTCCAAGAAGTAACAAATGGTGCGTTGATGATGAACTCCTTGCTCTTGTGCTTCAAATGATAGTCTCCCCAACACTCAACTCTCTCTCATATGATTTGGATCTGGTGGAAAGAGGATTCGAGTGGAAAGCAACTTAGGGAAGGCTAGAGATCAAGATTCATAGGGTAGGAATGGAATATCTTGGCCTCAACACATGAGTAGGTAGTTCTCTCTCAGAAATAGGATGCTGGAAGTGTAGGTTTAGTCTGATGGCTCTCTCCACGAATGAAGAGGAGGTGAAGGGGTATATATAGCCTCCACACAAAATCTAACCATTACACACAATTTACCAAACTCGGTGGGACCGATTCAACAGACTCGGTTGGACCGATTTAGTAAACCTAGTGACCGTTAGGATTTTTGGTGGGACCAAAATGCAACTCGATAGGACCGATATGGTTAGGGTTAGGGCATAACGTAATCTCGGTGAGACCAATTAAACAAACTCGATAGAACCGATTTTGGTAATTAGCTAACCAGAGAGTTGGTCAGGCAAACTCGGTTGGACCGATTATCAAACTCGGCGGGACCGATTTTGGTAATGAGTCAACCAGGAAGTTTGCATTGTAATCTCGGTAGTACCGATTGCTCAAACTCGGTGAGACCGATTTTGATAATGGGCATACACAGAGAGATTACAATCCCATCTCGGTGAGACCGAGATCCCTATCGGTGAGACCGATTTGCCTAGGGTTTGTGGCAGTGGCTAAGACATCAAAACTCGGTGACGCCGGATAGAAAGAATCAGTGGGGCCGAGTTTGACTTTAGGTTTAGGACATATGAGGATGTGAGAAAGTGGTTGAGGGTTTTTGGATCATATCACTAAGCACATGAAGCAAGAGGCTCATTAAGCAACACCTCATACCTCCTTGATAGTATTGGCTTTTCCTATAGACTCAATGTGATCTGGGATCACTGAAATGTAAAATGAAGAGTCTTGAGCTTGAAGCTTGAGCCAATCCTTTGTCCTTAGCATCTTGAAGGAGTTCCCACATCCTTTAGTCCATGCCACTCCAATGTTGAACTTATCTGAAATATACTAGATAAAAGTGTTAGTCCAACAAGAGATATGTTGACATTAATTACCAAAACCACCTAGGGAGAACTTGTGCTTTCAATATCCCCCTTTTTGGTAATTGATGACAACATACATCAAAGCTTTATATAAGGATATAAAGAATAGGAAGTAAAGCTTTGGAAAGACATGTAACAAGCATAGGTCCCCCTACATGTATGCAATCATGTGAATATGAAATATAGAAGGATGTGAGAGCATAACATGATAGAGCAGGCAATGTGTTACATGTATCTTGGCCATATGCATCAGAGCAAAAAAAATATAAAAGGAAATACCTTCATGCCCATGAGTCCTTCTTGCAAACAGTATGTATATCAGCAAGAATTCCTCATACACGTGATTGTGATGCATATACTTACCTTGTAGTCTTGAGTAGGCTTAGGATGGAATGAACCTGTGTAAACAAGGTTAGATAACACAGATACATCTACTAGCCAGAGCAAACCGAAGAAACCACAAGAGTAGCAAGACTGGGATGACATGTAGAGAGTGAGTACTAAGTACTACAGTTGATTAGACATGTCCCCAAGAGTAAAGATATGCAATGAATTTAAATGATTTCTTTCCCTTAGATGTCTTGCTCCCCCTGAATCTAGCATGGGATACTGGGAGAAGATAGGGAACAGAAAATCATAGCTGAAAGATATAAAGAACATAGCTAATGCAAGCTAATGCAAATAAGCACATATGAACATGCCTTTCCCCTCAAGAAGACATGTGGCATCTCTCCTCTTGAACACCAAGCATCTAGGATCCTTGAGAAATACTTTCTACTAGTATTCTCTCCCCCTGGAGATCTCTCTCTCTCCCCCTTGAAGGATCTCTCTCTCCCTCTGAGATGTGATCTCTCTCTCTAAATGATAAGCTTTGATGTGATCTCTCTCTCCCCCTTTGACATCAATTTCCAAGAGGGGCTTGATAAAGATGTAATCTCTCTCTCCCTCTGGAATTTGACGTGAATGGGTTTGATCCTTGAGTCACAACATAGAGAAATGATAAAAATGTGATTCTTGTAGAGGACAATATTCATTGAGTGGAGCTGGATCAGAAGAAGCACAGAATAAGTGGCAAACTGTTTTTCCTGTTGTGAAATCGGTGGCACCGAGTGGTATGCTTCGGTGGTACCGAGAGTTTTCGGTTGGACCGAAAATAACAAATTGGTGTAACCGAGTTCATCGCAGGGAAAACACTTGTCACCTCAGCTCACTAGACTAGAAAGATCTCACAAAGATTTGAAAGGAATTTACTGAATGACATGCAAAAAAATGCAGAGCAAACAGAAAGAAATCTAGATGAAGTAGCATGAGACAAATGCAAAAACACAGAAGAAAAACACAAGGGAACTTCATCTAGAGATGGTCGGCGACGAAGTCACCTATGATAGAGTATATTGACTTAGGAGTCAAGTGAGATCACTTGATCATAGGTCATACTCATCGTTTAAGCTCAAAATGGGGTTGCCATTTTTCATTTAAGCATCTTGATGTATTCACATCTTGTCGAGCTGCTTTAGCTCATGACTTGGAGTAAAGCTTCTCTAAGATGGAATAACATACCTTGGTTGGTGGTGTTGTCCATGTAGTTGAACTTGTGTGAGTTGCTCGAGGTTGATGTAGCTCATCAAGAATTTGGAGCACCACTTGGAATTTGAGTCCATCTACCTACATGGGTTAGTTCTTGCAAGGAAGAGCACTTGTGTATCCAAAAATGACACTCATGAAGTTTAACATAGAATTTGTCAAAGGATATGTTCGAATGGTTTCGTGCTTCCTTGTCTTCAACCACCTTTGTGGAGACTTGGTGATGTAGAGATTGCTCAAGATATGAGTAGACTACAACCTCATGGAATTAGATTCAACCAAGTACCTACATGGGTTCGATAGCATGCAAGATACAAATATATCCAAGACATAAGATTTTCATCATAAGAGAAATATCAAGGATTAGTCATAAGCTCATGTCTTGCATGTATCCAATGGAGTTTCTACTCCAAGTTTGAAGCATCAATGATGTTCAATTCTCCTCTCAACCTGCAAAACACTTTCTCATCAAGAGGTTTAGTGAATATATCCGCTAATTGCTTTTCAGTGCGAACATGCTTAAGATCAATGTCACCCTTAGCAACATGATCTCGAATGAAATGATGACGAACTTCAATATGCTTAGTTTGAGAATGTTGCACAGGATTATGACCAATTTTGATAGCACTTTCATTGTCACAAAGCGATGGAACATGTTTCACATATATCCCATAATCTTTAAGAGTTTGGGTCATCCAAAGTAATTGAGCACAACATGAACCAGCGGCATTGTATTCCGCTTCGGCGGTGGATAAGGATACCGAGTTTTGTTTCTTGGAAGACCAAGACACAAGAGATCTACCAAGAAATTGACAAGTACCCAAAGTGGACTTTCTATCAACCTTGTCTCCGGCATAGTCCGAGTCGGAGTAGCCAACAAGATCGAACGAGGCCCTCTTAGGATACCAAATGCCAAAATTTGGTGTATGGATTAAGTATCTCACTATCCTTTTCACAGCCTTAAGATGACATTCTTTAGGAGCAGCTTGATATCATGCACACATGCACACACTTAGCATAATATCAGGTCGTGAAGCACATAGATATAACAATGAACCAATCATAGAGCGATAAACCTTTTGATCAACCGGTACACCATCTTTGGTCAAATCAAGATTTCCACTAGTAGGCATGGGTGTACACATACCTTTGCATTCTTGCATATTGAACTTCTTGAATAAGTTCTTAGTGTACTTCGTTTGAGATACAAAAGTACCTTCCTTAGTTTGCTTGATTTGCAACCCAAGAAAGAATTTGAGTTCACTCATCATTGACATCTCAAACTTTTCCGACATTAGCTTTCCAAACTTCTCACTAAAATGAGGGTTAGTTGAACCAAATATAATATCATCAACATAGATTTGGCACACAAATAGTTCACCATTAACCCTTTTAGTAAAGAGTGTGGAATCAATTTTCCCAATTTCAAAGCCTTTTTCAATAAGGAACTTGGTCAAGCATTTATACCATGCTCTAGGAGCTTGTTTAAGACCATAAAGAGCTTTGTGAAGTTTGTAAACATGATTGGGTTTCTTGGGATTGACAAAGCCAGGAGGTTGTTTAACATAAACTTCCTCCTCTATTTCTCCATTTAGAAAAGCACTTTTAATGTCCATTTGGTACAATGTGATATCATGGTGATTAGCATAGGCAAGTAAGATGCGAATAGACTCAAGCCTAGCAACGGGAGCATAAGTCTCACCATAGTCCATACCTTCAACTTGTGTGTAGCCTTGGGCGACGAGATGTGCTTTGTTGCGAACTACTTGTCCATCTTCATCTTGCTTGTTGCGAAACACCCATTTGGTACCGATGATGTTGTGGTTGTTGTCGGGCTTCTCAACCAGTGTCCAAACTTGGTTCCTCTCAAAGTTGTGTAGCTCTTCATGCATAGCATTTATCCTATCCGGATCTTCCAATGCTTCTTCGACCTTCATAGGTTCAATGCTAGAGATGAAATAATAGTTTTCACAAAAGTTAGCTAGACGAGTTTTAAAGCGAGTGATTCTCCCGGTTTGAATATCATTGTAGATTTGTTCGACGGGATGGTCTTTAGCAATTCTTGCTCGAACTCGTGAAAGCTTTTGCTTGGATCTTTGTTGAACATCTTCTTCATCTTGTTCTTCTTCTTGGCCTTCTTCATTGTTGGCGTTGTCATTCTCTTGTCGTGGTGGAGAAGGAGGTTGTTGACGTTCATCTTGATGCACTTCCTCGTTTCCTTCATCTTGGTGTGTCCCACTTGTGGATGCTTCCGTATCAACTCTTGGTTCACCTTGTCGTGAAGTAGAAGCTTCCACTTGGACGGACGAGGTACTCTCCTTCACCTCCGTTGGACGAACCTTGCCAATAGACAAGTCTTGGATTGCTTCTGAAGGATCTTTGTCTCCTACATCAATTGGCAGTTGCTCTACTTGCGAGCCGTTAGATTCATCAAACTTCACATCTACCGTCTCTTCAACCTTTCGAGTGAAATTGTTGTAGACATGGTATGTGTGAGAGTTTGAGCCATAACCTAGCAGGAAACCTTCATGAGACTTAGGAGCAAATTTAGAGCGACGATGCTTATCAAGAATGTAGCACTTTGAGCCGAATACTCGAAAGTATCCAACTTGGGGTTTGTCACCGGTGAGGAGCTCGTATGCCGTCTTGCCAAGTAGCTTGTGAAGATACAAGCGATTTGTCGCATGACAAGCTGTCTCAACCTCTTCCGCCCAAAAGTGCTTCGGCGTTTTGTACTCATCAAGCATCGTTCTCGCCATTTCGATGAGCGTCCGGTTCTTCCTCTCAACAACTCCATTTTGTTGAGGTGTGTACGTAGCCGAGAACTAATGTGAAATCCCTTCTTCGTCAAGAAAGGTGTCCACATTTGTGTTCTTGAACTCCGTTCTGTTGTCGCTGCGAACCTTCTTGATCTTCACTTCAAACTAATTTTGTGCCTTCCTAGCAAAGTTTTTGAAGATCTTCTGAACCTGCGATTTATCATCGAGAAAGAACACCCACGTAAATCTGGAAAAATCATCGACTATAACTAGACCAAAAGAATTTCCACCGAGACTCTTGTAAGAGTTGGGACCAAAGAGATCCATGTGAAGTAGCTCAAGTGGCCTCCTTGTGGTCATAATGTTCTTCACGGGATGCCTTCCTCCATCCTGTTTACCTGCCTGACAAGCACTGCAAAGTCTATCCTTATCAAATATGACATCATTAACTCCAAGGATATGATTTCCCTTAATAAGCTTGTCAAGGTTTCTCATGCCAATGTGACCTAGTCGTCTATGCCATAACCAACCTTTTGAGGATTTAGCAATGAAGCAAGTTTTAGGTTGGGCCTTTTTAGTGAAATCAACAATGTAAAGATCACCTCTACGTATGCCGGTAAAGACCATTTTATGATTGTCTCGACGAAACACTTGGCAATCAACTTCAGTAAATAAGACATTGAAACCAAAGTCAGCGAGTCCAGATACTGAAAGTAAGTTGTATCCAAGAGATTCAATGAGCATGACATTTTGTATGGAGCTATCATGTGAGATGGCCACCTTACCGAGGCCAACCACCTTACCCTTTGAGTTGTCACCGAAAGTGACATACTTTCGAGGACTATCATTATCAGCAAGCTCACGAAACTTGTCTTTATCTCCAGTCATGTGATCGGTACATCCACTGTCAAGGACCCATTCCTTTCCTCCTGACATATATCCCCGAAGATTTGCAATAAGACCAAAATGTCTCATTGCATCATCAAGATCGAAGTCACTATCATCATCCTCATCATAGTATCCATGTTCAACATTGTCATGTGGTGGATCAAATCGTAGAGAGGGTGATTCGTTAGAGTGATTTTGACAATGATCTTGTCTATGAATTTTTATAGCTTCGGAATATACCAACATTTCCTTTGGCACGCATAAGGTTTGTAAGCTCAAATAGACTATCACCAAACATAGGATCACTAGTATTCGTCTTACTCAAGGCAATAGACTTATGGAGAATTTCATCAAGATTTTTCAAAGAATAATCAGGAAATCGTTCCTCAAGAAATTTCCATATAGTGTAGGCACACTCAAGAGTAGGCAGTTTTATAATCAAGTTTTTAGGCAAGCCTCTAGTGATAAGATTAACAGTTCTAACATTCCTAATCATGTCAATTGACTCATCAAGGGTAGGATGCATAGGATCAACACAAGGTGCACAAGGACTAGCAATGTACTTGTTCAAATGATATTGATTGAAAATTACAAGCATCTCATTTTTCCACTCATGAAAATACTCTCCATTAAGAATAGGCACTCTATGTCTAAGACTCCCCAAAGTAGACTCATCCATCTTCCTCCAATGGTGATTAAACCAAAGCAATGGAGAACAATGCTCTGATACCACTTGTAGGACCTTGAGAAGAGGTGTCTAGAGGGGGGTGATTAGACACTAAGTACCAAAGTTGCAGTTTTTAGCCTTTTTAAAACTAAGTGGAGTTTAGGCACAAGTTTAACATTCACAACACATAGCAAGCAAGCATGCAAAGAGTATATGGGCAGCGGAAAGTAAAGCATGCAACTTGCAAGAATGTAAAGGGAAGGGTTTGGAGGATTCAAACGCAATTGGAGACACGGATGTTTTTGACGTGGTTCCGATAGGTGGTGCTATCATACATCCACTTTGATGGAGACTTCAACCCACGAAGGGTAACGGCTGCGCGAGTGTAACAACCCAAAAATTTAACCAGGTTTTAGTTATTAAAATTTTGCCAAGAGTTTAAAATTTTTGCCTGCAAGAATAATTCTGTTGATTTCAAAACCTTTCTTTTAATATTAAGGATTTATTTTTTCCCAAGTGGATCCTTCCAAGCATATTGAACTTCTATGCCATCTCATTAAAACAATTTCCTAATCAGTAGGATTATTTATTAAAATTATTTCACCCTGGGCTATATTCATTAAAATGACTTGTTTGTAGTTTTGGAGCTCTTTTTGAACTACAACCATTTGATTAACTTAACTAAAAATTCCACCAAAATTTGGAGATGTCATGTGATGCCTCTAAATCACTTTTATGCAATAATATAGTTCATTCATTGCATATTTTGAGTGCTACACATGTTTTTCTTCTCTGGTCTAGTAGGCATTTTTGCACTGCAACCCTTTTAAATATTTGTTTCTAGCTTCCACCAAAATTATAGGATGTCAGTAGCAGCATATGATTCCATTATATGCATAGACCCAATGATGTTCTTTGAAAATTTTGAGTGTATCAACCTCATCTCCATTCTGGTTCATCATGATGGTTTGTACAGCAACCATATTATTGCTTGCTCTTTGGCCCTTGATTATTTCTCCTACTTGTAGTCCTCCATGCTAAACCCCTAAGTCCAGGAGAATACAACCATTGGCATATTTTTGGTTCATGAAATAATGCCATTCACATCCTGTCCAGATTTGAAGTTTTTCAAAACTTGCACTAGCAAGTTTCTCCTTTTTGCAAACTAACCTCACCACCCTCTTGTGCATCCAAGGAGACACTGATCTGGAAGATTTGGCTCCTCCAAGAATAGCCTAAGTGCCTGTGGCATTTTGTCAAACACCTGGAGTGCATGATCAGTTTTGACATGTATTGTTGTTGGCATTGTGAACTTGGTCTCCTGACCAAACCACCATGTCCCTTGTTACCCTTACTAAACCTAGCCTAGCCCTGGTTCTTTCCAGCCTCAACCATGCCCTCTAGGCCACCCTGGCATTTCGTTGAGCACATCCCGGGCATGCTCTGGACGCGCCCAGAGCGCGCGTATTACACGAGCGGCGCCCGAGCCGCCGCGTCACTCACCCCAGCCCGTGACCGACCGCAGCCGGCACGCCGTGTCCCCTTGCGCGCAACATGATCCCCACTCACCGCAACGCGCCGAGCAGAGCCTCGCCGCGTCCCCGGCAAGCCAAGGGCTAGCCGCCACGGCCGCCCGACAGCCCTGACTCAGGCCAGCGCCGCCCAAGCCACCCCGGCTCGCCACCTACCCTTGTGAGCAGTACATGCTCATCCACAAGCGTGTTCCCTAGCTCCCGTCGTCGCCACGACCCCCTTGCTGCTACAGAACGTCGGTTCACTGTTGTTCTTATCACCGGCCGCCTCGGACCACCGTAGACACACTATATAAGGAGACCCGAGCTCAAGCCCACTCGGAGGCAGCTTCACACCGTCTTGCTAGTGCCCCCCTAGCCGCCAATTGGAGGGGAGCAGGCCATCTTCAACCTCTCCGGCGACTCCAGCCGCCGCCACTAACCAGGCCATTCCGGCGCAATGAAGGCATCCCCCTCTCCACTCTCTCCACCAGGAACTTTATCTTCCTTCCGTGATCACATTCCCCTACTCCATTTCGGTCGGGAACCACCGCGACCCCGAAACCACTTCACCCCGAAGCTTTCCTCCGCCGCGAAGCTCGCCGCCGGCAACCCTCGCCGTCCCCGCCGACCCAGCGACTACCAGTAGGATCACCCTCGACCCGCGGATCCATTCCCGCCCTCAGCTTCCCTCAACGACCCGCCGTTCGCCGGCGACAGTTGCCGGAGTTCCGCCTCCGCTCGGGATAGAGGGAGAAGAAGGAAGGCAGACTAGTCAAACATGACTAGTGGGCCCCCTGGACCCACTGTCAGTGGCCCCTGCGCGGTCCACGCTGATAAGTGGAGGCGTAAACCCTCAAGAATGCCTCCTCTGCCAGAAAGCGTAATCTCGTTTGAAACGTTTTCTTTTTCTGTTTTTATTAAAAACAGATTTTGACCAAATCTTTGACTGGCTATAACTTTTTAAATATAACTCCAAATGAATTGATTCTTTTTCCTACATCTCTCAAATTCTGTCTAGTTTATTTTAAGATTTATTTGGAAATTTTTCAAACAACTTTTTGTGCTGTTTTTATTTTTGTGTGTTAATTCATTTACATTTTCAAAAATAGGATTTTTGAAGAGAGGAGAAGTATTTCAAGAGTTTGAAATACACCCTGCCTTCTCATGACCTGAAGGCAAGCATTCTGAACCCCGCCATAATATTTTTGTGTGTTCGATGACACGTTTATAACATCACCTCACTTGGAGAAACTTGTTATTTCATGTGATATGATCATATGCATGGGTGCATGTTATTGATTTCCATGCTGTTGGAAATGAACACACTTGTGATGAAAATCATCCTCATGTGCCTTGCATGCATACCGGCAGGAACCCGGGAAAACCTCTGCCTTGGGTAGGCATGAGTTTGTCGCCGGTCTCCGTTGGGACGGTTATGTCCGGTATGGCATGGTAAGGTATAATGAGCGGTGATCCTATTGGTTGAAATGTTGTTGTTATACATGACATGCAGGGAAGATTATAAACCTCCTGAGTCGACCGTAGATCGAGTCTTGTTCCAGTACCCCCCATACTTGTTCCGTACTACCACTCGTCTCTACAGCAAGTAGGGTATGGTTCAGTAATTTGTCAACCCCTTTCTAGCACACACCGTACAGAGGGGCCGGGATGAGGGTACCATGGCCATGGATTAAAGCCAGTCATCCGGTCAGGGGGCATGGGTGTTTTCGGTTGTAGCCGAGGGGGTAGCTTCCCCAGTTTTGCGCGCGGTATAAATTTTGTGATCCCATGCTAATCGATGTTGTAGCCTCCCCACTTAGAGTTTGCTTGACAGGTGTCGTGGGTGATTCCAGACACGTGTGAGTTAAGATGGTGTGTGCAAGTCAGGTGCGTTTTCATTTAAAAGACCGTAGACGGAATTAGTCTCGATGGACTAATAGAATCCGTTACTCGTGGGTAAAGAGTACACCCTCTGTAGAGATTAAATCTATTCGAATAGCTGTGTCCATGGTTAAGGATTACAGTCTGGGAGGGGTCAAGTGTCGGTCTTAGTGTTGGTCTTCGGAGGTGAAAATGTTAAACCAGAACGGAAATTACTACTTGTGACTTGGGAATATTATTCTTTTGTTGTGGACTAACCCGTGATATTTTTGGTATTATCGAATACTCCTGGGATGGTTCTACCTCCGGGATATTCACTATGATTGTT
Source organism: Triticum dicoccoides (assembly GCF_002162155.2). Lineage (NCBI taxonomy): Eukaryota > Viridiplantae > Streptophyta > Magnoliopsida > Poales > Poaceae > Triticum > Triticum dicoccoides. The sequence continues at coordinate 139,542,891 of NC_041385.1, forward strand.
TCTTTTAAAGCCCTGTATGTGGTGTCGCTCAGACGCCCGACTATGGCATTTCTTTTAAAGTCCTGTATGCGGTGTCGCTCAGACGCCCGACTGTGGCATTTCTTTTAAAGCCCTTTATGTGGTGTCGCTCAGACGCTCGACTGTGGCATTTCTTTGAAAGCCCTGTATGTGGTGTCGCTCAGACGCCCGACTGTGGCATTTCTTTT
>NC_041385.1:139543440-139550176 GCF_002162155.2 Triticum dicoccoides
CGGCATTTCTTTTAAAGTCCTGTATGCGGTGTCGCTCAGACGCCCGACTGTGGCATTTCTTTTAAAGCCCTTTATGTGGTGTCGCTCAGACGCCCGACTGTGGCATTTCTTTGAAAGCCCTGTATGTGGTGTCGCTCAGACGCCCGACTGTGGCATTTCTTTTAAAGCCCTGTATGTGGTGTCACTCAGACGCCCGACTATGGCATTTCTTTATTTTTTATTTCATAATTTTAATATTGCTAAGTTATTGCATATTCATAATTAACATGCTTATACGCATCCGAGTTATATTTATATTTTGTGACTGACGTCATGAGTATAAAATATTTTCAGCACATCATTATATTATTCTTGTGTTTCATAATGTTTGTGAGTACATTCAAAGTACTCACTGGCTTGTCCCTGGCTATTGTCTTGGCCAGATTTCTTGCGCGGAAAGGAGCGACCGTGTTGACAGCCCCGGAACCTAAGCAAAGGTGATAGCAGCCTCGCGAAGATAGGAGTTAACCTGGTCAGCTGTTCCCGTGGGAAATGGAGTCCCATAGACACTGATGATTCACAACCCGCTTCTGCCATCAACCACTAGAAACCATTTGTTGTACTCACAGACTAGAATGGTCTTGTACTACATATTTTGTATTTGCTTGGAATTTCTGTATCAAGTTGGAGCCTCATCAGCTAACAGTAATCCTGGGGCTGATGAGCACGACGGTCTCTTTCTGGGAATTGATACCCGGAAAAACCGGTCGTGACAGACTTGGTATCAGAGTCAGGCTGACCATTGGCTAATCCTATCTTAGCCAGGTCGAAAATCTTAGGCAAACCAACCCACCAGACCTTAACCAAACCCCAGCCGAGCTTCTCATACAAGATAGCCACACAGTGACCCCGACACTTTTGGCAGTCGGTGCCCAACCTATCAACCTAGCCTGTTGATCACGCGCCAGTAACCAGCGCCCAAGATGTCTACTTCACAAGCGTGCGAAGGAAGACTCCGTTCCCTTTTTCTATAAAAAGGGCACGCTAGCCCCAACCCAGCACGGCATAGCCTCTTCCCAATCCTAGCCACAATGCCTGGTCCCATAGTGCACAATGAGACCACAGCAACCAACCTTGGAGGTTTTGTGACCATACTCACAAACCTCATCCGTCGTGCCTATGTGTTAGAAGAGCCTCCAGAATATGTTGTGTACCAAGGGTCCATGAGCGGTGAGAGCCGTCAATTCTGGGCCACTGTGCACATCTACGGTAGGGGTCTATCTCCAGAACGCCCCTACAGGTTCACTGGAAGAACAACTTCCTTCAAGCCACAAGCCATCCAGCTAGCTGCTCGAGAAGCTATAGTTCAACTTCGGCAGTTGTCGCCCAGAGTTGACTGTCGCTCGTTCTACTACTACCCCAGACGTGAAGGGTATGGTAGACCACCCCAAGTGGCCAACGGAGATCATGAGACAGATCCCGCATTGTTGCACCTAGTGCACTATGTAAGTGCGCTAGAGGCATTGTTTGATCAAATCACTATTGATCTGATCGCAGCTCGAGGAGAGCTGGTTCGCCGAGCCCCGGCAAGCAGGGAAGCCGAGTCCGACGCCGACAACCCAGTCGTGCTGTTTGTACACCCGGTCGAGACCCTGAGGTCAACTCCAACCAGCGACCAAGGTGTCTTGATGACCCCAGAAGTGCTTCATCACCTTTTGGGAGCACACTCCAACGAGATTGTGGCAAACAATCCCCGTGATGGTCATCATCGCTACCCCGACCCTGCAGTTCCTCTGCCATCTCCGACTAATCCCGGCAGTGAGACCCGTGGAGAAGCCTCGACATCCACCAGACACGCCCGTTAAGACGTAAACGAGGTAGACTAGCTGTACTAGTAGTACCGAGTCTCAGTGTATCCTCGCTTTGTAATCGTGCGACCTTGTATTTAAACGCAGCCTGTCGTTGTGCCTCTGTTTTAATAGTAGCCTAGCATATTTTGTCAGCGCATAGTTGCATATTTTCCGGGCACAGCTACCAAAACCAACCCCGACGACAACCACAGTAACACGTCTCTTTATGAGGTATGTGTATCTCTGACACTGACCCGACCGTTGGAGCTAAGCTGGTAAATTTATTACCTTTCACCACGGTGAAATGACCCAGCTCCTTGCTATATAAAGGCCACCTTGTGATCTTACCCAGCACCCCACATCTTGTGCACCACCCTCACAATCTTTTTCCTGTCATGCCGAGCCCCAGTATTCATCTGAGAACCCCAGATGCAACCCCAGGTAGCTTTGTCAAGATATTGTGGGACTTTACCCGCAGTACTATGGGTTCTACCTATCCACCCCAGTACGAGCTGTTCAAATCGAGAATCACTTTTTCCACCTCGGAATATTGGGCAGCAGTACACATCCCTCCCATAGAATCCAATCAAGATCCAACGAAAGTTTCCTTCGTGGGTAAATCTATGCAAACCCCACACCTGGCCATAGAAGCTGCTGCGAAAGAAGCGATTGCCCACCTTCGATCCGCAGTACCCTATGCCCACGAGCGAGGATATTATTACTTTCCGAGCCGTGCAGCACCCGGAGGAGTAACATCTTTCCCCGGTGGGCGGATTGAGAAAGACCCAGTACTGGCCAACCTCATCCAATACATCATCGCGCAAGAGCATTTGAATCAGCGAGTGATGGATTATCTCCAGAATCTCACTCATCTGAACCCTCAGGTTAAAATCGGCAGACCACTGAGGCCCGATCCGGAGAGACTCATACATCGACTGGTCAATCCACTTCCTCCAATTGAGGAGGAGTATATCCCTTTACCAGAGACATTTTATCGAGACCCCGTCCAGTTACCATTCTCATTTTAGACGCCACTGCTGTGTTTGTTATTGTAGCATTTATTACTACGTTGTAACTTGTGCATGGTACCTCGGATTTGTGCGACGAGTCGTGTATTCAGTTTCTACTAGTATGACTAGTTTTCTTCATGACTAACTCATGTAACCACGAAAAAAAATCCTAGAATAAGATTTCTTTTCCCTAAGTTGCTGCAACGTTTATCCCCTCACTACATGGGTTATTTTTATTCGCGCAGCACCACGGCAACAGACTCACAACCCCTCAAACACTTAAGGAGTATTTTATTTTTCACAACGGCTCTTAGCAAATCTCGAGGACGAGATTTTTCTTAAAGGGGTAGTAACTGTAACACCCCAAAAATTTAACCAGGTTTTAGTTATTAAATTTTTGCCAAGAGTTTAAAAATTTTGCCTGCAAGAATAATTATGTTGATTTCAAAACCTTTCTTTTAATATTAAGGATTTATTTTTTTCCCAAGTGGATCCTTCCAAGCATATTGAACTTCTATGCCATCTCATTAAAACAATTTCCTAATCAGTAGGATTATTTATTAAAATTATTTCACCCTGGGCTATATTCATTAAAATGACTTGTTTGTAGTTTTGGAGCTCTTTTTGAACTACAACCATTTGATTAACTTAACTAAAAATTCCACCAAAATTTGGAGATGTCATGTGATGCCTCTAAATCACTTTTATGCAACAATATAGTTCATTCATTGCATATTTTGAGTGCTACACATGTTTTTCTTCTCTGGTCTAGTAGGCATTTTTGCACTGCAACCCTTTTAAATATTTGTTTCTAGCTTCCACCAAAATTATGGGATGTCAGTAGCAGCATATGATTCCATTATATGTATAGACCCAATAATGTTCTTTGAAAATTTTGAGTGTATCAACCTCATCTCCATTCTGGTTCATCATGATGGTTTGTACAACAACCATATTATTGCTTGCTCTTTCGCCCTTGATTCTTTCTCCTACTTGTAGTCCTCCATGCTAAACCCCTAAGTCCAGGAGAATACAACCATTGGCATATTTTTGGTTCATGAAATAATGCCAATCACATCCTGTCCAGATTTGAAGTTTTTCAAAACTTGCACTAGAAAGTTTCTCCTTTTTGCAAACTAACCTCACCACCCTCTTGTGCATCCAAGGAGACACTGATCTGGAAGATTTGGCTCCTCCAAGAATAGCCTAAGTGCCTGTGGCATTTTGTCAAACACTTGGAGTGCATGATCAGTTTTGACATGTATTGTTGTTGGCATTGTGAACTTGGTCTCCTGACCAAACCACCATGTCCCTTGTTACCCTTACTAATCCTAGCCTAGCCCTGGTTCTTTCCAGCCTCAACCATGACCTCTAGGCCACCCTGGCATTTCGTCAAGCACATCCTGGCCGTGCTCTGCACGCGCCCAGAGCGCGCGTATTACACGAGCGGCGCCCGAGCCGCCGCGTCACTCACCCCAGCCCGTGACCGACCGCAGCCGGCACGCCGTGTCACCTTGCGTGCAGCATGCTCCCTACTCACCGCAACGCGTCGAGCAGAGCCTCGCCGCGTCCCCGGCAAGCCAAGGGCTAGCCGCCACGGCCGCCCGGCAGCCCTGACTCAGGCCAGCGCCGCCCAAGCTACCCCGGCTCGCCACCTGCCCTTGTGAGCAGTACGTGCTCATCCGCAAGCATGTTCCCTAGCTCCCGTCGTCACCACGACCCTCCTGCTGCTACAGAACGTCGGTTCGCTGTTGTTCTTATCACCGGCCGCCTCGGACCACCCTAGCCACACTATATAAGGAGACCCGAGCTCAAGCCCACTCGGAGGCAGCTTCACACCGTCTTGCTAGTGCCCCCCTAGCCGCCAAGTGGAGGGGAGCATGCCATCTTCAACCTCTCCGGCGACTCCAGCCGCCGCCACTAACCAGGTCATTCCGGCGCAACGAAGGAATCCCCCTCTCCACTCTCTCCACCAGGAACTTTATCTTCCTTCCATGATCACATTCCCCTACTCCATTTCAGTCGGGAACCACCGCGGCCCCGAAACCACTTCGCCCCGAAGCTTTCCTCCGCCGCGAAGCTCGCCGCCGGCAACCCTCGCCGTCCCCGCCGACCCAGCGACTACCAGTAGGATCACCCTCGATCCGCGGATCCATTCCCGCCCTCAGCTTCCCTTAAGGACCCGCCGTTCGCCAGCAACAATCGCCGGAGTTCCGCCTCCGCTCGAGATAGAGGAAGAAGAAGGAAGGCAGACTAGTCAAACATGACTAGTGGGCCCCCTGGACCCACTGTCAGTGGCCCCTACGTGGTCCATGCTGATAAGTGGAGGCGTAAACCCACAAGTACGCCTCCTCTGCCAGAAAGCGTAATCTCGTTTGAAACATTTTCTTTTTTTGTTTTTATTAAAAACAGATTTTGACCAAATCTTTGACTGGCTATAACTTTTTAAATATAACTCCAAATGAATTGATTCTTTTTCCTACATCTCTCAAATTCTGTCTAGTTTATTTTAAGATTTATTTGGAAATTTTTCAAACAACTTTTTGTGCTGTTTTTATTTTTGTGTGTTAATTCATTTACATTTTCAAAAATAGGATTTTTGAAGAGAGGAGAAGTATTTCAAGAGTTTGAAATACACCCTGCCTTCTCATGACCTGAAGGCAAGCATTCTGAACCCCGGCATAATATTTTTGTGTGTTCGATGACACGTTTATAACATCACCTCACTTGGAGAAACTTGTTATTTCATGTGATATGATCATATGCATGGGTGCATGTTATTGATTTCCATGCTGTTGGAAATGAACACACTTGTGATGAAAATCATCCTCATGTGCCTTGCATGCATACCGGCAGGAACCCGGGAAAACCTCTGCCTTGGGTAGGCATGAGTTTGTCGCCGGTCTCCGTTGGGACGGTTATGTCCGGTATGGCATGGTAAGGTATAATGAGCGGTGATCCTATTGGTTGAAATGTTGTTGTTATACATGACATGCAGGGAAGATTATAAACCTCCTGAGTCGACCGTAGATCGAGTCTTGTTCCAGTACCCCCCATACTTGTTCCGTACTACCACTCGTCTCTACAGCAAGTAGGGTATGGTTCAGTAATTTGTCAACCCCTTTCTAGCACACACCGTACAGAGGGGCCGGGATGAGGGTACCACGACCATGGATTAAAGCCAGTCATCCGGTCAGGGGGCATGGGTGTTTTCGGTTGTAGCCGAGGGGGTAGCTTCCCCAGTTTTGCGCGCGGTATAAATTTTGTGATCCCATGCTAATCGAGGTTGTAGCCTCCCCACTTAGAGTTTGCTTGACAGGTGTCGTGGGTAATTCCAGACACGTGTGAGTTAAGCTGGTGTGTGCAAGTCAGGTGCGTTTTCATTTAAAAGATCGTAGACGGAATTAGTCTCGATGGACTAATAGAATCCGTTACTCGTGGGTAAAGAGTACACCCTCTGCAGAGATTAAATCTATTTGAATAGCCGTGTCCATGGTTAAGGATTACAGTCTGGGAGGGGTCAAGTGTCGGTCTTAGTGTCGGTCTTCGGAGGTGAAAATGTTAAACCAGAACGGAAATTACTACTTGTGACTTGGGAATATTATGATTATTCTTTTGTTGTGGACTAACCCGTGATATTTTGGTATTATCGAATACTCCTGGGATGGTTCTACCTCTGGGATATTCACTATGATTGTTTCTTTTAAAGCCCTGTATGTGGTGTCGCTCAGACGCCCGACTGTGGCATTTCTTTTAAAGTCCTGTATGCGGTGTCGCTCAGACGCCCGACTGTGGCATTTCTTTTGAAGTCCTTTATGTGGTGTCGCTCAGACGCCCGACTGTGGCATTTCTTTGCAAGCCCTGTATGTGTTTTCGCTCAGACGCCCGACTGTGGCA
>NC_041385.1:139550497-139564643 GCF_002162155.2 Triticum dicoccoides
TCTTTTAAAGCCCTGTATGTGGTGTCGCTCAGACGCCCGACCGTGGCATTTCTTTTAAAGTCCTGTATGCGGTGTCGCTCAGACGCCCGACTGTGGCATTTCTTTTAAAGCCCTTTATGTGGTGTCGCTCAGACGCCCGACTGTGGCATTTCTTTGAAAGCCCTGTATGTGGTGTCGCTCAGATGCCCGACTGTGGCATTTCTTTTAAAGCCCTGTATGTGGTGTCGCTCAGACGCCCGACTGTGGCATTTCTTTGTTGTTTATTTCATAATTTTAGTATTGCTAAGTTATTGCATATTCATAATTAACATGCTTATACGCATCCGAGTTATATTTATATTTTGTGACTGACGTCATGAGTATAAAATATTTTCAGCACATCATTATATTATTCTTGTGTTTCATAATGTTTGTGAGTACATTCAAAGTACTCACTGGCTTGACCCTGGCTATTGTCTTGGCCAGATTTCTTGCGCGGAAAGGAGCGACCGTGTTGACAGCCCCGGAACCTAAGCAAAGGTGATAGCAGCCTCGCGAAGATAGGAGTTAACCTGGTCAGCTGTTCCCGTGGGAAATGGAGTCCCATAGACACTGATGATTCAGAACCCGCTTCCGCCATCAACCATTAGAAACCATTTGTTGTACTCACAGACCAGAATGGTCTTGTACTACATATTTTGTATTTGCTTGGAATTTCTGTATCAAGTTGGAGCCTCATCAGCTAACAGTAATCCTGGGGCTGATGAGCACGACGGTCTCTTTCTGGGAATTGATACCCGGAAAAACCGGTCGTGACAGCAAGTCCACGGAGGGCTCCACCCAAGAAGGGTCCACGAAGAAGCAACCTTGTCTATCCCACCATGGCCGTCGCCCACGAAGGACTTGCCTCACTAGTGGTAGATCTTCACGAAGTAGGCGATCTCCTTGCCCTTACAAACTCCTTGGTTCAACTCCACAATCTTGTCGGAGGCTCCCAAGTGACACCTAGCCAATCTAGGAGACACCACTCTCCAAGAAGTAACAAATGGTGCGTTGATGATGAACTCCTTGCTCTTGTGCTTCAAATGATAGTCTCCCCAACACTCAACTTTCTCTCATATGATTTGGATCTGGTGGAAAGAGGATTCGAGTGGAAAGCAACTTGGGGAAGGCTAGAATCAAGATTCATAGGGTAGGAATGGAATATCTTGGCCTCAACACATGAGTAGGTAGTTCTCTCTCAGAAATAGGATGCTGGAAGTGTAGGTTTAGTCTGATGGCTCTCTCCACGAATGAAGAGGAGGTGGAGGGGTATATATAGCCTCCACACAAAATCTAACCGTTACACACAATTTACCAAACTCGGTGGGACCGATTCAACAGACTCGGTCGGACCAATTTAGTAAACCTAGTGACCGTTAGGATTTTCGGTGGGACCGAAATGCAACTCGGTAGGACCGATATGGTTAGGGTTAGGGCATAACGTAATCTCGGTGAGACCGATTACACAAACTCGGTTGAACCGATTTTGGTAATTAGCTAACCAGAGAGTTGGTCAGGAAAACTCGGTTGGACCGATTATCAAACTCGGTGGGATCGATTTTGGTAATGAGTCAACCAGGAAGTTTGCATTGTAATCTCAGTAGTACCGATTGCTCAAACTCGGTGAGACCGATTTTGATAATGGGCATACACAGAGAGATTACAATCCCATCTCGGTGAGACCGAGATCCCTATCGGTGAGACCGATTTGCCTAGGGTTTGTGGCAGTGGCTAAGACATCAAAACTCAGTGGCGCCGGATAGAAAGAATCAGTGGGGCCGAGTTTAACTTTAGGTTTAGGACATATGTGGATGTGAGAAAGTGGTTGAGGGTTTTTGGATCATATCACTAAGCACATGAAGCAAGAGGCTCATTAAGCAACACCTCATCCCTCCTTGATAGTATTGGCTTTTCCTATAGACTCAATGTGATCTGGGATCACTGAAATGTAAAATGAAGAGTCTTGAGCTTGAAGCTTGAGCCAATCCTTTGTCCTTAGCATCTTGAAGGAGTTCCCACATCCTTTAGTCAATGCCACTCCAATGTTGAACTTATCTGAAATATACTAGATAAAAGTGTTAGTCCAACAAGAGATATGTTGACATTAATTACCAAAACCACCTAGGGAGCACTTGTGCTTTCACCCTTAGTCCAGGCCTCCCTCAGTAGCCCCTGAACCAGGCTTCAATGACGAGGTGTCCAGCACGCAGATTGTCTTCGGCATTGCAAGGTGGGTTCCCCTTTCCGAATACTCCAAGATAGTCTTCAGACGCAACAAACGTGTCTGGATCTGTAACACAAGTACTGCACACACACAAACGCAGAGAGTATAATATTTCACGAGTCCAATTCACCGACAACTTCTTTGCAATGTGACATCATGTCTACCCGGTCATTATTTTGAACTGTTTCTCGTCCTGCCGTTCCATGTTTCGAGGAACTGTTTTTATTGGCATGTCTTGTCGAAGTAGAGATCATGTCCCCTTATTGCGGGATCCTCATCAATATGGGCATGGGTAACCCAACCGTCCGTTGGCATGATTCATTAGGAATAGGCAGGTTTCTAGGTTTAGGAGGAGGCATTCGATATCTATTGCCTTTATAAAGGAGCCAAGGGTCGCCTCTTTCTTTTACGCCGAGCCCTTCCAACCTTGAGTTCCAGCACCCAAGGTTCGACTTCATCGCTTCCAGCTTCCCAGTCATGTCCGGACCCAGCCCACAAGGATAGTGGGTGGCTTCCTCCGTTATAGAGGAAGACATTTTGAAGCTCCGGGTGGCCAGATATGTGACCACGGAGATCCCCCACAGACTTCCTGCCCAAGGACAGGTTATTTCGACTCCTAGATCCGGCGAGAGGGTAGTATTCATCTCTCACTTCCTCCGAGGGCTAGGATTTGCTCTTCATCCCTTTGTTTGGGGGATCATGTTTTATTAGGGACTAGATTTTCACAATCTAGCCCCAGATTCTTTCCTCCACGTCTCATTGTTTATCATCGTGTGTGAGGCCTTCCTTTGTATTCCCCCACACTTCGGTTTATGGCTCAAGACCTTTAGTGTGAAGCCGAAGGTGGTCGACAGGAAAAAGGCGAAGCATGGTGGTGCTACAGTGAGCATGCTTACCCATGCTGTCTGGCCAAAAGGCTCCTTCACCGAAACTTCCAACCTATGGCAGCGGGACTGGTTTTACGTCATTGAACCCCGCGGTACGAAGTGGGCAGCTATACCTGCGTTCCACTCTAGCCCTCCATTACAACTTGCATCATGGATTAACAAGGGGCTGGACTGGGGATCAGTTGATGAAGTGCAGACTCTACAGCGCCGCATCCCAAGCCTCCTTGAGAAGGACATCGATCTTGTCAACGTGATTCAAGTAATGCTAGTCCGCCGAGCCCTGCCATGCCAGCGTCGTCCTCTCCATATGTGGGTGTTTAATCCGGAAGGACCGCGGACCTGTAGCGACCAGACCTCAAACAGTCTGATCTCTGTGCATCAGTGTCATCCCTGGATCGGTAATGCTGACACGCACAGTACTTGAAGGATTTATAACAGAGTAGCAATCACACACTTATTACATCGAATGTCTCAAAAGAGAACTTATTACAATAAATATGGCTTAATGCCATCTAAAAACGATAACGGCAGAAGGCTTGGAAGATAAAGGGAGTCCATCAACTACAAGGCATCACTAGGTGAAAGATCACGACCTAAGGCACCTTACTCGTCGTCTAAAAAGTCTGCAACATGAATGTTGCAACCCGAAACGGGTCAGCACATGGAATATGCTGGCAATGTAACACATAGAGAGTAATGAACAGAATAATGCTATCACTACATGCATATATGGCTAGTGGAAAGCTCTATGGTAATAGTTTTGCATAAAGCCAATTTTTCCCTACTACAAAGGAATAAATTTTATTTAACTATTATGGTGGTTGTTAAACATTGAGAAGCTAATCCCCATCTCAATCCAAATTAAGCATCATCATTAAAACCCAATCAATTTATATTAAGAGTGATGAGATCCACATGATAACACAGGAACAAGATACTCAAAACGTCCATAACCGGGGACACGGCTAACCATGATTAGTTTGTACACTCTGCAGAGGTTTGCGCACTTTTCCCACAAGACTCGATCTCCTCCGTTGGATTTCTCGCACTACATGATGTTTGAGAAATGGATGACCGAGATATAGTCTTCCAGAAGCATTTACTCTTTACTCTGGGTAGACAGTACCAACCTGCATCCCCTACATCTGCTAGCATACCATTGAAAGAGGTCACGCAACCTACTCAACTATGCTACATCCCATAATAGCTTGCGGGTGCACATGGAAGTTTCTAGCATGAGTAATCTTATGATCCCTTTGAGCCTGGGTGGCGGTCCATAAGAGAATCACACGGTACCCCGGGATTTCCAAAAATGCAGGCAACACTGGGTTCCCCAGGTGCCTCAATCCACCGAGATGTGTATTAAAGTAGCCACCTTAAGTTAACCATCAATTAAACACTCACATCTATCATGGATACACTCACCCAATCCACATCTACAAGCATAGCATAGCAGTATAAGCAAAAGTAGAAGTGTCTCCCAAAGGTTTGATAATAACCAGGACAATAGGTACTACCTCATCTACTTCCCAAAACCCACATATTAATCAGATCCTAATCATACAATTGTTTGAGGATTGATCTAATGCAATAAAACTGGGTAGTAAAGAGGTATGATCAAAGTGTTACTTGCCTTGCTGATGACCCATGAAACCTAGAGACTCGTAGTAGCACGCTTCACACTCCGGGTACTCTCTAGTAAACAAACAAGCATACCATAAGCACTCAACTACAAGTACGGGTAAAACTCAAATAAGAGATCTAACCAGAAAGTTTAACTTAAGAATTCCGGTTCGCAAAAAGAATCAAATCAAACGAACCAACGAAACTCAAACTTCTAAAGAAACAAGCTTCGTTTAATAATTTGGACTTAATTCAAATTTTACAGTAGCAAAAAATTGGTTAAACAGAAAGAGGGTTTCAAGATGAAACTCTAGGCGCTTGAATTGCCTGATTCTGATAAACGAGCGAAAAGATAAACTAAAACGAAAATCAGGGCAGAAATCACGATCGAAAATAATCATGGAAAAACCCTGGAAAAAGAAAAACTAATGAACAGGCCAACGAATGAACGTTCATTGTCCATGGCTAAATGGAGAACAACGTTCGTTAAAACGGATGAACAAGAGGACGCTCGCTAAATAATTAAACCAGAAAACCGACCGATCAAGAAAAAAACAAAACTAGGTTTTTCTCAAAAAAATGACGAACAGCGGTGGCGGCTACCTCCGGCGAGGTCCGGCGGCGGCGGGGCTCCGGTGAGGCATCGGTGGGGTGCGGCGGTGGTGAGGTGCGGCGATGGGAGGTGGCGGCGCGGCAGCGGTGAGGCGCGGGCGGCGGCTCGGCGGCGGAGCGGCGCGGATCTGAGGTGGCGGCAGTGGCGGAGCGGGGTGGTGGGTGGTGGTGGTGGCGGGTGGTGGCACGGTATATAAAGAGGGGGGCGGCGCCTTGGGGAAGGGGCGAGGAGGAGGAATCCTCCCCGGACTTGGCGGCTGCGGCGTGCGCCGGCCGGACTCCGGCTCAGAGTCGGTCGGGCGGAGGCGGGGCGAGGCCGACCTGGCTCGGCTGTGCCGCTGGCCTAGTCGGGCACGCACATTTTTTTTAAATAACATACCGTCGAAAATAAAACCTAGAGAAATAAATAAAAATCTAAAAATGCCAAAACAAATGTTCACTGTCTAAATAAAATATTTAGAACAAGATGAACATTTTCTTGGCCCTAAAATGCAATTTTGAAAACGTGCAATTTTTCTAATTCAAATAAAATTTGCAATAAACTTCAATTAAATAAATAAATTGATTTTAATATTTTTTCTCTAATATTTCATTTATTTTGGAGAAGTCATTTTATCTCCTCTCATATATTTTTATATTAGAAATATTAGGAAGAAAAATAATCAAACCAATTGATCCTCTTTTCAAAATTTGAGAAAAACTCAAATATGAAAATAATGAAATCCCCAACTCTCTCCGTGGGTCCTTGAGTTGCGTAGAATTTCTAGGATCAAGCCAAGATGCAATAAAATATGATATGCAATGATGATCTAATGTATAACATTCCAAATTGAAAATTTGGGATGTTACATACCTACCCCGCTTAATATGAATCTCGCCCTCGAGATTTGGGTTGGCTAGAAAAATAGGTGAGGGTGGTCCTTCCGTAGGTCTTCGTCTCGCTCCCAGGTGGCTTCATCCTCGGTATGGTGGCTCCACTAGACTTTGCAGAACTTGATGACCTTGCTGTGCATGACTCGGCTGGCAAACTCGAGAATCTTGACTGGTGTCTCCTCGTAGATCAAATCGCTATCCAACTAAATCGCTTCCAGTGGCACTGTATCTCTTAGTGGAATATCAGCCATCTCTGCGTGGCACTTCTTTAGCTGGGAAACGTGGAACACATCATGAACTCCTGACAATTCTTCGGGCAACTACAATTTGTAGGCAACTTCTCCCATACGCTCCACAACCTTGCATGGTCCCAAAAAACATGGTGCTAACTTTCCCTTAACTCCAAAATGCTTAACTCCTCGAAGTGGGGACACCCGAAGATAAACTCTGTCTCCAACTTCGTAAATTGTCTCCTTGCATTTCGAATCCGCATAGCTCTTCTGCCTGGACTGGGCTACCTTGAGTCTATCGCGAACCAGCTTAACCTTCTCTTCAGACTCTTTGATCAAATCTGGTCCAAACAAATGACGGTCTCCAACTTCACCCCACAACAACGGTGTCCTGCACCTCCTTCCGTACAAAGCTTCGAAAGGGGCCATGTTCAGACTGGCTTGATAACTGTTGTTGTAAGAGAACTCTACATAAGGCAAATTGTCGTCCCAACTAGATCCATCACCTAGCGCACAAGCTCTCAACATGTCTTCCAAAATCTAATTGACTCTCTCGGTGTGTCCATCTGTTTGCAGATGAAAGGCTGTACTGAACTCTAGCCTGGTACCCAAAGTTTTGTGCAACTGATTCCAGAACTTTGAGGTAAACTGGGTTCCTCTATCTGATATGATGGTCCTCGGAACTCCAGGCAGACATACGATCCTGGTCATATATATCTTTGCCAACTTAGCACTGGTATAAGTGGTCTTCACTGGGATGAAATGGGCTACCTTTGCCAAATGATCGACTACAACCCATATCGAGTCATAGCCTGAGCGAGTCCTGGGCAATCCCGTGATAAAATCCATGCCTAGCTTATCCCACTTCCATTCGGGTATCAACAATGGATGTAACAAACCTGCTGACTTCTGATGCTCTACCTTTACTCTGACATACATCACAAACTGCTACATACTCTGCAATATCTTTCTTCATTCCAGTCCACCAAAAAGTGTCCTTCAAATCCAGATACATCTTGGTATTTCCTGGGTGAATCGAATATGGTGAATCATGGGCCTCCTGCAAAATCAACTTCTCGATCTCCGGATCATTAGGCACATAAACGTGGTCTTCAAACCATACGGTATCGTTCTCATCCTCACGGAATCCCTTAGCTTTTCCTTTGCTCATCTTTTCCTTTATCTCGCCAATCTCCTTGTTAGTCTTCTGAGCTTCTCTGATCTTATCCATCAAAGTAGACTGAATCTCCAATGTTGCTACATAGCCTCTCGGAACTATCTCCAAACATAGCTCGCGAAGATCCTCGGCTAACTCCTTGGGTAACTCTCCGTTCATGAGTGTGTTGACATGGCTCTTGTGGCTCAACGCATCAGCAACTACGTTAGTCTTTCCTGGATGATAATGCAACCTCATATCATAATCCTTAATGAGCTCCAACCATCTCCTTTGCCTGAGATTCAATTCCTTCTGCGTGAAGATATACTTCAAACTCTTGTGATCCGTGTACACCTCACAATGGTTTCTGATGAGAAAGTGTCTCCATGTCTTCAATGCATGCACTACAGCTGCTAACTCCAAATCATGTGTAGCATAGTTCAACTCATGGGGTTTAAGCTGTCATGAGGCGTAAGAAACAACTCTTCCCTCCTGCATAAGCACTGCTCCAAGTCCTCGACGAGAAGCATCGCAATAAACTTCATAATCCTTGTGCTGATCTAGCAGAATCAACACTGGTGATGTAACCAAGTGTTTCTTCAACTCCTGAAAACTGGCCTCACATTCCTCAGTCCAATTGAACTTGGTGTCCATCTTCAACAACTCCATCATGGGTTTTGCAATCTGCGAGAAATTCTCAATGAACCTCTGGTAGTATCCTGCGAGTCCAAGAAAACTCCAGATCCCTCCAACTGACGTGGGTGCTTCCCAGTTTGTCACAGTGACAACTTTGGTGGGGTCTACTGCTATTCCTTCTCCGGATATAACATGTCCGAGGAATACAACTTCCTTCAACCAAAACTCACACTTGCTGAACTTGTCATATAGTTGGTGTTCTCTAAGCTTCCCAAGTACCAAACGCAAATGCTCCTTATGCTCCTCTTCATTCTTCGAGTTGACCAAAATATCATCAATGAACACCACAACGAACTTATCCAGAAACTCCATAAACACCTTGTTCATCATGTTCATGAAATAGGCAGGTGCGTTATACCAAAGCTGTCAGGACCCCGACTCAAAGCCACACCGATCTAGCATGTAACACCTCATATCACTTTGCGGCCTCACGCAGGTATTCCCACAGGTGTCGCCTTACCTTGCCCGGGACCGTTTGTGCCTTTTGGCACACGTATATGATAGTGTCGCTAGCATCCATATGGCGAGGAGCCCGGGCTGACATGGCTAGTCATGAACCCAAAGTGGCACTAACTTACAAGGATAGGCATACATGACCCAGCAATGAATGTGTCGGTCATCAGCGAGTGAATCCAGGCTGTAGCAACTAGGCTAGTAGGACTCCGGTAAACCGGGCTGTAGCAGGCTAACAGGACTCCGGTTGACACCGCGTGACATTTCCCCGAAGGGACAAACACAGGAACGAAGAAGGACACATGCCGGCCAGCCTAAGTGTTCCGGAGCAGTAGCAAGCTATCAAGGCTCAATGGAAGCACTAGGAGACATTTCTTGGTAAGAGACACTACCAAGGATAAACAACTAGATAGTCAGATCCCACACATACGAAGCATTTCAATAACATACACACAATATGCTCGATATGTGCAAATACAACATGGCATCACAACATGACTCTACAACTCAAGTATTTTATTCAATAGGCTCCGAGGAGCGAGATATTACAAACATGTGTCTCATGAACCAACATTCAGAGAAAACAAGTCAAACACAAGCGGAAGCTTAACATGTCTGGATACAAACATCTACAAATGAAAAAGGTTGAGAAGCCTGTCTATCTACCAGATTCTGCCGAGGGCACAAGATCGTAGCTGAGGTAACAAACTAAACGTCGAAGTCCACGTGGAACTACTAGCAAGACTGAAGTCTCTCTGCAAAAACATAAATTAAGCAACGTGAGTACAAATGTACCCAGCAAGACTTACATCAGAACTAACTACATATGCACCATTATCAACAAAGGGGTGGTGGGGTTTAACTGCAACAAGCCAGCTTTGACTCGGTGACTATCCTGAACTACGATTGCAAGTATCTCTTTTGAGGTGGCGCACACGAGTCCACATATTCACCATATCAATACACCACTATGGATCCGCTCCTGTCTCCCTACGAGAACGCCATCCATAGCACTCACGCTTATCTTGCGTATTTTAGAGTATCCACTTTCACTTGTCTATGAACTGTACAGGCAACCCAGAAGTCCTTTACCGCGGACATGACTATTCGAATAGATCATATTAACCCTGCAGGGGTGTACTTCTTCACACACACTCTCGCCACTTACCGCCATGTACACGTCATGTATCTCGGCAACCTTCAAGCGGAAGCCTGGCGAGGGTGTCGGCCACGACCTGACTAACCACACAAGTCTCTCATCCAGGTTTATCGCCTATTCGGGTTCCATCCGCAAGGAGATCCGGTCGGGGTGTCGCTCACGGACCCAAATGATGTGTGCAGGGTTACCAAGCCCACCTCGACAGGTGGATCTACGCTTGGTACACCGTGCCATGGTGCCTAGTCTGTCCCAAGCCCACCTGTACCGGGTGCCACTTGGTAGACTACTAACACAACCTACAAACACCAGAAACTAGTTGCAACTCCTGGACAAAGATCATGTTGATTAATAAGTTGAGAGGGGTCGAGTTACCGGAACCCAATGTGTGGTAGTAACTATTCATGGATCACAAACACAGAACTCAGTTCCTAAGGACGGCTTCAATGAGACAACCCACCATGTACTCCTACATGGCCTCTCACTTCTACATTTACCAAATCGTGTTCACACACAGTAGGACATGTTCACACACGTCCAATTCATCCCCGATGAATCAGACCTAACTCAACTCTAAGCAGTAGCAGGCATGACAAACAAGCATGAATGAGTAGGCACATCAGGGCTTAAACAACTCCTACTCATGCTAGTGGGTTTCATCTATTTACTGTGGCAATGACAGGTCATGCAGAGGATAAGGGGTTCATCTACCGCAGCAAGTAACATATGAGTCGTTGTTGTCCTAATGCAGTAAAAGAGAGTAGGAGCGAGAGAGTGGGATTGTAACGGAATGAGCAAGGGGGTTTTGCTTGCCTGGCACTTCTGAAGATAGTAATAGTTCTTCATCGGTGTCATCGAACTCATCGTCGGAACAACGTCTACTAAGGGGGAACAAACACCGGCAACAGAGAAAGAACACAATCAATGCAATGCAACAATATGATGCATGAGTGTGACATGGCAATATGTTGTGGTTTGAGCTAATGCAACTAGCAACCATATTAAATGAAGTTGGTCTGAATCAAAGATTCAAATTCAAACTCCATATGTGATTTCTTAAATGCCATTTAATTGAATTTTCCTAAACAGTAGTCATAAGTTGTTCTAACATGCATGAAAATGGTACAGATGGATAGATTGGATTTTTTGATCATTTTTCATGTATAAATTATTTCATTCTGAGTTACGGTTGAATTTATATGAATTTTGGAAGTTTTGGATATTTTCTGGAATTTCAGAATATTTAGAATTAAACTAATTCCAGAAAATGCATTACCGCGTCAGCATTATGTTAGCATGACATAAGCGAGTCAACAGGTGCAGTCCAGGTCAAACTGACCAGTGGGACCCGTAGGTCAGTGACACAGCGCTGGCTAGACTCACAGACAGGTGGGGTCGGGTTAACGGCCACATCAGCATAGTCAAAACTGACATGTGGGCCCAGTATAATTAGATTAAACTTAATCTTATTTAGGTAGCCGGTTAGTTAGGCGGTGGGGCCCGGCTGTCTATTTCACTGGAGGTTAATTAGTGGCATGATTAGCTGCTAACGACGGCCACGTTGACAGTCGCCGAAGCCTTGCCGGCGGCGACCAAAACGACGGCGGCTTGGCTCGGATTTGAGCTACGGGTGGTGGTTTGCCGAGCTGAGGGCACCGGGGAGTAGCTCTTGCTCGTCCGCATCCAAAGGACCGGACGGGAAGCCGCGGGGTGGCCGAGAACAGCGCCAGCGGCGAGCAAGGCGGCGGCCAGAGCACGGTGGGTTGCGGGTTTGGGGTTGCGGTGCAAGAGAGGGGGAGAGGTGGGCGGCTACGGTCTCGTGATGGTGCGCTGAGTACGCTGATGAGCTCGGACGCGGGTGGCAGCAGCTGTGGCCGCGGCGGCTCCATGGACGGTGGCAACAAGCTCTCGGGCGCGGCAGCGCTAGCGCTAGAGGGCGAGTTAGACTGCAGGGAGAGAGGGTAAAGGCGCAGGTGCTCACGGGGGTTCTTCTGCTGCATCTGGGTGGCTCGGGGAAGCGCTGGTGACGACGAACGGCGATGGCGATCTCGGCGACCTGAGGAGGAAGGAGACGGTGGTGACGGCAAGGCAAGGCGCCCGGCGACGTGTAGCTGAATGGGCACGAAGAAGAGGTCGTGAAAGAGCTCTGGGGCACGTCCATGGGGCTAGGGCTGGCCGGTGGTCGTGGTGGCAGTGAACGGCGGCGACGGGCTCCAATCGGTGGGAGGGAGAGGGAGCCAGGGGAGGGGGGAGAAGGCACGGGAGGGAGAGAGAGAGTGAGGGGAAAGTGAGAGAGGGGCCTCGAGCGTCTCTAGACGCGGATTAGGACGAAGGAGCGGCCTCCAGCACGAAGTAGGAGGTGGCCGGCGTAGACGCGCGTGCGTCCAGCATGCAGCTGCTTCGGGGCGAGGGGGAGGAAGACGACAGAGGTGGCTGGTGGTGGGCTGGGCCGCAGGTGGGCCAGCACAGGAGCTGGGCCGGGGTAAGTGGGCTGCCAAGTAAGTTCTTTTGCTTTGTTTTATATTTTCTGTTTTCTTTTCTTTTTTAATAATTCTTTTGCCACTGAATTCAAATTTAAACAAATTAAAAACAGTGCCAAAACTCCCCTGGATATTTTTATGTCACATAATGGACTTCTCCACATATACATAAAATATCACAGACTTTTGAAACTATAATCATTATATATTATGAATATAACTTCAAATCCAAATACAATATGATTTAAATTCAGTGTCCCAAAATATTCCATAAAAATGTTCCAGAATTTTGGTTTGATATATATCTCTTGCCAAAATTACCAGAATGATTTTTAGGGAATTTTTGAATCACTGAATCCAATTTAAAGGGTTCTTGCCCTTCTTTTAGAAAGTTTTGAGGCTAGTCAGACCAAATGACATAATGGTATACTCATATAGTCTGTACCTTGTGGCAAAAGCTATCTGAGGTATATCCTGCTCTCGAATCTTCAGCTGTTGGTATCCTGATCGCAGATCGATCTTGAAAAATACTTTAGCTCCTTGCAACTGGTCAAACATATCATTGATCATCGGCAGTGGGTACTTGTTCTTGATTGTCACTTCATTCAATCCTCGATAATCAACAACCATCCTCAAGGATCCATCCTTCTTCTCCACTAGAAGCACTGGCGATCCCCAAGGTGACGAACTTGGGTGAATATATCCTTTATCCAGTAACTCCTTAATTTGCTTCTTAATTTCCTCCAAATCCTTTGCGGGCATCCTGTACGGTCTCTTAGATATTGGCCCTGTGCCTGGCAAAAGCTCAATCAAAAACTCAATGTCTCTATCCGGTGGCATGCCTGGCAACTCTTTTGGAAATACATCAGGGAAATCCTTCACCACTGGTACTTCCTCATGTACAACTCCTGATAAGGAATTCACTTGAGTCCTCTTCGGCACATGCCGGGATACATACTTGATCCTTCTTCCTTCTGGGGTGGTGAGAAAAATCGACATACTGGCGCATTCAATGTTCCCTCCATACTTCGATAACCAATCCATGACTAATATCACATCCAGTCCTTGTGACTCCAATACTATTAGGTCCGAGGGAAACACATAGTTACCAATCCTTAATGGTAACCGATCACACCATAGACTAGCCATATACTCTGCTCCTGGCGAGGTTACTAACATGGGTGACCTAAGGGCTTGGGTTGGTAGTTTATACTTATCCACAAATCCCTTTGATATGTATGAATGCGATGCACCAGTATCAAAAAGAACGATTGCAGTAAATGACTTAACCAAAAACTCACCTATTATTGCATCGGGTTGCGCTTCAACCTCCTCCACGTTAACGTGGTTCACCTGTCCCCTGTTGAAAGGTTTCGGCTTCCTCCGAGAGCTTCCATTGCCATTTCCATTCTTAGCTTCACACTAGTAGAAAAAGGACCTAATGTGAGACACATTAGTCCCGGTTCGATTTTGGCCCGGTAGTAATGGTACCATTAGTGCCGGTTCGAACGGGTATGCATTAATGCCGGTTTGTTTTGAACTTTTAGTACCGGTTCGTGCCACGGACTGGTACTAAAGGGGTGGTGGCGGGCTGGCATTAGGCCGGGGCCCCGCGATCACCTTTAGTACCGGTTCGTGGCACAAACCGGTACTAAAGGGCAAACCTTTAGTACTGGTTCGTGCCACGAACCGGTACTAAAGGGGTTTGACCTATAGTCTTGGTTGGAGACACAAA
>NC_041385.1:139565182-139574379 GCF_002162155.2 Triticum dicoccoides
CATTTCAGTTTTGAAAAATACAAAAGAAAATGATAAAAAATTCAAAAAATAAAATTCTTCGAGATGTAGTTATATTACTACATCTACTAGTTAGGAAAATTAAAAAACTAAATTTGGACATGTTTTGCAAAAAGTGTAGAAAAAATGTAAAACGACTATAACTTTTGCATACAATGTCGGAAAAAAACTATAATATATCAAAAAATACAGCATGAAAATCCGCATCCGATTTTGACCGCCTAGGGCCTATTTGCAATTTTTAGAATCCTCAAATTCTAAAAGGAAAAAAAGATATGCTCAAATTTCAGTTTTTTTTTAATTTTGGTTAAATCTGGTCAAACTATGGCCAAACTACTTATTCAATTGAAGTATTAATGTTGCTACATAATTATTCAAGAATATTAGTGTTACTAAATAATTATTTCAATATTTTGAATTTTGGTCAAATCTGGTCAAACTATGGTCAAACTGTGGTCAAACTATGGTCAAACTTATTCAAGAAATATTAGTGTTACTAACTGTTTTTTAGAATAATAGTTCCAAACTCAAACGGTGAAATGTGTGAACTAATGCTCAAGCTAAACTGCTGAGGGTTAATAGGATTGACAACTTACATTTGTCAAGAAAACAACAAGTGCAAACTTGGAAAGTAGGGGGAATAGAACTCCGAAGTCAAGCGTGCTCAGGCTGGGGGAGTGAGAGGATGGGTGACCGGTCGGGAAGTTAGACAATTTGGAATGAGTGATCCACACTTGAGCAGTTAAGAGGGGTGATTAGAGACTGAATCATCAAATAATTCAGAAAATCGAAAATCGAAAAAATCAAATATTTTGTACAAAATTTTCAAAAAAAAATTCAAAAAAAAATACCTTCAGTACCAATTGGTAACACAAACCGGTACTAAAGGTCCCCCATACCACGGCGCGAGCTCACGCCACGTGGTGGGCCTTTAGTGGCGGTTCGTGCCGAACCGGTACTAAAGGGGGGGGGGCTTTAGTCTCCACTCTTTAGTGCCGGTTGCAGAACCGGCACTAAAGGCCCTTACGAACCGGTTTTAAAGCTCCGATTTCTACTAGTGTCAGGACATTGATTGGCATAATGTCGAGTCTTCTGGCACTTGTAGCAAGTAATGTGGCTCAGATCCTTCTTAGCTGGTGTTGCTGGGTTGGACCGGTTCTGTCCATTGCTTCCTCCACTACTGTTTCCATTCCTGGGGCCACCATGGTTGTGCGAACTTCCTCCATTGTGGGTGTGACCTCCATGGTTATGCTGAAATGGTCCTCCCGAGTTCGGGGTAAAACGAGGCTTGTGCTGACCTCTAGAATTTTACTTCCATTGTCCATACTTCCTCTTACGGTTATCAATCTGATGCTGCTTCCCTTCAATCATGAGAGCTCTATCTACCAACTCCTGGTAGTTGTTGAAAGTTGCCACCATCAATTGCATGCTCAGCTCATCATTTAGTCCTTCCAGAAACTTCTCCTACTTAGCTGCATCTGTAGTAACGTCATCTGGGGCATAACATGCTAGCTTACTAAAATCATCCACATACTGGCCAACTATACATCCTCCTTGGCACAAGTTCCGAAACTCACGCTTCTTCATGGCCATGGCTCCCGCTGAAACATGGGCAGTACGGAAAGCCTGCTGAAGCTGATCCCATGTGACAGTGTCGATGGGGTAAGTGGTTGTGAAATTCTCCCACCATGATGTTGCGGGTCCATCAAGCTGATGTGCGGCAAACCACACTCTCTCTGCATCTGTGCATCCTGCAGTGGTTAACTCCCTTCCAATCTTGCAGAGACAATCATCTGCAACTATCGGCTCGGTGCTACTAGAGAACACCGGCTAATTGAGCCTCAAGAAACGGGCTAAGTGATCAACAGGTGGTGGTGGTGGTGGGTTGTTGTTGTTCCCCTGATTCTATTTCTGGACTAGAATCTGCATCAATGCATTCTGCTGGTGGATCAACTGAGTGAGCTCCGGTGGGAAAGCAAATCCATTGTCGCATCTCGGAGGCATCTGAGGGTTTAGAAAATATGAGAATATAGAATAGAAATAGATCTAGAGGAAAAAACACTACCCATATGCACATGAGACAAACACAAACAATATCACTGCAATCAATCCAAACAAGGGCATACAACGGACTAACTATGGTTACAAAAGTGCTCGGACTATACTATATATATGGGGGAATACTACTACTATTATGGTGGTCGACTAGAAAAATTGATCGGTCGAAGACTCCATGATATCTTCTCCAGCTTCATCAACAAAGTCATCATCGCTATCATCAGGGTCTGAGTCGGTGTCGTCGATGATGATGTAGTTCTTCGGATAGGTGGAATCGTCGTCTTCTCCTCCTGGCGCAGGGTCTCCCATGAACACTCCGATCTTCTTTATCAGGTCATCATTCTTATCCAATAATGTTGCAATTTCCTCCTCATATCCATCGCGTGTAGTCTTGAGTTCTTCTTCTAGCTCCGTGATCCTAGTCATTGCCCTCTTCAGATCTATCATGCCTGCACACATCTGGTTCTCCTGGCGACGAATGTGATGGTTTAACTCCTGGATGAAAGCTGCAATAGATCTAACCTTCCTGGTATTGATCATCCCCCATTGCTTGTCTCGGCGCCCACAAATCTGGTAGATAGTATCCTTGAGATCCTTGTGGTAAACTTCTCCAATGCATCCCATGGTGATGTGGGTTGCCATGCTCTTTCCTTAACTCTAGGTTGGTGCATCAAAGGAAAACTCTCTAGGCTCAGTGACGGGCATGAACGTCCTTCTTGGAACTTGAACTCAAATCATCCAATGCTCCTCTTCTGGTAAGTGGCGCTGTAGGTCCCGGTGATGCTTGGTACTATGATGTTCAAGTATCTAGTAACTTCCTTCTAGTGGCGTCCGAAAGGTGTATCTTCATCCAATTGCGTGAACTTGTTCCTTGCATCCGCCATCCTAAGGAGTAGAAAAGGAGAGGTGTTAGAAATGAGAAGAGAGTAGTGATCTAGGGATTTAGCTTAGTGGTCATGTCCTACAGTCAGCATGTGCTCTGATACCATCTTGTAGCGACCAGGCCTCAAACAGTCTGATCTCTATGCATCAGTGCCATCCCTGGATCGGTAATGCTGACACGCACAGTACTTGAAGGATTTATAACAGAGTAGCAATCACACACTTATTACATCGAATGTCTCAAAAGAGAACTTATTACAACAAATATGTCTTAAGGCCATCTAAAAACGATAACAACGGAAGGCTTGGAAGATAAAGCGAGTCCATCAACTTCAACGGCATCACTGAGTGAAAGATCACGACCTAAGGCACCTTACTCGTCATCTGAAAAGTCTGCAACATGAACATTGCAGCCTGAAACGGGTCAGCACATGGAATATGCTCGCAATGTAACACATAGAGAGTAATGAACAGAATAATGCTATCACTACATGCATATATGGCTAGTGGAAAGCTCTATGGTTACAGTTTTGCATAAAGCCAATTTTTCCCTACTACAAAGGAATACATTTTACTTAACTATCATGGTGGTTGTTGAACATTGACAAGGTAATCCCCCTCTCAATCCCAATTAAGCATCATCATTAAAACCCAATCAATTTATATTAAGAGTGATGAGATCCACATGATTAATCCAGGAACTAGATACTCAATACGTCCATAACCGAGGAGACGGCTAACCATGATTAGTTAGTACACTCTGCAGAGGTTTGCGCACTTGTCACATCCCTAGTCTGGTATGACCTAGACTAGCTAGTCATTTGTGCATCATGTTTAAATCTCATTTAAATTTGAAATGAGGATTGGTGGAACCCTCAGAATCATTTTTAAAATGACCCAAATAAAAATTTCTCCAAAAGGGTCCAAGAAAATGCTCATGTTGCTCTCTGAAAATATTGGACAGAGATAAAAATCAAACCAATATTTTTAGGAGCTCATGGATATTTAATTTTGGCCATTTGGATTAATCCAATAATTATTTGCTTTGGATACATATTGTTATATATATGAAATATGGTCCAAAAATTATGCCATTTATAAAGGAGCTCTGGAATAATATATCTAGCTCCTGCAAAAATTGGCATAAGGTAATAAATTGATTTAGTATTTTATTAAATCAAAATAAATGTCAGAAAATTTAGAAAAAGAAATAAAACAGGAAAACCTTACCTGGGCTTCTGCCTGGCGCCTCTGGCCCAGCAGCAGCAGGCCGGCCCAGCCAGCAGGCGGCCCAGCCCGCCCCCTCCTCTGTCGTCTTCGTCCTCGACAGAGGGAGGGGAGCGTGCCCGGCGCGCGCGCGCGCCACCGCGCCACGCCACCAGCCTCCCTATTTGCCTGGCGCCCCCCCCCCCGTCACTCTGGACGATCCCGCGCGTCGCCACGCCCCCCCTGTACCCTCTCACTCTTCCCCCGATTCTTCCTCTCCTCTCCCTCGCTCTCTCTCTCCTGTGTCCGAACGCGTCGGTCGCCGCCGTTCGCCATAGCCGCCGCCACCGGCCTCCCCTCGCCTCCCCGACACGCGCAGGAGCTCCGCCCCCTCGCCCTGAAGCTCCCCATCAAGCCACAAGACGCCGGACGCCCTGTGGAGCCGTCGTCGCCATCGTCTTCCTCCTCGGGCTCCGACCACCATCGTCGTCGATTCGCCGTCTCCAGTGCGTCCCCGAGCCCGCTTCGACGCCCGCTGCAACCGCGGTGAGCTCCGCCACCGTTCCCCTCTCTTCTCCCCCTCGTTCCCGCGCCGTAACTCCGTTCCCCACCACGGCCGAACCTCCGCCGTCGCCGAGCTCGCCGTCGACGCAGCTCCGGTGACCATTTGGTCACCACGGCGAGTCCAACAAGTTCGTAAGGCCCCGTAGAGCATCCCTAGCGCTTTGCTTCGCTCGCCTTCGAGCTCCAACCGCGTTTCCGTGCACGACCGAACTCCGGCGGCCGCAGCCGAGCTCGCCGCCGTCGACTCCGGCCACCCCAGGCCCAGCCACGGCCACCGCCCGACGCGCCATCGAGCTAGCTTTCCAACGCACCTAGCCGCACGCCATTTGGAGCACCACAAAGGAAACCCGGGGCACATGTACGCCGCGGACCTCGCCGGCGACTAACCGCCGGCGGGTTTGACTTGTTCGACCTGGGGTTTGACCCCCCCAGGGTCACTGACGCGTGGGCCCCGTCGGCCAGGTGGTTAGCTTAGTGCTAATCACTATTAACTAACCCCCCTTGACATTGACAGTGGGCCCCAGCGCCACTAACTTTTAATTAGAACTAAACTAACCTCGGTTAAACCCCCCTGTCACTGACGTGTGGACCCCACACGTCAGGTTTGACCCCAGCCAGCCGCAGTTGACCGCTGACGTCGTGCTGACGTCATGCTGGCGCAATATATGATTTCTGGATTTAAATTAAATCAGAAAATTCCAGAAATTGTTTTAAACTTCAAAAATTCATAACAATTCAGCCGTAGCTCAGATTAAAATAATTTATATATGAAAAATTATCAGAAAAATGCAATCTTTCCATCTGTACTAGTTTCATGCATGACAAACCAACTTATACATGCTGAATATGAGAAAACACATTATGGCATATATAGGAGCTTAATTTGGAGATGCATTTGAACCTTTGGTTCAAATGGACTTCAAACCAAATGATTACTAGTTGCATTAGCTCAAACAGCATCACATCTACATGCCATGTTCATGCATCATATTGTTGCATATGATTGTGTTTTGATTGCCGACACTGTTCCTTCTCGATAGGTCCTGCTCCGGAGTCTGTTCCAGAGTGCCTATCTATGAAGCAGTGCCTTCCTTGCTGATCTACCAGGCAAGCAAACCCCCTTGTTCATTTCGATAAAACCCTACTCTCTCGCTCCTGCTCTCAGTTATTGCATTAGGACAACAACGGTTCATCTGCTACTTTGTGCTGCGGTAGTTGAACCCATTCCTCTGCATGACCTGTCATTGCCACAGTAAATAGTTGAAACCCACTAGCATGCGTAGGAGTTGATTGAGCCATGTTGTGTTCCTACCATGCTATGCCTGCTATTGCTTAGAGTTGTGTCAGGTCTGCTTCATTGGAAATGAATTGGAGTGTTACGATATGTTCTGATGCTGAGAGTTAAGTGTGTGAACACGTTTTGGTAAAGGTAGCGGTGAGAGGCCATGTAGGAGTACATGGTGGGTTGTCTCACTGGAACCGTCCTTAAGCACTGAGTTCTATGTATGTTGTCCAATGACTCGATACTACCACACATTGGGATCCTTAATTGACTCTCTCGGCTTATTAACCAACTTGATCTCTGTCCAGGAGTCGCAACTAGTTTCTGGTGTTTGTAGGTAGTGCTATTTTTCTACCAAGTGGCACCCGGCAGGGTGGGCTTGGGACAGACTAGGCACACGTGGCACGGTGTACCAAGTGGCACCCGGATGGTGGGCTTGGGAACCCTGCTCACATCGTTTGGGGCCGTGAGCGACACCCCGGCCGGATCTCCTTGCGGATGGAACCCGAATAGGCGATAAACCTGGGCTAGAGTCTTGTGTGGTTAGTCAGGTCGTGGCCGACACCCTCGCCAGGCTTCCGCTTGAAGGTTGCCGAGATACATGATGTGTACATGGCGGTAAGTGGCGAGAGCGTGTGTGAAGAAGTACACCCCTGCA
The DNA here is from genome assembly GCF_002162155.2 of Triticum dicoccoides. Classification (NCBI taxonomy): domain Eukaryota; kingdom Viridiplantae; phylum Streptophyta; class Magnoliopsida; order Poales; family Poaceae; genus Triticum; species Triticum dicoccoides. Next base: position 139,571,851 of record NC_041385.1, read on the forward strand.
GGGTTAACATGATCTATTCGAATAGCCGGGTCCGCGGTTATGGACTTCTTGGATGCTTACATGGTACATAGACAACTTGAAGTGGATACTCTAAAATGCTCAAGACAAGTGTGAGTGCTATGGATGGCCTTCTCGTAGGGAGACGGGAATGAACCCATAGTAGTGTATTGTATGGTGATTAGTGGACTCGTGTACGTTGTCTCACCTCCAGAGTTTCTGGTAGTCGTAGAATAGGATAGCCACAGAGTCAAAGCTGGCTTGCTGCAACTAAACCCCACATTACCCTCTTGATACAAATGCATGTATGGTAGGATCTGATGTAAGTCTTGCTGAGTACCTTTGTACTCATGTTGCTTTATTTATGTTTTTGCAGCAGAGACTTCGGTCTTACTAGGGTTCTCATGGACTTCGACTAGTAGCTAGTACCTCAGCTACGATCTTGATCGGATGTTGTAGATAGTCAGGCTCTTCAACCTTTTTCATTTGTAGATGTCTGTACCCAGACATGTAATGCTTCCGCTTGTTGCTTGTATGCTCTGTATGATGAGTTTTGTGACCCCTGTTTGCAATAAATGCTATGATGGCTCTTCTGAGCCTTTATCTATATGATTGTTGAGTTATGCTGTGATGCCATGTTGTACAGCACATACTTGCATGTTATGCGTACGTGTAATGTGTATTGCTATGTGTGGGATCTGACTATCTAGTTGTTTATTCTTAGTAGCCTCTCTTACCGGGAAATGTCTCCTAGTGCTTCCACTGAGCCCTGGTAGCTTGCTACTGCTCCGGAACGCTTAGGCAGGCCGGCATGTGTCCTTCTTCGATCCTGTGTCTGTCCCTTCGGGGAAATGTCACGCGATGAATACCGGAGTCCTGCTAGCCCGCTACAGCCCGGTTCACCGGAGTCCTGTTAGCCCAGTGCTACAGCCTGGATTCACTCGTTGATGACCGACATGTTCGATGCTGGGTCATGGATGCCTGTCCCTGTAAGTTAGTGCCACTTTGGGTTTACGACTAGCCATGTCAGCCCGGGCTCTTTATCATATGGATGCTAGCGACACCATCATATACGTGTGCCAAAATGCGCAAACGGTCCCGGGCAAAGGTAAGGCGACACCCGTGGGGATACCGTGCGTGAGGCCGCAAAGTGATATGAGGTGTTACATGCTAGATCGATGTGGCATTGAGCCGGGGTCCTGACAGCACTTTTCCCACAGGACTCGATCTCCTCCGTTGGATTTATCGCACTACATGATGTTTGAGAAATGGATGACCGAGACATAGTCTTTCATAAGCATTTACTCCTTACTTTGGTAGACAGTACCAACCTACATCCCCTACATCTGCTAGCCTACCACTGAAAGAGGTCACACAACCTACTCAACTATGCTAGATCCCATAATAGCTTGCGGCTGCACACGGAAGTTTCTAGCATGAATAATCTTATGATCCCTTTGAGCCTGGGTGGCGGTCCATAGGAGAATCACACGGTACCCCAGATTTCCAAAAATAGAGGCAACACTGGGTTCCCCAGGTGCCTCAATCCACCCAGATGTGTATTAAAGTATCCACCTTAAGTTAACAATCAATTAAACACTCACATTTTTCATGGATACACTCACCCAATCCACGTCTACAAGCATAACATAGCAGTATAAGCAAACATAGAAGTGTCTCCCAAAGGTTTGATAATAAACAGGACAATAGATACTACCTCATCTACTTCCGAAAACCCACATATTAATCAGATCCTAATCATTCCATTGTTTGAGGATTGATCTAATGCAATAAAACTAGGTAGTAAAGAGGTATGATCAAAGTGTTACTTGCCTTGCTGATGATCCATGAAACCTAGAGACTCATAGTAGCACGCTTCGCACTCCGGGTACTCTATCGCAAACAAACAAGCATACAATAAGCACTCAACTACAAGCACGGCTAAAACTCAAATAAGAGATCTAACCAGAAAGTTCAACTTAAGAACTCCGGTTCGCAAAAAGAATCAAAGCAAACAAACCAATGAAACTCAAACTGCGAAAGAAACAAGCTTCATTTACTAATTTGGACTTAAGTCAAATTTTACAGTAGCAAAAACTTGTTTAAGTTGGTTAAATAGAAAGAGGGTTTCGAGATGAAACTCTAGGTGCTTGAATCGCCTGATTCCGATAAACGAGCGAAAAGATAAACTAAAACGCAAATCAGGGAAGAAATCATGATAATAATCGCGGAAAAACCCTGAAAAAGAAAAACTGATGAATAGGCTAATGAACGAACGTTCGCTGTCTGTGGCTAAATGGTGAACAGCGTTCATTAAAACGAACAAACGAGCGGATGCTCGCTAAGTAAATAAACCATAAAAACCGACCGATCTAAAAAAACAAAACTAGGTTTTTTTAAAACCGAATCGGTTTTTCTCAAAAAAATGACGAACGGCGGAGGCGGCAACGGCTATCTCCGGCGAGGTCCGGCGGGCGGCGGGGCATCGGTGGGGTGCGGCGGCGGCGAGGCACGGCGACGGGAGGCAGCGGT
>NC_041385.1:139574646-139611456 GCF_002162155.2 Triticum dicoccoides
CGGCGGCAGCGGCGGTGCGGGGTGGCGGGTGGTGGTGGTGGCGGGTAGTGGCGGGGTATATAAAGAGGGGGCGGCAGCTTGGGGAAGGGGCGAGGAGGAGGAGTCCTTCATAGACTCGGCGGTGGCGGTGTGCGCTAGCCGGACTCTGGCTCGGAGCCGATCGGGTGGAGGCGGGGCGAGGCCGACCTGGCTCGGCTGGGCCGCTGGCCCAGTCATAACGTACCGCCAAAAATAAAACCTAGAGAAATAAATAAAAATTTAAAAATGCCAAAACAAGTTTTCACTGTCTAAATAAAATATTTAGAAAAAGATGAACATTTTCTTGGCCCTAAAATGCAATTTTTGAAAACGTGCAATTTTTCTAATTCCAATAAAATTTGCAATAAACTTCAATTGAATAAATAAATTGATTTTAATATTTTCCTCTAATATTTCATTTATTTTGGAGAAGTCATTTTATCTCCTCTCATATATTTTTTATATTAGAAATATTAGGAAGAAAAATAATCAAACCAATTGATCCTCTTTTCAAAATTTGAGAAAAACTCAAATATGAAAATAACAAAATCCCCAACTCTCTTCGTGGGTCCTTGAGTTGCGTAGAATTTCTAGGATCAAGCCAAAATGCAATAAAATATGATATGCAATGATGATCTAATGTATAACATTCCAAATTGAAAATTTGGGATGTTACAGGACCCTCCAACACTTCTTTGGCGCTACGCACAAAGGAATGTGGAAGTTGTTTTTCGGGAAACAAGGTCGGACACCACCGAGGACATCAACCTCGACTGCAACCATCCGGATACCTCGTTAAGCGCTCGACTCCTGAACACTTTTTAAGTTAAGTATGCCATAATATGTTACTGAGCAAACTGTCTCTTTCCAGGGCTGGATAAAGAAAGCGGAGTGAATCAGGTGTTCGGCCCCCCTTCCCGAAGACTCAGCGGATCCCGTGCTAACAAGGATGCTGGCCCCGGCACTGCATCAGGTGCCCGTGAAGGAGGACCAGGCGAAGAGCAGGAAGGCTAAGGGTAGCCTCCATTCCGAGGGGATATCATACACAGTGTCCGGGGAGATCAAGGTTCCCTCGCCTGAAGACAAAAGTGAAGGAGAAGCCAACATTCCTTCTCCCCATGGTAAGAAAAGGGCTACCTCCGAAGATTGGGAGGAAAGGGCTCCTAAGTGAGGCAAGATGCCCTGTCGGGCTGCTCGGGCTTGGAGGACGACGTTGTCGCACAGTCCCACGATGAGGACAAGCCTCTATCCATATCGTAAGTGAACAAGGGTGTTTTTAAACATATCCCGTTCCTTTCCTGTTACCAAGGTAACATCTGGAATATATGTTTTTGCAGCTCGGCGAACAGTCCTCTTCACCAGTCCTCTTCCTCGGGGGATCTTCTTCTTCCGGAGATGATGGAAAGCGAGACACCTCCACCGGTCTCCTCGCCCAATAAGGCGGACGACTTTGAGGTGTCGTCCCGAAGGGTCTCTCCTGATAAACAAGTGGTGCGAGGGGTGATGAAGACACTACCCGAAGGTAATACTTCGATAGCCCAGGGTCCGGGGGCCAACAATAAAGGCCCCGGACTATCCAGTTTTCATCCAGAGACGACTCAAGGGACGAGTAAACGGATCCCTTAGAAGGGAGGCCGTATTCCTACAGCAGCTTCTGGAGATCCAGAAGCGCCGAATATATTGATGAACATGCTGCATCAGGCGTCCGTCTCAAAGGAACACCGTACCTTGATGGGTGCAGCGGTTGAAAGGGTTCTGTCCGCGAAAAGCGGATTGAATGAAGCCTTCACGAGCCTGCCAAGAGGCTTTGAGGTTTGTAATGTAATATTTTCGATTGTGTTTTATTCACAAAATACACCTGTGTGTAGATAGTACCCCATGAGACTCTGATTGGCTTCCCAAGGGAGGCGATCAGAGGATCAAAAAGATATGCCCAGGAAATAATCTGATTAATTGGAACACAGGTTGTTTCCTCCCTGGCGACTGTGCGAACTACAGAGGTTGCAGATCTGAAGTGGAAGCTTGATGTAGCGGATGCTGACATCACGCTTATCAAGAGGCGGCTTGACGAGGTGCAAGGTATGCCTTGGGGGTAGTCATTGCATGCGCGTGCTTATAATATAAGCAGGATGCTAAGCATTGTATACTGAAATATGCATGACTGCAGATGGTGTTGCCGCAGTTGCGATCCTTCGGGCTGAGTTGGCCCGAGCCAAGGAGCAGGCCCAGATTAGTGATGCGGCTGCCGAAAAGGCATCGGCTGAGTTAAAGGCTGAACAGGCTGCTCGGCGCCAGTATGAGGAGAGAATATCCACGATGGCGCTTGATCTAAAGGATGCTGCTAGCCGCTGCGAATTTCTCGAGAAGGATAAAAAAGCCAAAACGGCTGATCTTGACAAGGCCTTACGATAGTCGAAAGAAGCGTGGTCCGAGTCTAGAGCGGCCCGGGTGGAGATCCGGCAAGCAGGGAGATCGCGGCTGGTAAGCCATTTTTATTACAAACTAAGTTCGGTGATCCGAATTATGCCCCACTGAATCAAGTGTGGAGTTCTCCAGATGCATTGTTGGACTTGTCAAAGAGTGTCTGTGTTGCGACACCGTTTTTCCAAGCGCAAGAAGGACGTGCAACAGAAAAAAAAATTGGTCGCAGTTTAGCATGCTGAAGCGTCTGCTGCTGCTGAACGAATAGATGGCTCAGTGGGCGGAGCTCCACAAGATGTCCGGATCTGCCATGAAATACGTCGTGGTCCGGCTATGGCCGACCTAGCCAATTCCGGATAGTTATTTCGGTTTGGTGCAGCGACTCGTTGATGCGGTGCCGCGTATCGACGCTGTTAAGCGGTCAACGTGCACTGAAGGTGCATGGATAGCCTTTGCCCGTGTCAAGACATACTGGGCGAAGATGAAGGCCACGAACATTGCAGCGAAGAGTCCGCCCAAGGGCAAGGACCACCACGCATCGGAGCATTATTTCGAGGATGTTTTAGAGGGTGCCCGCTTGATAGAGGGTCAGTGCTCGAAAGACATAATATTCGAGTGAAATGTATTGGAATTGTAAAAGACAATATTATGGTATATATTTTTCATTGGCTCCTCCTATGCTGTCGTTTTTGTATAATCTGAAAGTTTTCAAGTCGTCGGCTTCAGCCCCCTCGTAGAAAATACGGGGGTGTTCGGAAAAGCACTTGATCACTCTTAACCCGACGTCTTGGTCCCTGAAGGAGGTGTGAATGTGGCGAACTAGGCAATCAGACTATATGGCGTTACCACTTTCACTTAGCCATAGGAGTTTTACGGTGGGTTTACGATATAGACCCTGGTATGTATGCGGTTATCCCAATATGGTGTGTTACATGTATGACCTGAAGAAAGATCCTTTGTGTAATACAGAGGGAATCGCAAAAGATTCCGATAAGTCATCAAGTGATTGACCAGCTATGGCCGCACCATGACAGTCAGTTTTTGGCTTTCTCTACTGAGGTGTTTGACCAAATGAACTGGAAACACAATCGCAGTAGTTCTCCCTTTACTACCCTAGCCGATAGAGCGGAACGTAGGGTAGTAAGCACAGGAGCCGGGCAACCCAACTATTGACCCAAGACATGATTCGGAGCTGATGCATATAAGGCCAAACTCGTGACGCCGAAGTATGCTATAAAGCTGTTCGGACTTGTTGGCAACTCATTTTGTTCCCATACTGAGCCCCTGGCAAGTTATCGCGGGGTGCGCATGTGAAATAACCAAAAGAACAAAATTCAGAGAAAAGGGAGTACTGAGTATGGATTATGCTTACTGGAACCTGAGTGATATGCCAATCATCAGTTTACAAATAACGACGCCGCAACCCCAGCTATTTGACATGCCATGGGTCGACGGCTGAGGAAAAAGGCACTTTATGGGCTCAAAAATAGAGAGTGCGGTCTCAAAATTTTGTTTTGGACCTCCCGTCGCACGTCTGTGTCGCCTTTCCTCGGTGAAGGGGCTTCTTAATAGGAGTGGCCTTTGGGTAAATGTACAAACTCGAACTCCGGTAGAGTCCGTGAGATGATCGGCCTTTTGAGCCACCTATAGTAAAGGATAATGAAAAAGAAAGAGTAGTTTAGAAAAGTAAGAAGAAGGAGTTTATGTGAGTACTTGTAGGCCCGTCACTATTGTGCTTCCGCCGATGCCCAGGGTATTTGAAGTGCATAGTTATGTATGCGCAGTACAGATTTCGCGGGTATATGAGGCGGTTGGCAGAAGCCGAACTGCTGGTCCAGATCCAAATTTGGTCGGTCCTATTGGATGGAGACCGGCAGCTTAATGGCCAACGAGGTGTGCGGTTTAACAAGGCCGCTTTGTACTTCGGCTGAAGTAGACGCAGTATGATCCTCTGTTCAGAGGGAGCGCTTCTTGCGCTCCCCTGTAGAGGTGTGTGTTACGTATACCATGTTCACTGTTTTTACTTGGGGGGGATTGCTTCTGACCCCCGGTATTTGTTTGGTGAGTCTCTTCGTCGTCGCTATCACCGGGCGGCCTCTTCCCCTTGTGTTCGGCATTGAGCTTGCCGGCCTGTTTGAAGACCCAACAGCTTCTGTTGGTGTGATTTGCAGGTTTATCGGGGTTGCCATGAATCTGGCAGGGCCGATCCAATATCTTGTCTAAATTGGATGGTTCGTCTCTATTTCCCTTGTATGGCTTTTTCTGTTGACCAGATTTGGGGCCGCTAAATCCTGCATTAACCGCTATGTCGTGCGTTCCTTCATTATTAGTGCGACATTTGTGTTTACTACTTCGTGACTTGCCGTTGCCGTCTCAGACTTCGGAAGTGCCTGGATCATTGGCGCTATTACTTCTACGAGCGAGCCAACTGTCTTCTCCTGCACAAAAGCGGGCCATCAGAGCGGTAAGGGCTGACATGGTTTTTGTTTTTTCTTGACCGAGGTGGCGGGCGAGCCACTCGTCCCGAACGCTGTGTTTGAAGGCCGCTAGGGCTTTCGCGTCCGGACAGTCGACGATTTGGTTCTTTTTAACTAAGAACCTAGTCTAGAGCTTCCTGGCTGACTCTCCGGGCTGTTGGACGATATGACTTAAGTCATCGGCATCTGATGGCCGGACATATGTACCTTGGAAGTTCTCGCGGAAGGCATCTTCCAAATCCTCCCAGCTGCCAATAGAATTTTCGGGCAGACTGTTTAACCAGTGCTGACCTAGCCCTTTGATTTTTAGTGGGAGGTATTTGATGGCATGAAGGTCATCTCCGCGGGCTATATGGATATGGAGAAGGAAATCCTCGATCCATAACGCGGGGTCAGTTGTTCCATCATATGATTCGATATGCATGGGTTTAAACCCTTCTAGGAATTCGTGCTCCATTACTTCATCAGTGAAGCAAAGAGGGTGTCCGGCACCTCTATATCGAGCCACATTGCGACATAGCTCCGATGGAGTCCGTCTGCGGTTTTCAGCCCGAGCGTGACTGGGCTTGTCACGTCCAAATAGATAGGCGTCGTCGCGTGTCAGGGCGCGTCCTCGCGATCCGTAGATCGATCTAGTATGTCCTGCTCTACTGTCCAGGTCCTGCCGAAGGTCATATGTATAACCCCGAGCTGTTTTATCTCTGCCTTTAGGGCGAGGTGGGGTGGGCTGGTGTTTGGCTTGAGTTGCCGCTTTGTCCCGACCAGGTGGTCGTCGTTCAGCCGCATTGTGCGATGATGGTACGGGCTCCGGCGCCTCGTCATTGAACTGAGGTAGCAATTTGCGTTTCCGGTAACTTTTGGCTGGGCGCTTAAGGCCGTATTCTTAGGCTACCAGGACATCAGTCCATCTGTCATTGAGCAGATCTTGGCCAGCTTGAAGCTGCTACTGCTTCTTTTTCATGCTCCTTGAAGTGGCTAATAACCGGCGCTTGAAGCTCTCCTGCTCGAGAGGTTCCTCCGGCACGATAAAATCCTTGTTGCCAAGGCTTGATGTCTACTACACAACCTTCTTCTTGTAGACGTTGTTGGGCCTCCAAGTGCAGAGGTTTGTAGGACAGAAGAAAATTTCCCTCAAGTGGATGACCTAAGGTTTATCAATCCGTCGGAGGCGTAGGATGAAGATGGTCTCTCTCAAACAACCCTGCAACCAAATAACAAAGAGTCTCTTGTGTCCCCAACACACCCAATACAATGGTAAATTGTATAGGTGCACTAGTTCGGCGAAGAGATGGTGATACAAGTGCAATATGGATGGTAGATAAAGGTCTTTGTAATCTGAAATTATAAAAACAGCAAGGTAGAAAGCGATAAATGTGAGCGTAAACGGTATTGCAATGCTAGGAAACAAGGCCTAAGGTTCATACTTTCACTAGTGCAAGTTCTCTCAACAATAATAACATAATTGGATCATATAACTATACCTCAACATGCAACAAAGAGTCACTCCAAATACACTAATAGTGGAGAACAAACGAAACGATTATGGTAGCGTACGAAACCACCTCAAAGTTATCCTTTCTGTTTTATCCATTCAAGAGTCCGTAGTAAAATAACATGAAGCTTTTCTTTCTGTTCAATCTATCATAGAGTTCATACTAGAATAACACCTTAACACACAAATCAATCAGAACCCTAATGTCACCTAGATACTCCATTGTCACCTCAAGTATCCGTGGGCATGATTATACGATATGCATTACACAATCTCAGATTCATTTATTCAACCAACACAAAGTACTTCAAAGAGTGCCCCAAAGTTTCTACCGGAGAGTCAAGACGAAAACGTGTGCCAACCCCTACGCATAGGTTCATGGGCGGAACCCGCGAGTTGATCACCAAAACATACATCAAGTGGATCACGTGAATATCCCATTGTCAGCACAGATAAGCACGGCAAGACATACATCAAGTGTTCTCAAATCCTTAAAGACTCAATCCGATAAGATAACTTCAAAGGGAAAACTCAATCCATTACAAGAGAGTAGAGGGGGAGAAACATCATAAGATCCAACCATAATAGCAAAGCTTGCGATACATCAAGATCGTGCCATAGAGAGAACACGAGAGAGAGATAGAGATCAAACACATAGCTACTGGTACATACCCTCAGCCCCGAGGGTGAACTACTCCCTCCTCGTCATGGAGAGCACCGGGATGATGAAGATGGCCACTGGTGATGGGTTCCCCCTCTGGCAGGGTGCCAGAATGGGCTCCTGAGAGGTTTTTGGTGACTAAAGAGGCTTGTGGCGGCGGAACTCCCGATCTATGTTCTGTTCCGATGGTTTTAGGGTATAAGGGAATATATAGGCAAAAGAAGTCGGTCGGGGGACGCTCGAGGGGCCCACAAGACAGGGGGGCGCGCCCAGGGTTTGATATCCCTATCTCCTGGCCTCCTCGAAGCTTCCCTGGCTTGTACTCCAAGTCTCCCGGATCATGTTCGTTCCAAAAATCACGCCCCCGAAGGTTTCATTCCTTTTGGACTCCGTTTGATATCCCTTTTCTTCAAAACACTGAAATAGGCATTAAAACAGCAATACGGGCTTGGCCTCCGGTTAATAGGCTAGTCCCAAAAGTAATATAAAAGTGTATAATAAAGCCCATAATCATCCAAAACAAATAATATAATAGAATGAATGCTTCATAAATTATAGATACGTTGGAGACGTATCAGTATCCCCAAGCTTAATTCCTACTCGTCCTCGAGTAGGTAAATGATAAAAGAAAGAATTTATGAAGTGTGAATTCTAGCAGGTGCACGAGTTTGATCAATGATAATTTCAATCACCTTTTCTAGCATGATTATATGTCATAACAGTAGTTCATCTCATAAAACTTCTCACGATCAAGTAACAAGCTACTCATATGTTAAAGCATAGACCATAAACTTTCTTGAAAACTAGCAAACTTCATTCTTAGTCATCAAACAATTGCAATTCATCTTATTTTCAGGAAGGGTCTATGTCATAGCTTTGATTTAGCAAACTCCACATACTCAACTATCATATAGTCTTCTACAATTGCTAACACTCACGCAATACTAATGGTTATGGAGTTTTAATCGGACACTAAGAAAGATAGGGGCTTATAGTGTTGCCTCCCAACGTATTCACCTTTGGGTGATGTCAACAATAATAGTTGATGCTAACTTACATCCAATTGGATATATATATCAGGATCTTTCCAACACGAGGTGCTTGCCAAAGGATAAAATGAAAAAGGGAAAGGTGAAGATCACCTTGACTCTTGCATAAAGTAAAAGGCATAAAGTAAAAAAGATAGGCCCTTCGCAGAGGGAAGCAGAGGTTGTTATGCGCTTTTATGGTTGGATGCACAAAATCTTAATGCAAAAGAACGTCACTTTATATTGCCACTTGTATATGGACCTTTATTATGCATTTCATCGCTATTATTGCTCCCATAACAAGATCGTATAAAGCTTATTTTCTTCACACTAACAAGTCATACATATTTAGAAATCAATTTTTATTGCATGCACCAATGACAACTTACTTGAAGCATCTTACTCAATCCATGGGTAGGTATGGTGGACTCTCATGGCAAAAACTGGGTTTAAGGATATTTGGAAGCACAAGTAGTATCTCTACTTGGTGCAAGGAATTTTGGCTAGCATGAGGGGGGAAAGGCAAGCTCAACATGTTTGAATGATCCATGACGATATACTTTAACTGAGATGTGAGAAAACATAACCCATTACATTGTCTTCCTTGTCCAACATTAACTCTTTAGCATGGCATACTTAATGAGTGCTCACAATTATAAAAGATGTCCAAGATAGTATATTTACATGTGAAATCTCTCTTCCTTCAATATTCTTTCATGAATTGTTCAAATGACCAATACAATGTTTGCTAACCTTCAATAAATTTACAACCTCTACTTCTTAGATGTGAAGTCATTACTCCCCATGGGATAAGCAAATGAGACATATATAATTTCAGATTTATGACATTCAACTCATTCAACCATTTACTCATAGGATATAAGTGAAGCACACGAGTAAATTACAAACTACACCAAAAAGATATAAGTGAAGATCAATGAGTAGTTAAATAATTATGCATCTATGTGAAGACTCTCTCTCATTTAAGAATTTCAAATCTTGGTATTTTATTCAAACAGCAAGCAAAGCCAAATAAAATGGCATTGCAAGGATAACACGACTCATGTGAAGAAGCAAAAACTTAGGTTCAACCGATACTAACCGATAATTGTTGAAGAAGAAATGTGGGACGCCTACCGGGGCATCCCCAAGCTTGGATGCTTGAGACTTCTTGAAATATTATCTTGGGGTGCCTTGGGCATCCCCAAGCTTGAGCTTTTGTGTCTCCTTAATTCCATTTATATCTCGGTTTCCTAAATCTCGAAAACTTCATCCACACAAAATTCAACAAAAACTCGTGAGATAAGTTAGTATAAACCAATGCAAAAACCTTATCATTTTCTACTGTAACAAATCACTAAAATTATTATTCAACATTGCATACTAAATGTCTCTGCATATTTAATACTCCTATCCTCAAATAGAATCATTAAACAAGCAAACATATGCAAACAATGCAAACATAACAACAATCTACCAAAACAGTATAGTCTGTAAAGAATGCAAGATTCATCATACTTTCCTAACTCCAAAAATTATGGGGAAAATACCACGCTGTAGAAGATTTATCAGAGCTCAATATGCAAAAAGTTTCAACATTATATAATTCTCTGACTTTTCTAAGGAATTTTTGCAACAGCGGTAAACTTTCTGTTTTCAAACAGCAACATGTATACTAGCAAAATAAGCATGGTAAAGGCTATCCTTGACATTTTTATTGAAAATATAGATTCAAAACATTATTCTAAATAACATCAAGCAAATACTAATAAAATAAAATGACGCTCCAAGCAAAACACATATCATGTGGTGAATAAAAATATAGCTCCAAGTAAAGTTACCGATGAACGAAGACGAAAGAGGAGATGCCTTCCGGGGCATCCCCAAGCTTAGGCTCTTGGTTGTACTTGAATATTACCTTGGGGTGCCTTGGGAATCCCCAAGCTTAGGCTCTTGCCACTCCTTATTCCATAGTCCATCAAATCTTTACCCAAAATTTGAAAACTTCAACCACACAAAACTCAAAACAAAACTCGTAAGCTTCGTTAGTATAAGAAAATAAAACCACCACTTAGGTACTGTAATGAACTCATTCTAAATTCATATTTATGTAATATATACTGTATTACAACTTCTCTATGGTTCATACCATCCGATACTACTCATAGATTCATCAAAATAAGCAAACAACACATAGAAAACAGAATCTGTCAAAAACAGAACAGTCTATGGTAATATGTATCAAACGTATACTTATGGAACTCAAATAATTCTGAAAAAAATTGGTGGACCTTAGGAATTTTTCTATTAATCATCTTCAAAAAGAATCAACCTAAAATCACTCTCCAGTAAAACATGGCAGCTAATCTCGTGAGCGCTAAAGTTTCTATTTTTTACAGCAAGATGGCATAGACTTCACCCAAGTCTTCCCAAAGGTTCTACTTGGCACAAACACTAATTAAAACATAAAACCACATATAACCAGAGGCTAGATGAATTATTTGTTACCAAACAGGAACAAAAGGCAAGGAACAAAAATAAAATTGGGCTGCCTCCCAACAAGCGCTATCGTTTAACGCCCCTAGCTAGGCATGATGATTTCAATGATGCTCACATAAAAGATAAGAATTGAAACATAAAGAGAGCATCATGAAGAATATGACTAGCGCATTTAAGGCTAACCCACTTCCTATGCATAGGGATTTTGTGAGCAAACAACTTATGGGAACAATAATCAACTAGCATAGGAAGGCAAAACAAGCATAACTTCAAAATTTTAAGCACATGGAGAGGAAACTTGATATTATTGCAGTTCCTACAAGCATATGTTCCTCCCTCATAATAATTTTCAGTAGCATCATGAATAAATTCAACAATATAACCAGCACATAAAGCATTCTTTTCATGATCTACTTGCATAGAAATTTTACTACTCTCCACATAAGCAAAATTCTTCTCATGAATAGTAGTGGGAGCAAACTCAACAAAATAACTATCATGTGAGGCATAATCCAATTGAAAACTAAAATCATGATGACAAGTTTCATGGTTATCATTATTCTTTATAGCATACAATTTATCACAATAATAATCATAGATAGCAACTTTATTCTCATAATCAATTGGAACCTCTTCCGAAATAGTGGAATCATCACTAAATAAAGTTGACACTCTTCCAAATCCACTTTCATGTTCATCACAATAAGATTCAACATCCTCCAAAATAGTGGGATCACTACTTCCTAAAGTTGACACTCTTCCAAACCCACTTTCATCAATATAATCATCATAAATAGGAGGCATGATTTCATCATAAAAAATTTGCTCATCAAAACTTGGCAGACAAAAAATACCATCTTCATCAAACATAGCATCCCCAAGCTTGTGGCTTTGCATATCATTAGAATCATGGATATTCAAGGAATTCATACTAACAACATTGCAATCATGCTCATCATTCACATATTTCATGCCAATCATTCTATGTAATTCTTCTTCTAGCACTTGAGCACAATTTTCCTTTTCATCATTCTCACGAAAGATATTAAAAAGATGAAGCGTATGAGACAAACTCAAATCCAGTTTTTTTGTAGTTTTCTTTTATAGACTAAACTAGTGATAGAACATGAAACAAAAAGATTAGATTGCAAGATCTAAAGATATACCTTCAAGCACTCACCTCCCCGGCAACGGCGCCAGAAAAGACCTTGATGTCTACTACACAACCTTCTTCTTCTAGACGTTGTTGGGCCTCCAAGTGCAGAGGTTTGTAGGACAGTAGCAAATTTCCCTCAAGTGGATGACCTAAGGTTTATCAATCCATGGGAGGCATAGGATGAAATGGTCTCTCTCAAACAACCCTGCAGCCAAATAACAAAGAGTCTCTTGTGTGCCCAACACACCCAATACAATGGTAAATTGTATAGGTGCACTAGTTCAGCGAAGAGATGGTGATACAAGTGCAATATGAATGGTAGATAAAGGTATTTGTAATCTGAAATTATAAAAACAGCAAGGTAGCAAGCGATAAAAGTGAGCATAAACGGTATTGCAATGCTAGGAAACAAGGCCTAAGGTTCATACTTTCACTAGTGCAAGTTCTCTCAACAATAATAACATAATTGGATCATATAACTATCCCTCAACATGCAACAAAGAGTCACTCCAAAGACACTAATAGCGGAGAACAAATGAAGAGATTATGGTAGGGTACAAAACCACCTCAAAGTTATCCTTTCTGTTCTATCCATTCAAGTGTCCGTAGTAAAATAACATGAAGCTATTCTTTCCGTTCAATCTATCATAGAGTTCATACTAGAATAACACCTTAAGACACAAATCAATCAAAACCCTAATGTCACCTAGATACTCCATTGTCACATCAAGCATCCGTGGGCATGATTATACAATATGCATCACACAATCTCAGATTCATCTATTCAACCAACACAAAGTACTTCAAAGAGTGCCCCAAAGTTTCTACTAGAGAGTCAAGACGAAAACGTGTGACAACCCCTATGCATAGGTTCATGGGCGGAACCCGCAAGTTGATCACCAAAACATACATCAAGTGGATCACGTGAATATCCCATTGTCACCACAGATAAGCACGGCAAGACATACATCAAGTGTTCTCGAATCCTTAAAGACTCAATCCAATAAGATAACTTCAAAGGGAAAACTCAATCCATTACAAGAGAGTAGAGGGGGAGAAACATCATAAGATCCAACTATAATAGCAAGGCTCGCGATACATCAAGATCATGCCATAGAGAGAACACGAGAGAGAGAGAGAGAGAGAGAGAGAGAGAGAGAGAGAGAGAGATCAAACACATAGCTACTGGTACATACCCTCAGCGCCGAGGGTGAACTACTCCCTCCTCGTCATGGAGAGCACCGGAATGATGAAGATGGCCACCGGTGATGGGTTCCCCCTCCGGCAGGGTGCCGGAACGGGCTCCCAAGAGGTTTTTGGTGTCTACAGAGACTTGTGCAGCAGAACTCCCGATCTATCTTCTGTTCCGATGGTTTTCGGGTATAAGGGAATAGGCAAAAGAAGTCGGTCGAGGGACGCTCGAGGGGCCCACGAGACAGGGGGTGCGCCCAGGGGTGGGCGCGCCCTCCTATCTCCTGGCCTCCTCGAAACTTCCCTGGCTTGTACTCCAAGTCTCCCGGATCATGTTAGTTCCAAAAATCACGCTCCCAAAGGTTCATTCCGTTTGGACTCCGTTTGATATCCCTTTTCTTCGAAACACTGGAATAGGCAATAAAACAGCAATATGGGCTAGGCCTCCGGTTAATAGGTTAGTCACAAAAGTAATATAAAAGTGTATAATAAAGCCCATAATCATCCAAAACAGATAATATAATAGCATCAATGCTTCATAAATTATAGATACGTTGGAGACTATCAAGGCTCACCTCATCCTCGGAGAGTGGAAAATAATTACTGTCCTCCGAGTCGTCGTTTATTGCATGTTCGTCAGGGCTAACTTGCCCGTTTTCCCGTTCCTCCTGTTCGGAAGTTATCTCAATGGGGTCTTCGTTATCTTCGGCATAGTCTAGAGTACTGTTTTCTCTCGTGTCGGTATTGCTGTCTTTTTCGCGACGTGACTTAGAGTAGCGCGGCTGACGCCGGCGTTTTGGTTGTATCACGGGAGGTTCATCCTCAACTGGATCTTCTTTGTCATCGTCGTTAGTTCTTTTAGGTGAATCCACAATGTACACGTTGTAAGAAGAGGTGGCCGTCCAGCGTCCGGTAAACTGAGGGTTTTGGCCCTGTGCCTCCTCGGCATTGTCGTCCATACCGTCGATGTCTTCAGAGCCGTAATCGAGCATGTTGGTTAAGCCTTCGATAGTGGCTATAAAGTGGGCGGTGGGTGGGAAACAAAATTATCCGTCATCAGCCTCTAGTTTGAACCGGATATAATTTAGATGTGAGCCCTCCGCTAAGGATAGCGCTTTTAACAATTTTAAAATGTCGCCCAAAGGTTAGTGGCGAAAAATGTCCGCGGAGCTGAATTCAACGATCGATGACTGATCGAGATCGACGCATGTGGACGCACATGGTTCGGAACCTGTAGCCGGAAATGAGTCCGAGGCTCCGGTGACACAGATTCTACTCGAGGTTGGGTCTGAGTGCGGCTCTGACGCTGCTAGGACTGTGGTATCCGTCGCGGGGTTGAGCTTCTTGTCTTTGGATGGTGCGATCTGCTCCAGATCTAAGGCCAGAGCAGTTACAGGTGCTATCCCCTAGGTATGGTCCGATGATAGATTTAAGTCATGTTCATCGTGGTGACTGGGAGCGACTGCCGTGGTCTCGAATCCGTTGAAGATCAAGTCTCCGCGGATATCCGCGACGTAGTTCAAGCTTCCGAATCTGACCTAACGACCAGGGGCGTAGCTATTGATCTGCTCTAGATGGCCAAGCGAGTTGGCCCGCAGTGCAAAGCCGCCGAACACGAAGACATATCTGGGGAGGAAGACTTCTCCTTGTATAGCATTGTTGTAGATGATTGAAGGGCCCATCAAACCTTTTGAGGACGGCACAGTGGAACTCTCAATGAAAGCACCAATGTCGGTGTCAAAACCGGCGGATCTCACGTAGGGGGTCCTGAACTGTGTGTCTAAGGTCGATGGTAACAGGAGACGGGGGACACAATGTTTACCCAGGTTCGGGCCCTCTCTATGGAGGTAATACCCTAATTCCTGCTTGATTTCTTGATGAATATGAGTATTACAAGAGTTGATCTACCACGAGATCGTAATGGCTAAAACCCTAGAAGTCTAGCCTGTTTGACTATATCTGTTTCCGGACTAAGCCCTCCGGTTTATATAGACACCGGAGGGGGATAGGATTGTACAAAGTCAGTTACAAAGAAAGGAATCTTCATATTTGGACGCCATGCTTGCCGTCCACGCCAAGGAGAGTCCCATTCGGACACGGGTAGAGTCTTTGGTCTTTGTATCTTCACAGCCCATCAGTTCGGCCCATATCCAACAGGTCAGACGCTCGAGGACCCCTTAGTCTAGGACTCCCTCAGTTCTCCCTCTAGTCATTGGCCTTCATGGCAACGATGGCCCCTCTGAGATGCTCCTCCATGGCCTCCGGTGATGATGGCCCCCTCTGGCAGGGTGCCAGAGAGGGCCTAGATTGATTTCTCATGTGTACAGAGGCTTGCGGCGGCGGAACTTCCGATCTAGGTTATTTTTTGGAGGTTTCTGTATTTATAGGAATTTTTGGCGTAGGTCTCATGTCAGGGGGGGTCTCCGAGTCGTCCACGAGATAGGGGCCCACGCCCAGGGGGGTGGGCATGCCCCCCACCCTCGTGGACAGCCCGGGACTCTTCTGGCCCAACTCTTTTACTCCGAGAGCTTCTTTTAGTCCATAAAAAATCATCAAAAATTAGCACGTCAATTGGACTCCATTTGGTATTCCTTTTCAGCGATACTCAAAAACAAGGAAAAATAGAAACGGGCACTGGGCTCTAGGTTAATAGGTTAGTCCCAAAAATTGTATAAAATATCATATAAAACATCTAAGATGGATAATATAATAGCATGAATACTTCATAAATTATAGATATATTGGAGACGTATCAGTATCCCCAAGCTTAATTCCTGCATCCTTATATGAAGTGTGAATGCTAGCAGGTGCACAAGTTTGATCAATGATAATTTCAATCACCTTTTCTAGCATCATTATATGTCATAACAGTATCTCATCTCATAAAACTTTTCATGATCAAGTAACAAGCTATTCACATGTTAAAGTATAGATCATAAACTTTCATGAAAATTAACAAACAGTGCTCTTAGTCATCAAACAATTGCAATTCATCTTATTTTCGGGAAGGGTCTATGTAAGAGCTTTGATTTAGCAAACTGCACATACTCAACTATCATTTAATCTTTCACAATTGCTAACACTCATGTGATATTTATGGGTTCAAAGTTTTAATCGGACACAGAGAAAGATAGGGGCTTATAGTTTCGCCTCCCAACCTTTTACCTCAAGGGTAATGTCAACAACAATAATTTATGAAAACCTACAACCAAGTGGATATATATATCTGGATCGCTCCAACACAAAGTGCTTGCCAAAGGAAAAAGTGTAAAAAGGAAAGGTGATGATCACCATGACTCTTGTATAAGGGTAGAAGATAGAAGTAAAAGATAGGCCCTTCGCAGAGGGAAGCAGAGGTTGTCATGCGCTTTTATGGTTGGATGCACAAAATCTTAATGCAAAAGAACGTCACTTTATATTGCCGCTTGTGATAAAGACCTTTATTATGCAGTCCGTTGCTTTTATTTCTTCTCTATAACAAGTTCGTATAAAGCTTATTTTCTTCGCACTAATAGATCATACATATTTAGAGAGCAATTTTTATTGCATGCACCGATGTCAACTTACTTGAAAGATCTTACTCAATCCATAGGTAGGTATGGTGGACTCTCATGGCAAAACTGGTTTAAGGGATGTTTGGAAGCACAATTAGTATTTCTACTTGGTGCAAAGAATTTGGCTAGCATGAGAGGCAAAGGCAAGCTCAACATGTTGGATGATCCAAGACAATATAACATTTTGGATATAGGAAAACATAACCCATTAAGTTGTCTTCCTTGTCCAACATCAACTTTTTAGCATGTCATATTTTAATGAGTGCTCACAATTGCAAAAGATGTCCTAGATAGTATATTTATATGTGAAATCTCCCTTCCTTCAATATTCTTTCATGAATTGTTCAAGTGACCAATTCTGCGTTTGCTAACTTTCAATGAGTTTACTACCTATACTTATTATGTGTGAAGTCATTACTCCCCATGTTATAAGCATATGAAACATATATAAATTCAGATTTATGATATTCAATTCATTCAACCATTTACTCATAAGATACACGTGAAGCACGTGGGTAAATGACAAACCACTCCCAAAAGATATAAGTGAAGAACACTGAGTAGTCAAATAATTAACTAGCCATGGGAGTATTCTTTTTCATTCAAGATTTCTGATCCAATGATTTTATTCAAACAGCAAGTACAATTGAAAATAACTCCAAGCAAAAGACATATCATGTGACGAATAAAAATATAGCTCCGAGTAAGGTATACTGATAGTTTTGAAGATGAAAGAGGGGAATCCCCAAGCTTAGGCTCTTGAGTCTTCCTTGAATATTACCTTGGGGTGCCTTGGGCATCCCCAAGATTAGGGTCTTTCCACTCCTTATTCTCCTCATATCGATATCTCACCCAAAGCTTGAAAACTTCAATCATACAAAACTTAACGGAACTTCGTGAGATAGGTTAGTATGATAAAGAGTAAACCATTCACTTTGGTACTGTCAAATACAAGGTTAATAATTGTTCTCACACAATTCCTACTGTACCATACCATTTCTACAATTTATATTGAGAAATATAAGCCATAGAAACTAGAAAACAAGCAAACTATGCAATGAAAACAGAATCTGTCAGAAACAGAACAGTCTGTAATGATCTGAACAGAAACCATACTTATGCTACTCCAAAAATTATGAGATAAATTGTTGGACGTGAGGAATTTGTCTATTAATCTTCTGCAAAAAGAATAAACTCAAAATAACTCATCTGTAAAAAATGGTAGCTGATCCCGTGAGCGCAAAGTTTCTGTTTTTTACAGCAAGATCACATTAACTCTCACCCAAGTCTTCCCAAAGGTCTTACTTGGCACTATATTTAAACAAAAAGCTATAAAACATGATTAATACAGTAGCTTAATCATGTAAACACACAAAAACAGTAAGGGTAACTATTGGGTTGTCTCCCAATGAGCGCTTTTCTTTAATGTCTTTTAGCTAGGCATGATGATTTCAATGATGCTCACATAAAAGAAAAGAATTGAAACATAAAGAGATCATAGTGAAGAATATGACTAGCACATTTGAATCTATCCCATTTCCTATGCCTAGGGATTTTGTGAACACATAATTTATAGGAACAAGAATCAACTAGCATAGGAAGGTAAAACAAGTATAACTTCAAAACTTTAAGCACATAGAGATGAAACTTGATATTATTGCAACTCCTACAAGCATATATTCCTCCCTCATAATAACTTTCAGTAGAATCATGAATGAATTTAACAATATAACCATCACATAAAACATTATTTTCATGATCTAGAAGCATAGAAATTTTTCTACTCTCCACATAAGCCAAATTCTTCTCATTCGGAATAGTGGGATCACTAATTCCTAAAGTTGACACTCTTCCAAACCCGCTTTAGATGATATTATTATTCATACTCCAAAAGGTATAAGTGAAGTTCATGGATCATTCTACAATTAATATAGTCTAACCAATATCCAAGCTCAAAATATATAAGTGAAGCACACGAAGCATTCTATAAAACCATACTCAAAAAATTTAAGTGAAGCACAAAGAGCATTCTATAAGGTCATACTCAAAAGATATAAGTGAAGCACATGAATCATTCTATAAATTTATCAAGGTACATCTCATACTAGCATGGTTCTTAAAGAAAAAACAAAAACACAAAGGACACAAATCATGTGAACAAAACAAAAACCGAGGTATACCGATAATTGTTGAAGAAGAAAGATGGGATGCCAACCGGGGCATCCCCAAGCTTAGATGCTTGAGTATCCTTGGAATATTAACTTGGGGTTCCTTGGGCATCCCCAAGATTGAACTCTTGCCTCTCTTTATTCTTCTCATATTGGTAACTCCACGTTCTTTGAACACTTCATCCACAAAAACTTAACAAAAACTTTGTGAGATCCGTTAGTATACTAAAGCAAATCACTACCTTTAGGTACTGTTGCAAACTCATTCAAATTTCATATTATCTCTTTATATACTCTATTGCAACTTCACCATGGTTGATACCACCCGATACTACCCATAGATTCATCAAAATAAGCGAACAACACATAGAAAACATAATCTGTCAAAAACAGGACAGTCTGTAGTATTCTGGAAGTTTAGTATACTTCTGTAACTCCAAAAACATCTACAAAAACATGAAAATTTAAAAAATTTGTACAGAAGTAATGTGAAAAAAGTTTCAGACCAATTTGACTTTCCATCAAAAAATGTAAATTCACGCGCTATAGCCAAAGTTTCTGTTTTTGTACTGCACATAGTAAACAAGCAATCTAATCATCCTAAAACCAAAGCTTGGCACATTATTTTTATAATACAATGGATATATACAAGGGGATAATTATTTTCAGAGAAGCTTCCATGAATTTTTTTACATTGTTTCCATGAGCATGAACACAAGTGTTCAAGGTCGACCCTCACTTCTCCAATGCATAACCTTCCGATCACTTCTCTTATTGAAAAAACTTGTTAGGCATGAGAGGCAAGTAATTTTTTCTGTATTTTCATTCTTAATTTTTTTTTGTATGTTTCACCCACAACTAAACAAAAACAAAAAGGAAAAACAAAATCTACTTAGCGAACAAAGCAAACAAGCACACACGAGAATATCAACCCCATGCTATTGCTCCCCGGCAACGGCGCCAGAAAAGAGCTTGACAATCCCCAAGTGCAGGGAATCATTGTAGCAATTCCCAATGGTGGAAGTGATAAGTATGGAGTGTCGAACCCACAAGGAGCTAAAGGCAAGATCAATATTCTCTCAAGTCCTATATGCCACTGATACGACTCTACGTACACCAAACGTTTCCTTCCAACTAGAAACGAGAAATAAAACTACGTTGCGGGTATGAAGAGGATAACTTTGCATGATATCGGAGAGCTAAAACATAAAATTAGGTGTTGTTATCATAAAGTTAGAATATATTACTAAATATTATAAATAGCGAGTGTCGAATAATGATGGGTCGATGTGCGGAATTATCCTAGGCAATTGTTAACAAGACCGGAAATCACTATTGCAATTTCATATGAGGGAGAGGCATAAGCTAACATACTTTCTCTTCTTGGATCATATGCACTTATGATTGGAACTCTAGCAAGCATCCACAACTACTAAAGATCATTAAGGTAAAACCCAACCATAGCATTAAAGCATCAAGTCCCCTTTATCCCATATGCAACAACCCCCTTACTTGGGTTTATGCTTTTGTCACTCAAGCAACCGACTATAAGCGAATCATAAACGTATTGAAACACCCTACAGCGGGAATCCCTCATGCTTGCGCGACACGGAGGGCACAATAGGACCACACCAAAATAAAACAAACAACTTATACCAATCTATGTCATCAATCAACCCAAAGACAAAGGATATCTACTCAAAACATCATAGGATGGCAACACATCATTGGATCATAATATGTGGCATAAAGCACCATGTTCAAGTAGGGATTACAGCGGGGTGCGGGAGAGTGGACTACGTAAAATAGATGAGGATGGTGATGATGATGGTGATGTTTATGAACACGATCACCGCGGCGATGATTCCCCTCCTGATGGCACTCCTGCGCCACCGAGAGAGAGGAGGAGAGGTTCTCCCCCTTGTGCTTCCTCCTCCATCACCTCCACCCCAGATGGGAAGAGGTTCTCCCTCTGGTCCTTGGCCTTCATGGCAACGATGGCCCCTCCGGCATCCTCCTCCATGGCCTCCGATGATGATGGCCCCCTCCGGCAGGGGGCCAGAGAGGGCCTAGATTGATTTATCTTGGCTACACAGGCTTGCAGCGGCGGAACTTCTGATCTAGGTTATTTTCTGGACGTTTCTGTATTTATAGGAATTTTTGGCGTAGGTCTCATGTTAGGGGGGTCTACGAGTCATCCACGAAATAGGGGCCCACGCCCAGGGGTGGTGGGTGCGCCCCCACCCTCGTGGACAGCCCGGGACTCTTCTGGCCTAACTCTTTTACTCAGGGGGCTTCTTTCGGTCCATAAAAAATCATCAAAACTTGGCACGTCAATTGGACTCCGTTTGGCATTCCTTTTCAGCGATACTCAAAAACAAGGAAAAAACAGAAACTGGCACTTGGCTCTAGGTTAATAGGTTAGTCCCAAAAATCATATAAAATATCATATAAATGCATATAAAACATCTAAGATGGATAATATAATAGCATGAATACTTCATAAATTATAGATACGTTGGAGACGTGTCATGGGGCTGCGATGCTTATGTGAAAAAGCTTCAACCTGATAAGCTTGAACCCAAATTGGAGAAATGTGTCTCCATAGGATACCCAAAGGAGATTGTTGGGTACACCTTTGATGACCCACAAGTATAGGGGATCACAACAGTTTTCGAGGGTAGAGTATTCAACCCAAATTTATTGATTCGACACAAGGGGAGCCAAAGAATATTCTCAAGTATTAGCAGTTGAGTTGTCAATTCAACCACACCTGGATAACTTAGTATCTGCAGCAAAGTATTTAGTAGCAAAGTAGTATGGAAGTAACGGTAACGGTGGAAAAAAGTAACAGTAGTGGTTTTGTAGTAATTGTAACAGTAGCAACGGTAAAGTAAATAAGCAAAGCACAATATGTGAAAAGCTCATAGGCATTAGATCAGTGATGGATAATTATGTCGGATGCGGTTCATCATGTAACAGTTATAACATAGGGTGAGACAGAACTAGCTCCAGTTCATCAATGTAATGTAGGCATGTATTCCGAATATAGTCATACGTGCTTATGGAAAAGAACTTGCATGACATCTTTTGTCCTACCCTCCCGTGGCAGCGGGGTCCTAATGGAAACTAAGGGATATTAAGGCCTCCTTTTAATAGAGTACCGGACCAAAGCATTAGCACTTAGTGAATACATGAACTCCTCAAACAACGGTCATCACCGAGAAGTATCTCGATTATTGTCACTTTGGGGTTGTCGGATCATAACACATAATAGGTGACTATAGACTTGCAAGATAGGATCAAGAACTCACATATATTCATGAAAACATAACAGGTTCAGATCTGAAATCATGGCACTCGGGCCCTAGTGACAAGCATTAAGCATAGCAAAGTCATGGCAACATCAATCTAAGAACACAGTGGATACTAGGGATCAAACCCTAACAAAACTAACTTGATTACATGGTAAATCTCATCCAACCCATCACCGTCCATCAAGCCTATGATGGAATTACTCACGCACGACGGTGAGCATCATGAAATTGGTGATGGAGGATGGTTGATAATAACGACGGCAATGAATCCCCCTCTCCGGAGCCCGGAACGTACTCCAGATCAGCCCTCCCGAGAAAGATTAGGGCTTGGTGGCGGCTCCATATCGTAAAACGTGATGAAACTTTCTCTCTGATTTTTTTCTCCGCGAAAGCAAATATATGGAGTTGGAGTTGAGGTCGGTGGACATCCAGGGGGCCCATGAGGCAGGGGACGCGCCCAGGGGGAGGAGGCGCGCCCCCCTCCCTCGTGGATAGGGTGTGGGCCCCCTGGCACTAATTCTTTCGCCAATATTTTTTATTAATTCTGAAAAGTTGCTCCGTGGATTTTTAGGTCATTCCGAGAACTTCTATTTCTGCACAAAAATAACACCATGGCAGCTCTGCTGAGAACAGCGTCAGTCCGGGTTACTTCCATTCAAATCATGCAAGTTAGAGTCCAAAACAAGGGCAAAAGTGTTTGGAAAAATAGATAGAACGGAGACGTATCAACTCCCCCAAGCTTAAACTTTGCTTGTCCTCAAGCAATTCAGTTGACAAACTGAAATTGATAAAGAAAAACTTTTACAAACTCTGTTTGCTCTTGTTGTTGTAAATATGTAAAGCCAGCATTCAAGTTTTCAGCAAAAATTATGAACTAACCATATTCACAATAACACTTAGGTCTCATGTTTACTCATATCAATGGCATAATCAACTAGCGAGCAATAATAATAAATCTCGGATGACAACACTTTCTCAAAACAATCATAATATGATATAACAAAATGGTATCTTGCTAGCCCTTTTTGAGACCGCAAAACATAAATGCAGAGCACCTTTAAAGATCAAGGACTGACTAAACATTGTAATTCATTGTAAAAGAGATCCAGTCAAGTCATACCCAATATAAATTAATAGTAATGCATGCAAATGACAGCGGTGCTCTCTAGTGGGTGCTTTTAATAAGTGGGTGATGACTCAACATAAAAGTAAACAGATAGGCCCTTCGTAGAGGGAAGCAGGGATTTGTAGAGGTGCCAGAGCTCGATTTTGAAATAGAGATGAATAACATTTTGAGCGGTATACTCTCACTGTCAACACAACAACTATGAGATCTCGATATCTTCCATGCTACATACATTATAGGCGGTTCCCAAATAGAATGGTAAAGTTTATACTCCCCCACCACCAACAAGCATCAATCCATGGCTTGCCCGAAACAACGGGTGCCTCCAACTAGCAACAATCCTGGGGGAGTTTTGTTAATTTATTTTGATTTGTTATTGATCTTTTGATCATGGGACTGGGCATCCTAGTTACCAGCCATTTTCTCGTGAATGAGGAGCGGAGTCCACTCCTCTTGAGAATAACCCACCTAGCATGGAAGATACAGACAGCCCTAGTTGATACATGAGTTGCTCGAGCATACAGAACAGAATTTCATTTGAAGGTTTGGAGTTTGGCACATACAAATTTACTTGGAACGACAGGTAGATACCGCATATAGGAAGGTATGGTGGACTCATATGGAATAACTTTGGGGTTCATGGAGTTTGGATGCACAAGCAGTATTCCCACTTAGTACAGGTGAATAGCAAGAGACTGGGAAGCGACCAACTGAGAGAGCGACAATAGTCATGAACATGCATTAAAATTAATCAACACTGAGTGCAAGCATGAGTAGGCTATAATCCACCATGAACATAAATATCGTGAAGGCTATGTTGATTTTGTTTCAACTACATGCGTGAACATGTGCCAAGTCAAGTCACTCGAATCATTCAAAGGAGGATACCACCCTATCATACCACATCACAACCATTTTAATAGCATGTTGGCACGCAAGGTAAACCATTATAAGCTCCTAGCTAATTAAGCATGGTATAAGCAACTATAATCTCTAATTGTCATTGCAAACATGTTTATTCATAATAGGATGAATCAGGAACGATGAACTCATCATATTTACAAAAACAAGAGAGGTCGAGTTCATACCAGCTTCTCTCATCTCAATCAGTCCATCATATATCGTCATTATTGCCTTTCACTCGCACGACCAAACGGTGTGTATAATAATAATAGTGCACGTGCATTGGACTAAGCTGGAATCTACAAGCATTCAATTCAAGGGAGAAGACAAGGTAATATGGTCTCTTGGTTAAATCAACAAGCATGCATATTAGAGCCACTAAATATTTTCATTATGGTCTTCTCCTCTCGGCCCCCAAAGAAAAGAAATAAAACTATTTACACGGGAAAGCTCCCAACAAGCAAAAGAAGAACGAGAAATCTTTTTGGGTTTTCTTTTAATTACTACAACAAGCATGGAAATTAAACTAACTAATTTTTTGGTTTTTCTTAAGGTTTATCAAACACACAAGAAGAAAGCTAGAAAAAGAAATTGAACTAGCATGGATAATACAATGAAAAAGTATGAACACCGACAACCAGAATGAGTGTGTGAACATGAATGTAATGTCGGTGAGAAATACGTACTCCCCCAAGCTTAGGCTCTTGGCCTAAGTTGGTCTATGCCCATGGATCGCGACTACTCTCCCCGGTGTACTGAGAAGTGTCATCGTACTGCCACTGACTGGCGATCTCCTCTGGATCCCACTGATAAGATGATGGAGATAAGGATCCAGTGGTGGTTCCGGCTTAGGCTCTAGAGCTGATGTCTGGCCTAGGTGCGCATAAACGGCCGCCGGTAAGACGAGGTAGTGGCCTGTAGTTAAATCAAACAAAGAGGGCGCGGGCAAGATAATAATCTCATTGTGTTTCTTATTAAATCTTAGGTTATACATAAGCATCTTATCATCATTGTTAACAATAAACTCATGTGCTATCATGCTCTTGTAATCTAAAAAGGTAGGGGGCAGCAGTTTTTCCTCTTTCTCATAATGCCTAATAGGTATCTCGAAGTGTTTAGCAAGGCGTGAGGCATAGATACCTCCAAATATGGGGCCCTTCGTACGGTTCAGGCTTAATCATTTAGCAATAACATCACCCATACTAAAAGAGTTATCACAAAATAAGGCATGGAACAGAATAATAATATCAGGAACACTAAGGTTTCCATGGTTTCTGTGACCAATTAAGCATTGACTAGCAAATATGGCAAAGTAGCATAAAACAGCAAAATGTATGCTAGTTATTCTTGCATCAGAAACCTTCCTCGATTCCCCTACAGTAATAGTATCAATAAAACCATCCACATCTTTACGATGTGGTTCATCTAAGCTACCCTCGAAGGGTATTCCGCAAACCGTGCAAAAATTACGTAATGACATCTCCCTAGCCTCATCATATAAATGAAAAGCTACTGAAGGAGGTGAATTCTTAGGATAATAGTAGAAGTTTTGCATGAAAGTATTGGTGAGTAAGAGATATTGTTTGATCCGGTCGTGGAGGAAGTCAGTGAGGCCCGCATTATCAGCCAAAGAACAAAAGTCTTCATAAATCTCGGCTGCTCTCAAGAAATCATCACAAGGCCACTCACACCGCCGTACTTCCGCTACGCGAGGAAGATTATACTTGGCCTTTTCTTTCTCCTTAGATTGTTTATCCTTGGAGCTTTGGCTAGAAGAGCCCCTCAAAAATCTCTTCATCATTTTCTAAAAAATTCTGAAATTTTTAGTAACTCGAAATAAAAGTGAATCAAACTAAACAAGACTGATAGCAACTACTCCCACAAGTGCCTAGAGCCTATATCATGCATTAGAATTACTTGGGACCTCATAAATTTGACATGCAAGCTCAAGAACAGGTTCACCTAGGCAGGCAAAATTAGCAATGAATAAAGCACTAGAACAAAAATTAATTGGACCATTGGAGGAGTCACATACCAAAGAACAATCTCCCAAAGCAGTTTTGTGAATGGAGCTTTGAGCAAGGAGATCGAAAATCGCAGCAAAATGAGCTAGAACTCGTGCTTGAACTGGATGGGGATTTTTTTGGGAGGTAGATGAAGTGTGTGGATGCAGGAATAAGTGAAGGGGGGCACCATGGGCCCATGAGGCACGGGGCACGCCCTGTAGGGGTGGGTGTGCCCTGGACCCTCATGGCCAGGTGCTTGCTGCCCCTACTATGTTCTTAGTGCCTAAAATCCTCAGATATTCTAGAAAAAATCATACTAAATTGGCAGGGCATTTACAGAACTTTTATTTTTGGGTACTTTTTTATTTCATGGATAATTCAGAAAACAGACAGGTAACACTATTTTTGCTTTATTTAAACTAAATAATAGAAAGTAAAAGGAGGGTATAGAAGGTTGTGCCTTCTAATTTCATCCATCTCATGATCATCAAAAGGAATCCACTAACAAGGTTGATCAAGTCTTGTTAACAAACTCATTTCAAATAACATGGAACCAGAGAAATTTTGAATGACACTAAGTTACCTCAACAGGGATATGAACATCCCCAATAATAAGAATATCATATTTCTTCTTGATAGTAGAAAGAGGAAATTCAAAACCTCCAATAATGATAGTTGGAATTTTTCCAATAGAATTGATGCTATGAACTTGAGGTTGTTTCCTCGGAAAGTTATCAATAATAATTTTTCCAATATTATCATACTAACAATAATGATAGTATGCTCATTACCATTAACATGAAAAGTGACATTGCCTTTGTTGCAATCAATAACAGCCCCTGTAGTATTCAAAAAGGAGCTACCAAGGATAATCGACATACTATTGTCCTCGGGAATATCAAGAATAACAAAGTTCGTTAAGATATTGACGTTTGCAACCACAACAGGCACATCCTCACAAATACCGACAGGTATAGCAGTTGATTTATCAGCCATTTGCAAAGATAATTCAATAGGTGTCATCTTATTCAATTCAAGTCTACGATATAAAGAGAGAGGCATAACACTAACACCGGCTCCAAGATCACATAAAGCAGTTTTAACATAATTTCTTTTAATGGAGCAAGGTATAGTTGGTACTCCTGGATCTCCTAGTTTCTTTGGTATTCCACCCTTAAAAGTATAATTAGCAAGCATGGTGGAAATTTCAGCTTCTGGTATCTTTCTTTTATTTGTAATAATATCCTTCATGTATTTAGCATAAGGATTCACTTTAAGCATATCAGTTGAGCGCATACGTAAGAAGATAGGTCTAATCATTTCAGCAAAGCGCTCAAAATCCTCATCATCCTTTTTCTTGGATGGCTTGGGAGGAAAAGGCATGGGTTTCTGAACCCATGGTTCTCTTTCTTTACCGTGCTTCCTAGCAACAAAGACTCTCTTATCATAACGTTGATTCTTTGATTGTGGGTTGTCAAGATCAACAGCAGGTTCAATCTCTACATCATTATTATTGCTAGGTTGAGCATCAACATGAACATTATCATTATCATTATCACTAGGTTCATGTTCATCACTTGGTTGTGTTTCAACATCAGAAATAGAAATATCATTGGGATTCTCAGGTGTGTCTACAACAGGTTCACTAGAAGCATGCAAAGTCCTATCATTTTTCTTTTTCTTCTTTTTAGAAGAACTAGGTGCCCCTAAATTATTTCTTTGAGAATCTTGCTCAATTCTCTTAGGGTGGCCTTCAGGATACAAAGGTTCCTGAGTCATTTTACCAGTTCTAGTAGCCACTCTAACAGCAAAATCATGTTTATTATTTAATTCATTGAGCAAATCATTTTGATCTTTAAGTACTTGTTCTGCTTGAGTGGTATCCATAGAAGCATATTTACTAATGAGTTTAAGTTCACCTTTAACTCTAGCCATATAATCACTCAAGCGTCCAATCATGTAAGCATTACTCTTTAATTCTCTACCTACATAAGCATTAAAGTTTTCTTGTGTATCCATAAATTCATCAAATTCATCTAAACATTGGCTAGGAAACTTAGTAGACAGGATTTCAACACTATCATATTTATAGAGAAAATTTACCTTTACTACCTTTGTCGGGTTATCAAGACAATGTGTCTCTTCGACAGGTGGTATATTAACACATGTATTTCTTTGACAGGAGGTAAATTCTTAACATCTTCAGCTTTAATACCTTTTTCTTTCATTGATTTCTTTGCCTCTTGCATATCTTCGGAACTAAGAAATAGAACACCCCTCTTCTTCGGAGTAGGTTTAGGAATAGGATCAGGAATTGGCTCAGGAAGAGTCCAATTATTTTCATTAGTCACCATATTGTTCAATAGCAATTCAGCTTGATCGACTGTTCTTTCCCTGAAAACACAACCAGCACAACTATCCAAGTGGTCCTTGGAAGCATCGATTAGTCCATTATAAAAAATATCTAGTATTTCATTTTTCTTAAGAGGGTGATCAGGCAAAGCATTAAGTAACCAGAGAAGCCTCCCCCAAGCTTGTGGGAGACTCTCTTCTTCAATTTGCACAAAATTATATATTTCCCTCAAGGAAGCTTGTTTCTTATGAGCAGGAAAATATTTAGCAGAGAAGTAATAAATCATATCCTAGGGACTATGCACACAACCAGGATCAAGAGAATTAAACCAAGTTTTAGCATCACCCTTTAATGAGAATGGAAATATCTTAAGGATATAATAATAGCGAGACTTCTCATCATTAGTGAACAGGGTGGCTATATCATTCAATTTAGTAAGATGTGCCACAACAATTTCAGATTCATAGCCATAAAAAGGATCAGATTCAACCAAAGTAATTATCTCAGGATCAACAGAGAATTCATAATCCTTCTCCGTAACAAAGATAGGTGAAGTAGCAAAAGCATGGTCATATTTCATTCTAGCATTTAGAGATTTCTGCTTCCATTTAGCTAGTAACTTCTTAAGATCAGATCTATCATTGCAAGCAAGAATAGCTCTAGTATTTCTTCATCCATAACATAACCTGATGATGTTATGTACCTAGGGTAGGGTCATGGACCTATCTAGGATGCCATACCAAAGGACATCCTTAGACGAAGCTACCTTCTAGTCGACCTAGAGGGACTCCACTCGACCGGCTAGAAGACACTTGACGAACCTAAAGACACTCGACCATGAAGACTCACTCGACCACCAGGAGTTCAGGATCTACTCTGTATCCAAACGGTCTGTAATTAAGTAGTCTTAATGGTCATGATGACACTTTATGTAGGGCATTACCAGTAATGCCCGGCCTTAATGTACTTTAACCCTCTGCTACGTGGGTTGGCTGGGGTCCTGGCATCCTCTATATAAGCCACCCCCCTCCACTGGTACAAGGGTTCGCACCCCTGTAACTCATATACACATAAACCAGTCGATCGCCTCCAGGCTCCGAGACGTAGGGATATTACTTCCTCAGAGAAGGGCCCGAACTTGTTAAACACTCCTGTGTACAACTACTCCATAGCTAGGATCTTGCCTCTCCATACCTACCCCCATTCTACTGTCAGACTTAGAACCACGACAGTTGGCGCCCACCGTGGGGCAGGTGTCTTAGCGACTTTTTGGAGAAGTTGCAATTTGTCCGATTGCCTTCATCATGGTTTCCAGCGGAGCTCTGGTCGAGGGCCGCGAGATCCATCTCGGTGCGCTCGCTTTCATCGCCGACGACTCCGCTTGGCTCCAGGAGGCACCACTCGACATCGACGCACTCCCCTTCCGCGGGGCGACGCACTTTCGGGCGTGTGCCATCGACTCCTTACCGGTCGACTCCTGTGCTGTCTTCCCTCCCTGTATCCCGCCAGCGCAAGCACTCCGGTCGGTCGAGGCTCCAGCGATGGGTGAGACACGCAGTGGCTCGCCAATCGGCCACCACCCAAGTCGCAGCAATTGAGCCCGGCGAATCTCTCTACGGCCTGTTCGACCTGTCGACTGGCTCCGTAGAGACTGCATCCGAGTGCGATAGCAGTGATCCGGCGGTGGAGGTCCTGATGGTCAACGGGCCTCGTAGCCCTCCCGGTTTCCCCCGCAATGACGGGATGGACGACGGGGGCGACCCCGCTCAGGCCCACGAAGAGTATCAGCCCGAGCTACTCACTTCTCAGCAGAGGGAAGAACTTC
The DNA here is from genome assembly GCF_002162155.2 of Triticum dicoccoides. Taxonomy (NCBI): domain Eukaryota; kingdom Viridiplantae; phylum Streptophyta; class Magnoliopsida; order Poales; family Poaceae; genus Triticum; species Triticum dicoccoides. The sequence goes on from NC_041385.1 coordinate 139,604,842, forward strand.
GCCGCCGGAACATGGATGCCCTGCATACTCCCATTACGGGAGAAACTCCGGAGGCTCATGCCCTGGAAGAGGCGTGTTTGGCCAACTTGGCTGAACGCACTCGACTGGAGAACCTCCAGCGAGCACTCGACGAGCGTGCGCGTCAACGAGTACCCGACTCCAGCCGACGTCAGCTCTTTCCGCAGCCGACTCAGGTATATCGAACCCCGATTCAGAATTTGGCAGCTGCAGCCCGTATAGCGGAGTCAATTCAGCCCTCTCAGTCGGAGGCTGGAAGAGGCTTGATGCAGATCAGAGATTTGCTCCGGGCGGAAGGAGATCAGAATTCAGTTGTGTCACAGTCACGCAACAGGATTCACAGTCAATCTGTCGCTGCGAATACTGTTCAGTCGGCTCACAGTCCAAGGTCGCCTCCGAGGCGCGTGGGACGTGAAGGCCAGCGGGACCACTATGATGATCGATTTGATCGTTATGACAGGCGTCGAGTGCCCACTCCTCCCCCGAGAAGTGGGTCTAACGCCCATCGGCAGCAAGATGACAGACGCCAGCTCAGTGTTGGGCGGAGAGCTCCAGTCGACCCCAGAGAGCCGGGCTTTGATGCGAGATCCATCATCGTGCAAGGTTTGGTCGACCGGAATAGAGCTCATAGAGGTGGCCATGACAGAGATGTGCCCACAAGCAGCCGAGTCCACGTTTCGGGTCCAGAATGCTTTAGCAGAGCCATCAGAGCCGCAGTGATACCCCCCAACTCCAGGTTGGCGACTGGAGTGAGTAAGTTCACCGGAGAGTCTAAGCCTGAAACTTGGCTTGAAGACTACCGAGTGGCTGTACAAATTGGTGGCGGTAATGATGAGGTGGCCATGAAGCATTTGCCACTTATGCTAGAGGGTTCGGCCAGGGCGTGGTTGAATCAGTTAGCTCCTAGCAGCATTTACACCTGGGAAGATCTTTCCCGAGTGTTCGTCAGGACGTTCGAGGGAACTTGCAAGCGGCCGGCCGGATTGACAGAGCTGCAAGTTTGCGTACAAAAGTCGAGTGAAACATTGAGAGATTACATCCAGAGATGGATCACTTTGCATCATACTGTAGAGAATGTGTCAGACCATCAAGCGGTCTGCACCTTCAAGGATGGTGTCAAGAACAGAGAGTTGAGCCTGAAGTTTGGTCGAACTGGAGATATGACTCTGAGTCGGATGATGGAAATAGCCACCAAGTACGCCAATGGCGAAGAAGAGGACCAACTCCAGAGTGGCAAGTACAAGCCGAGTCAGTCGGAGAAAGGAAACTCCAGTCGGAAGAAGAAGCGGAAGGCCGAGCCGGCTGCTCCTGGAGAGGCTCTGGCCGGGACTCAGGGCAAATTCAAAGGGAAGCCCAAAGGATCTTGGAACCCCAAGAAGGTAAAGGATAAGGAAGGTAATGACGTGATGGATTTACCGTGTCATATCCACACAAAGAAAGACGAAGAGGGTAACTTCATCTACCCAAAGCATACCACTCGCCAGTGCCGGCTCTTAATCCAGTAGTTTCAAAGAAAACAGCCGAAGGACAAAGAGAAGGAGTCGGACAAGGCCGAGGACAAGGAAGACAGTGATGGAGAGTACCCTCATGTCAACTTCACTCTGATGATCTTTGCTGATGTAGAGAGCAAAAGTCAACTGAAAGTAATCAACCGTGAGGTCAATATGGTCGCCCCGGTGACACCAAGCTATCTGAGATGGTCGCAAACTCCCATTACTTTCGACCAGTCTGATCACCCTACTCACATTGCCACCCCTGGGAGGCAAGCGCTGGTGGTCGACCCAGTCGTTGAAGGCACTCGACTGACAAAGGTATTGATGGATGGCGGCAGTGGATTGAATATACTGTATGCAGAGACGCTCAAGGGAATGGGCATTCCGATGTCTAGGCTCAGTTCCAGCAACATGAGTTTTCACGGAGTCATCCCTGGAAAGAAGGCTGAGTCACTCGGCCAAATAGCTCTGGATGTAGTGTTCGGTGACTCGAAGCATTTCCGCAAAGAGAAGCTGACATTTGAAGTCGTGGATTTCCGAAGCGCCTACCACGCTATTTTGGGAAGACCAGCCTATGCCCGCTTCATGGCTCGACCATGTTATGTGTACCTCAAATTAAAAATGACTGGCCCCAAAGGCATGATCACTATCACTGGCAGCCGGAAGAAGGCAGAAGAGTGTTTCCAGAAAGGCTCAAAGATTGCGGATGACTAGATAACAGTGGTAGAGCTGGAGGAATACAAGAAGAATGCAGATCCGAGTGATTTGCTGCGGGCCAAGAAGCCTGCCACAGAGTCAGCATTTCAGTCGTCTGGGAAGACGAAGCCAGTTCGTATCCACCCGACCGACCCCAATGCAGCACCGACCCATATTTCCACAACACTCGACTCTAAATAGGAAGAAGCGCTCATCCAGTTCCTCCGTGAGAACTGGGACATCTTTGCATGGAAGCCAGCTGACATGCCGGGTGTTCCCAGGGGGCTGGCTGAGCATCGCCTTAGAGTCGACTCAAAAGAGAAACCTGTTAAAGAACATCTTCGACGGTCCGCCATTCAGAAGAAAAAAACCATTGGCGAGGAGGTGGCTCGACTCCTTGCAGCAGAGTTTATCCAAGAGATATACCACTCTGAGTGGCTTGCCAATGTTGTCATGGTTCCCAAGAAGGACAACTCACTTCGCATGTGCATTGATTTCAAACATATCAATTGGGCCTGCCCAAAAGATCATTTTCCTCTCCCTCGCATCGACCAAATTGTCGACTCGACCGCAGGGTGCGAGAGATTGTCTTTTTTAGACGCTTATTCCGGGTATCATCAGATCCGTCTGTATGGACCTGACGAAATCAAAACAGCTTTCATCACTCCATTCGGGTGCTTTTGCTATATCACCATGCCATTCGGCCTCAAGAATGTCGGAGCCACGTTCATGAGAATGATTCAAAAGTGTTTACTCACTCAAATCAGTCGGAATGTGGAAGCGTACATGGATGATATCGTGGTCAAGTCGCAAAAGGGTTCAGACCTATTGACTGATCTAACTGAAACATTTGCCAATCTCAGAAGGTATGATATCAAGCTCAATCCATCGAAGTGCACATTCGGAGTACCTAGCGGAAAGTTACTCGGTTTTCTCGTTTCAGAACGAGGAATCAATGCTAACCCAGAAAAAGTTGGCACCATACTTCGAATGAAACGCCCTGTGCGTGTGCACGACGTCCAGAAGCTTACTGGATGCTTGGCCGCGTTAAGTTGATTCATCTCTCGCCTCGGTGAAAAGGCATTGCCCCTTTACCGACTGATGAAGAAGGCAGACAAGTTCGAGTGGACTCCAGAAGCTGATGCAGCGTTTGCCAAGTTAAAAACTCTGCTCTCCACCCAGCCGGTGCTTGCTGCTCCAATCAGGAAAGAGCCTTTGTTGCTTTATATTGCAGCCACATGACAAGTCGTTAGTACAGTACTTACAGTCGAGCGGGAAGAAGGGAAAGCCTTCAAAGTTCAGCGCCCAGTGTATTATCTCTCTGAAGTTTTGACCCCATCGAAGCAAAGATATCCTCATTATCAGAAGCTTGTATATGGGATCTACATGACCATGAAGAAGGTTGCTCATTATTTCTCTGATCATGACATTACAGTCGTCAGCGATGCACCATTGTCAGAGATTCTGCACAACAGAGATGCAACTGGTCGAGTGGCTAAATGGGCGATTGAACTCCTTCCCCTTGATGTCAAATTCGAGGCAAAGAAAGCCATTAAGTCCCAGGCTATAGCAGATTTCCTTGCCGAGTGGATTGAGCAACAGCAGCCGACTCAAGTTCACTCGGAGCATTGGACCATGTTCTTTGATGGATCTAAGATGTTAAATGGTTCTGGTGCTGGGGTTGTTTTGGTTTCCCCCCGAGGAGATAAACTCAGATATGTGCTCCAAATCCACTTTGATTCCTCCAACAATGAAGCAGAATATGAAGCACTCTTGTATGGGTTGCGCATGGCCATTTCACTCGGCGTCCGTCGCCTTATGGTCTATGGCGACTCAGATTTGGTGGTCAATCAGGTGATAAAGGAGTGGGACGTTAGAAGCCCAGCCATGACTGGATACTGCAATGCAGTGAGGAAGCTCGAAAAGAAGTTCGAAGGGTTAGAGCTCCACCACATACCCCGACTGAAAAATCAAGCAGCTGATGATTTGGCGAAGATAGGATCCAAGAGAGAAGTCATCCCCAGTGATGTGTTCTTGGAACATATCCACACTCCATCAGTCGTAGAAGATCCTTTTACCGACGAAGCTCCGCAACCTAAGAGTGTTACGGATCCGACTGAGGTTGAAGTCCCAGCAGTGGTCGACCTGATCATGGAAGTTTTAGTGATCACTCCCGATTGGACAGTACCATATATCGCGTATATCTTGAGGAAAGAACTCCCGGAGGACGAAGAAGAGGCTCGACAGATCGTCCACCGATCTAAGGCCTTTACCGTGATAAGGGGATAGCTGTACAGAGAAAGCGCGACTGGAGTTGGTCAGAAATGCATAACACCGGAGGAAGGTCGAATAATCCTTGATGACATCCACTCGGGGACCTGTGGCCATCATGCGTCCTCTCGGACCATCGTGGCCAAAGCATACCGAGCCGGATTTTATTGGCCAGGAGCGAATGAAATGGCGAAGGAGATAGTCGACAAGTGCGAGGGATGTCAATTTTACTCCAATATGTCACACAAGCCCGCGTCAGCTTTGAAGACTATACCACTCGTCTGGCCCTTTGCAGTATGGGGTTTGGATATGGTCGGTCCTTTGAGAACAGGCAGAAGCGGTTTTACCCATGTGCTGGTAGCAGTCGACAAGTTCACCAAGTGGATCGAAGCTAGACCCATCAAGAACCTCGATGCCGGTACTGCTGTCAGCTTCATCAGAGAATTGATATTCAGATATGGAGTCCCGCACAGCATCATCACTGACAACGGGTCAAACTTCGATTCCAAAGAGTTCAGAGCTTTCTGCACGTCTCAAGGCACACGAGTCGACTATGCTTGAGTCGCTCATCCACAGTCGAATGGACAGGCAGAACAAGCCAATGGTTTGATTCTCAAAGGGTTGAAACCCCGTTTGATGCGTGATCTTAAGCATGCAGCTAGTGCATGGGTCGACGAACTTCCCTTGGTGCTTTGGGGGTTAAGGACCATGCCCAACCGGTCGACTGGAAGAACTCCATTCTTCTTGGTCTACGGAGCTGAAGTAGTCTTGTCGAGCGACCTTCTCCACAATGCTCCCCGGGTCGAGCTCTACACCGAAGCTGAAGCAGAACAAGCGCGGCAGGATGCAGTCGACCTTTTAGAGGAAGAAAGGGAGATGGCTCTGATCAGATCGGCCATTTACCAACAAGACTTGTGTCGCTTCCACACCAAAAACGTGAAGAGTCAAGCCTTCCAGGAAGGAGATTTAGTTCTCTAAGTGGATCAGCAGAAACCACACAAGCTTGCTCCTTCTTGGGAAGGTCCCTTCATCGTCACCAAGGTTCTCCACAATGGAGCATACTGTCTTTACAATGTCGAGCATCAGATCGACGAGCCCTGAGCTTGGAATGCGGAGCTTCTCCGCCCTTTTACACTTAAGTATTCACTCGGATGAGTTGTAATAAAAGTACTTCTGTAGTTTATTTACCAAAGACAAGAGCTTTATAATTTTCCCAGTAATCGTTATTTCTTTTGTCCACACAAAACAATCCCCCAGTGGGTGGCTTGGCTGTGAATCCGATTCGCCCAAGTCTGTAAAAAAAATCCTAACCGAGTGGTGAGCCAGTCTCCCACACGGAGGCTTAGCTGCGAAATCCGTTTCTCCTAAGATAAACAAAATCCTACCGAGTGGTAAGCCAGCCTTCCACTCGGAGGCTTAGCTACAGTCCAAGTACTCGCCTAAGATAAACAAAATCCTACTGAGTGGTAAGCCAGCCTTCCACTTGGAGGCTTAGCTGCAGTCCAAGTACTCGCCTAAGATAAACAAAATCCTGTCGAGTGGTAAGCCAGCCTTCCACTCGGAGGCTTAGCTGCAGTCCAAGTACTCGCCTAAGATAAACAAAAATCCTACCGAGTGGTAAGCCAGCCTTCCACTCGGAGGCTTAGCTGCAGCACTGCGCTCGCCTAAGTACAAATACAACATGCGCTTTGCAAGGAGGACGATGTGCAGGTCGACTGCTACCCTCTCCTTCTGAGCTACGCCACAAACACAACGTGCACTCTGCAAGGAGGACGAGGTGCAGGTCGACTGCTACCCTCTCCTTCTGAGCTACGCCACAAACACAACGTGCGCTTTGCAAGGAGGACGAGGTGCAGGTCGACTGCTACCCTCTCCTTCCGAGCTACGCCACCAATACAAAATCCTACCGAGTGGAGAGCAGACCTCCCACTCGGGGGCTTAGCTGCAGCTCAGTGCTCGCCTAAGTTCTTGAAAATCCTACCGAGTGGAGAGCAGACCTCCCACTCAGGGGCTTAGCTGCAGCTCAGTGCTTGCCTAAGTTCTTGAAAATCCTACCGAGTGGAGAGCAAACCTCCCACTCGGAGGCTTAGCTGCAGCCTAGTGCTCGCCTAAGTATCTAAAAATCCTACCGAGTGGA